>NC_045695.1:4380552-4684026 GCF_003331165.1 Xiphophorus hellerii | reverse complement strand
TTAAATGTTGTAATTTTGGTTCATTGTAAACTTTACCTGTAAAAAGTTTGTAGAAATCTTTAACATAAGGTCAATATATATTTTTAAACTGTGATATGTTTTGTGTGTGTGCATTATTGAAAATTTATATTTGTGACAATCATTAGGTAAATGCTAATGAACTGCCTTCCTGCAGTTTATGAGCATTGAACTGTTACTAAACAGTTCAATGCAAGGTTCATTAGCGTTAGCATTTTAGCTTCAATAAGCTATTAGCTATTTATTTTACTTTTTAGCAATGTTTAGTATACTGAATGGAGTAAATCAATTACAGAAAATATCCTAGTGATTTCCCACATACTGATGAAAGCAATGACGCTAACATTAGCGTTTCTGCTGATTTTAGCTGATATACTTACTTTATAATACTGAATGGTGCACGTCCGCCTCACTTAACGTTCTTGCGATTCTCCGCGTGCCACTGATTACGTTGCGGCGTTCTTTAGCGTCGACGCCGATTTGTGGCGTGACGACGCCGGGCCCATGCCCGACGGGCGCGCCTCGGCAGGCCCCGGCTAAATTTCTTCCGAAATTTTCTAGTTGGGGCCTGCCATGCAAAGCAATGGCAGGAACCTATTACTATTGTCGGAGAAAGTGTTTCTTTCTTCTTCTTTATTTTTCTTCCGTAACCGTTAATGCGGCTCGTACCGCTGGGTGCACACCTACAAATGAGGTATCAAAACGTGCAGAAAATTCACGCCATTCCAGCTATTACTTTTGGTGGGATTTGGGCTTAACGTGGCGACATAATTCGCAAAAAACTACGAAAAAAACCCCATTATAAGTCAATGGGAAAAATCCTAGAAATACCCTATTTTTGAGGATTTTCTGTGTCGTCACAATTTCACCTAGAAATGCCATTCAAATTTCATTTTGTAGATACGTCTGTGATCTCTTCGAAAGTGAAGACGGCTCGTCGATACCAGTTACGGTTTGTCCACAATTTGCCTCTAAGCGACCCAAAGTTTCTCATTTTTCCTAAAGTTAGAGTGCGTCTCTGGCTGCTTAGAGTGAGAGATGAAGACAACTTTTTCAGCCCAAATCATTTTTGAAATCGCCATCACGGCCACAAATATCGCACGATTAGTATCAAAATCGGTCCTGACATTGATACGCCTGTCTGCTCCGGTAAAATGTTTTCGAAATTTATCTAGACCGTACGGTTTTCTGTCACGGTGCTTCAGAGCAAAGTCATGCGACAGGATTTTCTGAGGCTGTCTGAGGCTCTCTCCCATGTATTTGAATAGAATTTCAGATCTGGGCACAACATTTCTTTCTCTCATCGCTGTAAATGCTCTGACTGAGGTACAGATATGAATCTCGGGACTATCGCAGAAGACACATTGAACTGTCATACGCTCCAAACGCTTTTCGAATATGTATTACGGTTCCCGAACACGAAGGATTTGTTTCCAATGCTTTTTTTCAGTAAAACGTGTAGGCTCAAACACACAATTGTGTGTTTGAGCATGTATGACTCACAGCTCACACCTGCTGAGACCATTATTTACCATGGCAACGGAACTCAAGAGGCTATTGGCTGCTGATTTGGACTACAAATACGCATCGCTGTAGTTCTATCTATCCTCAGTTGAAACAGATCAGGACTGAGAACTGGCCTTTAGAACTACCTGCTGCTATGGGCTGTATATAACTGATTTAACTCAGTAACTGTTACACATGGGATTAGTTTGGAACTTTAAAATGGAGCATAATAATAATTTCAAAATAAAAGCCTTGAATATTTTTACATCATGTAATTGCTGTTTTTGGCTTTATGTGACTTTTTTATCCAAAGCACTGTTACACATGGGATTAGTTTGGGCCTCTGAAGTGAAGCATACTGAAAATTTCAAAATAAAAGCCTTGAATATTTTTACATCAGCTAATTGCTTTTTTTGGCGGTATGTGACTTTTTCATCCAAAGCAATGTTACACATGGGATTAGTTTGGAACTTTAAAATTAAGCATATTGAAAATTTCAAAATAAAAGCCCTCAATATTTTTACATGACGTAATTGCTCTTTTTGGCTTTATTTGACGTTTTCATCCAAAGCACTGTTACACATGGGATTACTTTGGAACTTTAAAATGGAGAATAATAATTTCAAAATAAAAGCCTTGAATATTTTTACATCAGGTAATTGCTTTTTTTGGCCGTATATGACTTTTTCATCCAAAGCAATGTTACACATGGGATTAGTTTGGAACTTTAAAATGGAGCATAATAATAATTTCAAAATAAAAGCCTTGAATATTTTTACATCATGTAATTGCTGTTTTTGGCTTTATTTGACTTTTTCATCCAAAGCACTGTTACACATGGTATTAGTTTGGCCCTTTGAAATGAAGCTTAACAAAAATTTCAAAATAAAAGCCTTGAATATTTTTACATCATGTAATTGCTCTTTTTGGCTTTATTTGACTTTTTCATCCAAAGCACTGTTACACATGGTATTAGTTTGGCCCTTTGAAATGAAGCATACTGAAAATTTCAAAATAAAAGCCTTGACTATTTTACATGACGTAATTGCTCTTTTTGGCCGTATATGACTTTTTCATCCAAAGCAATGTTACACATGGGATTAGTTCGGAACTTTAAAATGGAGCATAATAATAATTTCAAAATAAAAGCCTTGAATATTTTTACATCAGGTAATTGCTGTTTTTGGCTTTATGTGACTTTTTCATCCAAAGCACTGTTACACATGGGATTAGTTTGGAACTTTAAAATTAAGCATACTGAAAATTTCAAAATAAAAGCCTTGAATATTTTACATGACGTAATTGCTCTTTTTGGCCGTATATGACTTTTTCATCCAAAGCACTGTTACACATGGGATTAGTTCGGAACTTTGAAATGAAGCATACTGAAAATTTCAAAATAAAAGCCTTGAATATTTTTACATGACGTAATTGCTCTTTTTGGCTTTATTTGACTTTTTCATCCAAAGCACTGTTACACGTGGTATTAGTTTGGCCCTCTGAAATGAAGCATACTGAAAATTTCAAAATAAAAGCCTTGAATATTTTTACATGACGTAATTGCTCTTTTTGGCTTTATTTGACTTTTTCATCCAAAGCACTCTTACACGTGGTATTAGTTCAGAACTTTAAAATGAAGCATACTGAAAATTTCAAAATAAAAGCCTTGAATATTTTTACATGACGTAATTGCTCTTTTTGGCTTTATTTGACTTTTTCATCCAAAGCACTGTTACACGTGGTATTAGTTTGGCCCTCTGAAATGAAGCATACTGAAAATTTCAAAATAAAAGCCTTGAATATTTTTACATGACGTAATTGCTCTTTTTGGCTTTATTTGACTTTTTCATCCAAAGCACTCTTACACGTGGTATTAGTTCAGAACTTTAAAATGAAGCATACTGAAAATTTCAAAATAAAAGCCTTGAATATTTTTACATGACGTAATTGCTCTTTTTTGCTTCATTTGACTTTTTCATCCAAAGCACTGTTACACGTGGTATTAGTTTGGCCCTTTGAAATGAAGCATACTGAAAATTTCAAAATAAAAGCCTTGAATATTTTTACATCAGCCACTTGTGTTTTGAGCATTATATAACTATTTTAACCCAAGGACTATTACGCATGGGATTAGTTTGGCCCTTTGAAATGAAGTTTAACAAAACTTCCAAAATAAAAGCCTTGACAACATTTTAAATCGTACCGAATGGTGCACGTCCGCCTCGCTTAACGTTCTTGCGATTCTCCGCGTGCCACTGATCACGTCGCGGCGTTCTTTAGCGTCGACGCCGATTTGTGGCGCGACGACGCCGGGCCCGAACCCCACGGGCGCGCCTCGGCAGGCCCCGGCTAAATTTCTTCCGAAATTTTGTTTTTCTAGTTGGGGCCTGCCATGCAAAGCAATGGCAGGAACCTATTACTATTGTCGGAGAGAAGCGTCTCTTTAAGTTTCTTTATTTTTCTTCCGTCACCGTTAATGCGGCTCATACCGCTGGGTGCACACCTACAAATGAGGTATCAAAACGTGCAGAAAATTCACGCCGTTGGAGCTATTACTTCTGGTGGGATTTGGGCTTAACGTGGCGACATAATTCGCAAAAAACTACGAAAAAAACCCCATTATAACTCAATGGGAAAAATCCTAGAAATACCCTATTTTTGAGGATTTTCTGTGTCGTCACAAATTCACCTAGAAATGCCATTCAAATTTCATTTTGTAGATACGTCTGTGATCTCTTCGAAAGTGAAGACGGCTCGTCGATACCAGTTACGGTTTGTCCACAATTTGCCTCTAAGCGACCCAAAGTTTCTCATTTTTCCTAAAGTTACAGTGCGTCTCTGGCTGCTTAGAGTGAGAGATGAAGACAACTTTTTCAACCCAAATCATTTTTGAAATCGCCATCACGCCCACAAATATCGCACGATTAGTATCAAAATCGGTCCTCACATTGATACGCCTGTCTGCTCCGGTAAAATGTTTTCGAAATTTATCTAGACCGTACAGTTTTCTGTCACGGTGCTTCAGAGCAAAGTCATGCGACAGGATTTTCTGAGGCTCTCAGGCTGTCTCACTAACACTTCACACCTTGGTGTGAAACTTATTTAACATAGCAACGGATCTCAAGAGGCTATTGGCTGCTGATTTGGACTACAAATACGCATCGTTGTAGTTCTATCTATCCTCAGTTGAAACAGATCAGGACTGAGAACTGGCCTTTAGAACTACCTGCTGCTATCGGCTGTATATAACTGATTTAACTCAGTAACTGTTACACATGGGATTAGTTTGGAACTTTAAAATTAAGCATATTGAAAATTTCAAAATAAAAGCCGAAATGAAGCATACTGAAAATTTCAAAATAAAAGCCTTGAATATTTTTACATCATGTAATTGCTGTTTTTGGCTTTGTATGACTTTTTCATCCAAAGCACTGTTACACATGGGATTAGTTTTGAACTTTAAAATGAAGCTTAACAAAAATTTCACAATAAAAGCCTTGAATATTTTTACATCATGTAATTGCTCTTTTTGGCTTTATTTGACTTTTTCATCCAAAGCACTGTTACACATGGTATTAGTTTGGCCCTTTGAAATGAAGCTTAACAAAAATTTCAAAATAAAAGCCTTGAATATTTTTACATCAGAAAATTGCTCTTTTGAGCTTTATATAACTGATTTAACCCAGCAATTGTTACACATGGGATTAGTGTGGCAATTTAAAATTAAGCTTGATGAAAATTTCAAAATAAAAGCCTTGAATATTTTTACATCAGGTAATTGCTGTTTTTGGCTTTATTTCACTTTTTCATCCAAAGCACTGTTACACATGGTATTAGTTTGGCCCTTTGAAATGAAGCATACTGAAAATTTCAAAATAAAAGCCTTGAATATTTTTACATCATGTAATTGCTCTTTTTGGCTTTATTTGACTTTTTCATCCAAAGCACTGTTACACATGGTATTAGTTTGGCCCTTTGAAATGAAGCATACTGAAAATTTCAAAATAAAAGCCTTGAATATTTTTACATCAACTACTTGCGTTTTCAGCATTATATAACTGATTTAACCCAATGACTCTTACACATAGTATTAGTTTGGCCCTTTGAAATGAAGTTTAACAAAAATTCCAAAATAAAAGCCTTTAATATTTTTACATCAACTACATGCGTTTTCAGCATTATATAACTGATTTAACCCAATGACTCTTACACATGGGATTAGTTTGGCCCTTCGAAATGAAGCATACTGAAAATTTCAAAATAAAAGCCTTGAATATTTTTACATCATGTAATTGCTCTTTTTGGCTTTATATGACTTTTTCATCCAAAGCACTGTTACACATTGGATTAGTTCGGACCTTTAAAATGGAGCATAATAATAATTTCAAAATAAAAGCCTTGAATATTTTTACATCAGGTAATTGCTGTTTTTGGCTTTGTATGACTTTTTCATCCAAAGCACTGTTACACATGGGATTAGTTCGGAACTTTACAATGAAGCATACTGAAAATTTCAAAATAAAAGCCTTGAATATTTTTACATCATGTAATTGCTCTTTTTGGCTTTATTTGACTTTTTCATCCAAAGCACTGTTACACATGGTATTAGTTTGGCCCTTTGAAATGAAGCTTAACAAAAATTTCAAAATAAAAGCCTTGAATATTTTTACATCATGTAATTGCTCTTTTTGGCTTTATATGACTTTTTCATCCAAAGCACTGTTACACATTGGATTAGTTCGGACCTTTAAAATGGAGCATAATAATAATTTCAAAATAAAAGCCTTGAATATTTTTACATCAGGTAATTGCTGTTTTTGGCTTTGTATGACTTTTTCATCCAAAGCACTGTTACACATGGTATTAGTTTGGCCCTTTGAAATGAAGCTTAACAAAAATTTCAAAATAAAAGCCTTTAATATTTTTACATCAACTACTTGCGTTTTCAGCATTATATAACTGATTTAACCCAATGACTCTTACACATAGTATTAGTTTGGCCCTTTCAAATGAAGTTTAACAAAAATTCCAAAATAAAAGCCTTTAATATTTTTACATCAACTACTTGCGTTTTCAGCATTATATAACTGATTTAACCCAATGACTCTTACACATGGGATTAGTTTGGCCCTTTGAAATGAAGTTTAACAAAAATTTCAAAATAAAAGCCTTGAATATTTTTACATCATGTAATTGCTCTTTTTGGCTTTATTTCACCTTTTCATCCAAAGCACTGTAACACATGGGATTAGTTTGGAACTTTAAAATTAAGCATACTGAAAATTTCAAAATAAAAGCCTTGAATATTTTTACATGACGTAATTGCTCTTTTTGGCTTTATTTGACTTTTTCATCCAAAGCACTGTTACACATGGTATTAGTTTGGCCCTTTGAAATGAAGCATACTGAAAATTTCAAAATAAAAGCCTTGAGAATTTTTACATGACATTATTGCTGTTTTGAGCATTATATAAATGATTTTATCCAATGACTGTTATTCATGGGATTAGGTTGGCCCTTTGAAATGAAGTTTAACAAAAATTCCAAAATAAAAGCCTTGAATATTTTTACATCAACTACTTGTGTTTTGAGCATTATATAACTATTTTAACCCAAGGACTATTACGCATGGGATTAGTTTGGCCCTTTGAAATGAAGTTTAACAAAACTTCCAAAATAAATGCCTTGACAAAATTTTAAATCATACCGAACGGTGCACGTCCGCCTCGCTTAACGTTCTTGCGGTTCTCCGCGTGCCACTGATTACGTCGCGGCGTTCTTTAGCGTCGACGCCAATTTGTGGCGTGACGACGCCGGGCCCAAGCCCGACGGGCGCGCCTTGGCAGGCCCCGGCTAAATTTCTTCCGAAATTTTCTAGTAATTCTTTATTTTTCTTCCGTAACCGTTAATGCGGCTCATACCGCTGGGTGCACACCTACAAATGAGGTATCAAAACGTGCAGAAAATTCACGCCATTGGAGCTATTATTTCTGGTGGGATTTGGGGTTAACGTGGCGACATAATTCGCAAAAAACTACGAAAAAAACCCCATTATAAGTCAATGGGAAAAATCCTGGAAATACCCTATTCTTGAGGATTTTCTGTGTCGTCACAAATTCACCTAGAAATGCCATTCAAATTTCATTTTGTAGATACGTCTGTGATCTCTTCGAAAGTGAAGACGGCTCGTCGATACCAGTTACGGTTTGTCCACAATTTGCCTCTAAGCGACCCAAAGTTTCTCATTTTTCCTAAAGTTAGAGGGCTTCTCTCGTTGATTAGAGTGAGAGATGAAGACAACTTTTTCAGCCCAAATCATTTTTGAAATCGCCATCACGCCCACAAATATCGCACGATTAGTATCAAAATCGGTCCTGACATTGATACGCCTGTCTGCTCCGGTAAAATGTTTTCGAAATTTATCTAGACCGTACGGTTTTCTGTCACGGTGCTTCAGAGCAAAGTCATGCGACAGGATTTTCTGAGGCTGTCTGAGGCTCTCTCCCATGTATTTGAATAGAATTTCAGATCTGGGCACAACATTTCTTTCTCTCATCACTGTAAATGCTCTGAGTGAGGTACAGATATGAATCTCGGGACTATCGCAGAAGACACATTGCCCTCTCATACGCTCGAAACGCTTTTTGAATATGTATTACGGTTCCCGAACAAGAAGGATTTGTTTCCAATGCTTTTTTGTCAGTAAAACGTGTTTGCTCAAACACACAATTGTGTGTTTGAGAGCTCAGAGCTCAGAGCTCACACCCTGCTGAGACCATTATTTGCCATAGCAACGGATCTCAAGAGGCTATTGGCTGCTGGTTTGGACTACGAATATGCATCGCTGTAGTTCTATCTATCCTCAGTTGAAACAGATCAGGACTGAACTGGCCTTTAGAACTACCTGCTGCTATGGGCTGTATATAACTGATTTAACTCAGTAACTGTTACACATGGGATTAGTTTTGAACTTTAAAATGAAGCTTAACAAAAATTTCACAATAAAAGCCTTGAATATTTTTACATCATGTAATTGCTCTTTTTGGCTTTATTTGACTTTTTCATCCAAAGCACTGTTACACATGGTATTAGTTTGGCCCATTAAAATGAAGCTTAACAAAAATTTCAAAATAAAAGCCTTGAATATTTTTACATCAGGAAATTGCTCTTTTGAGCTTTATATAACTGATTTAACCCAGCAATTGTTACACATGTGATTAGTGTGGCAATTTAAAATTAAGCTTGATGAAAATTTCAAAATAAAAGCCTTGAATATTTTTACATCAGGTAATTGCTGTTTTTGGCTTTATGTGACTTTTTCATCCAAAGCACTGTTACACGTGGTATTAGTTTGGCCCTCTGAAATGAAGCATACTGAACATTTCAAAATAAAAGCCTTGAATATTTTTACATCAACTACTTGCTTTTTCAGCATTATATAACTGATTTAACCCAATGACTATTACACATGGGATTAAAATAGACTGTTTTGCATGAGCAGCAGATAGATCCTCTATTGCACATGTGTCAAACTCAAGGCCCGCGGGCCACATGTGGCCGGCTACGTCATTTTATGTCGCCCTCTCCCCCCTACCACCGTTTTACAGCCCCATTGATTGACTTAAAATAGGTTTTGAGCACGAATTGACTACAACCTACATATCCCATAATGCCTTCCGATTCTTACCAACCAACATTACGGCTTCTCGCCACTAGAGTGCAGCAGAGTCACCTCAAGCTGATGATTAATTTTCCCAGCGAATAAAACTGAAAGATCGACAAGCTAACAAGCTAAAGAGCGAAGTCCCGTGATGTTTCAATCGAGGACTTTTACCGTCTACTGCCCCCTGATTTGATGCCACAGCTTCGACTCCATGCAGCTCGTGTTTTGTCCACGTTTGGAAGCACCTATCTGTGCGAACAGATGTTTTCAATAATGACTTTAAACAAGACCAAGCACAGATCGCGCATTACTGACGAAAACCTACACGCCGTTTTGCGGATTGCCACAGAATAGAACTAAAACCAGACATCGACGAACTGACCAGGGGAAAACGGTGCCAGACATCCGGCCAGAAAACATTGGTAAGCACGAACAAACTACATTTAAATAGAATGAATGTAAAACCAAAACGCAGTATACTGGAATATGCATATAGTTTATTGATTTTGCTTGTGTTTTGTTTATTTACAGAACACAACGCAATTTTTAAACTGAGCAGTAATTTTACATCCATGCAAACTCAAATGTAATATTTAAAACTTGAATACATAAAATCAGTTATTTAACAATATGAGGTGTTGTTTAAAAATAAAAAAGATAGCAATTTCTTTTTATTGCAGAGACATTAGATTCTTAAATTTATGGTATTCTTTAAATGTTGTAATTTTGGTTCATTGTAAACTTTACCTGTAAAAAGTTTGTAGAAATCTTTAACATAAGGTCAATATATATTTTTAAACTGTGATATGTTGTGTGTGTGCGTTATTGAAAATTTATATTTGTGACAATCATTAGGTAAATGCTAATGAACTGCCTTCCTGCAGTTTATGAGCATTGAACTGTTACTAAACAGTTCAATGCAAGGTTCATTAGCGTTAGCATTTTAGCTTCAATAAGCTATTAGCTATTTATTTTACTTTTTAGCAATGTTTAGTATACTGAATGGAGTAAATCAATTACAGAAAATATCCTAGTGATTTCCCACATACTGATGAAAGCAATGACGCTAACATTAGCGTTTCTGCTGATTTTAGCTGATGTACTTACTTTATAATACTGAATGGTGCACGTCCGCCTTGCTTAACGTTCTTGCGATTCTCCGCGTGCCACTGATCACGTCGCGGCGTTCTTTAGCGTCGACGCCGATTTGTGGCGTGACGACGCCGGGCCCATGCCCGACGGGCGCGCCTTGGCAGGCCCCGGCTAAATTTCTTCCGAAATTTTCTAGTTGGGGCCTGCCATGCAAAGCAATGGCAGGAACCTATTACTCTACACCCAACAAAGTGTCTCTTTATAATTCTTTATTTTTCTTCCGTAACCGTTAATGCGGCTCATACCGCTGGGTGCACACCTACAAATGAGGTATCAAAACGTGCAGAAAATTCACGCCATTGGAGCTATTACTTCTGGTGGGATTTGGGCTTAACGTGGCGACATAATTCGCAAAAAACTACGAAAAAAACCCCATTATAACTCAATGGGAAAAATCCTAGAAATACCCTATTTTTGAGGATTTGCTGTGTCGTCACAAATTCACCTAGAAATGCCATTCAAATTTCATTTTGTAGATACGTCTGTGATCTCTTCGAAAGTGAAGACGGCTCGTCGATACCAGTTACGGTTTGTCCACAATTTGCCTCTAAGCGACCCAAAGTTTCTCATTTTTCCTAAAGTTAGAGGGCTTCTCTCGCTGATTAGAGTGAGAGATCAAGACAACTTTTTCAACCCAAATCATTTTTGAAATCGCCATCACGGCCACAAATATCGCACGATTAGTATCAAAATCGGTCCTGACATTGATACGCCTGTCTGCTCCGGTAAAATGTTTTCGAAATTTATCTAGACCGTACGGTTTTCTGTCACGGTGCTTCAGAGCAAAGTCATGCGACAGGATTTTCTGAGGCTCTCAGGCTGTCTCACTGACACTTCACACCTTGGTGTGAAACTTATTTAACATAGCAACGGATCTCAAGAGGCTATTGGCTGCTGATTTGGACTACAAATACGCATCATTGTAGTTCTATCTATCCTCAGTTGAAACAGATCAGGACTGAACTGGCCTTTATAACTAATTGCTGCTATGGGCTGTATATAACTGATTTAACTCAGTAACTGTTACACATGGGATTAGTTTTGAACTTTAAAATGAAGCTTAACAAAAATTTCACAATAAAAGCCTTGAATATTTTTACATCAGAAAATTGCTCTTTTGAGCTGTATATAACTGATTTAACCCAGCAATTGTTACACATGGGATTAGTGTGGCAATTTAAAATTAAGCTTGATGAAAATTTCAAAATAAAAGCCTTGAATATTTTTACATCAGGTAATTGCTGTTTTTGGCTTTATTTGACTTTTTCATCCAAAGCACTGTTACACATGGTATTAGTTTGGCCCTTTGAAATGAAGCTTAACAAAAATTTCAAAATAAAAGCCTTGAATATTTTTACATCATGTAATTGCTCTTTTTGGCTTTATTTGACTTTTTCATCCAAAGCACTGTTACACATGGTATTAGTTTGGCCCTTTGAAATGAAGCATACTGAAAATTTCAAAATAAAAGCCTTGAATATTTTTACATCAACTACTTGCATTTTCAGCATTATATAACTGATTTAACCCAATGACTATTACACATGGGATTAAAATAGACTGTTTTGCATGAGCAGCAGATAGATCCTCTATTGCACATGTGTCAAACTCAAGGCCCGCGGGCCACATGTGGCCCGCTACGTCATTTTATGTGGCCCTCTCCCCCCTACCACCGTTTTACAGCCCCATTGATTGACTTAAAATAGGTTTTGAGCACGAATTGACTACAAACTACATATCCCATAATGCCTTCCGATTCTTACCAACCAACATTACGGCTTCTCGCCACTAGAGTGCAGCAGAGTCACCTCAAGCTGATTATTAATTTTCCCAGCGAATAAAACTGAAACATCGACAAGCTAAGAAGCTAAAGAGCGAAGTTCCGTGATGTTTCAATCGAGGACTTTTACTTTTACCGTCTACTGCCCCCTGATTTGATGCCACAGCTTCGACTCCATGCAGCTCGTGTTTTGTCCACGTTTGGAAGCACCTATCTGTGCGAAGAGATGTTTTCAATAATGACTTTAAACAAGACCAAGCACAGATCGCGCATTACTGACGAAAACCTACACGCCGTTTTGCGGATTGCCACAGAATAGAACTAAAACCAGACATCGACAAACTGACCAGGGGAAAACGGTGCCTGACATCCGGCCAGAAAACATTGGTAAGCACAAACAAACTACATTTAAATAGAATGAATGTAAAACCAAAACTCAGTATACTGGAATATGCATATAGTTTATTGATTTTGCTTGTGTTTTGTTTATTTACAGAACACAACACAATGAGGATGTGTGTGAGTTATTGACAGGGTGAAGAGGGATCAGCGTTGTGTTCAAGGACAGGCAACGTCACCTCATTGTTTTGTTCTTATGTGAAATGCATGTTCGTTGCGTAATAAATAACGAAAAAGTTTTGTGAATGAAGTTGAGAGTTAATATCAAAACTTGTTTTTTATTATTTGTCTGCTTATCTTCAAAGCAGACAAAGAATAATTTTCCCAGCGAATAAAACTGAAACATCGACAAGCTAACGAGCTAAACAGCAAAGTTTAGCTGAGCAGTTTAAAAATACTGAGCATATTTTTAAACTGCTCAGTTTAAAAATACTGTAATTTTTAAACTGAGCAGTAATTTTACATCCATGCAAACTCAAATGTAATATTTAAAACTTGAATACATAAAATCAGTTATTTAACAATATGAGGTGTTGTTTAAAAATAAAAAAGATAGCAATTTCTTTTTATTGCAGAGACATTAGATTCTTAAATTTATGGTATTCTTTAAATGTTGTAATTTTGGTTCATTGTAAACTTTACCTGTAAAACGTTTGTAGAAATCTTTAACATAAGGTCAATATATATTTTTAAACTGTAATATGTTGTGTGTGTGTGCGTTATTGAAAATTTATATTTGTGACAATCATTAGGTAAATGCTAATGAACTGCCTTCCTGCAGTTTATGAGCATTGAACTGTTACTAAACAGTTCAATGCAAGGTTCATTAGCGTTAGCATTTTAGCTTCAATAAGCTATTAGCTATTTATTTTACTTTTTAGCAATGTTTAGTATACTGAATGGAGTAAATCAATTACAGAAAATATCCTAGTGATTTCCCACATACTGATGAAAGCAATGACGCTAACATTAGCGTTTCTGCTGATTTTAGCTGATATACTTACTTTATAATACTGAACGGTGCACGTCCGCCTCACTTAACGTTCTTGCGATTCTCCGCGTGCCACTGATTACGTCGCGGCGTTCTTTAACGTCGACGCCGATTTGTGGCGTGACGACGCCGGGCCCATGCCCGACGGGCGCGCCTTGGCAGGCCCCGGCTAAATTTCTTCCGAAATTTTCTAGTTCTTCTTTATTTTTCTTCCGTAACCGTTAATGCGGCTCATACCGCTTGGTGCACACCTACAAATGAGGTATCAAAACCTGCAGAAAATTCACGCCATTCCAGCTATTACTTCTGGTGGGATTTGGGCTTAACGTGGCGACATAATTCGCAAAAAACTACAAAAAAAACCCCATTATAAGTCAATGGGAAAAATCCTGGAAATACCCTATTTTTGAGGATTTTCTGTGTCGTCACAAATTCACCTAGAAATGCCATTCAAATTTCATTTTGTAGATACGTCTGTGATCTCTTCCAAAGTGAAGACGGCTCGTCGATACCAGTTACGGTTTGTCCACAATTTGCCTCTAAGCGACCCAAAGTTTCTCATTTTTCCTAAAGTTAGAGGGCTTCTCTCGTTGATTAGAGTGAGAGATGAAGACAACTTTTTCAGCCCAAATCATTTTTGAAATCGCCATCACGCCCACAAATATCGCACGATTAGTATCAAAATCGGTCCTGACATTGATACGCCTGTCTGCTCCGGTAAAATGTTTTCGAAATTTATCTAGACCGTACGGTTTTCTGTCACGGTGCTTCAGAGCAAAGTCATGCGACAGGATTTTCTGAGGCTGTCTGAGGCTCTCTCCCATGTATTTGAATAGAATTTCAGATCTGGGCACAACATTTCTTTCTCTCATCGCTGTAAATGTTCTGAGTGAGGTACAGATATGAATCTCGGGACTATCGCAGAAGACACATTGCCCTCTCATACGCTCGAAACGCTTTTCGAATATGTATTACGGTTCCCGAACAAGAAGGATTTGTTTCCAATGCTTTTTTGTCAGTAAAACGTGTTTGCTCAAACACACAATTGTGTGTTTGAGAGCTCAGAGCTCAGAGCTCACACCCTGCTGAGACCATTATTTGCCATAGCAACGGATCTCAAGAGGCTATTGGCTGCTGGTTTGGACTACGAATATGCATCGCTGTAGTTCTATCTATCCTCAGTTGAAACAGATCAGGACTGAACTGGCCTTTAGAACTACCTGCTGCTATGGGCTGTATATAACTGATTTAACTCAGTAACTGTTACACATGGGATTAGTTTTGAACTTTAAAATGAAGCTTAACAAAAATTTCACAATAAAAGCCTTGAATATTTTTACATCATGTAATTGCTCTTTTTGGCTTTATTTGACTTTTTCATCCAAAGCACTGTTACACATGGTATTAGTTTGGCCCATTAAAATGAAGCTTAACAAAAATTTCAAAATAAAAGCCTTGAATATTTTTACATCAGGAAATTGCTCTTTTGAGCTTTATATAACTGATTTAACCCAGCAATTGTTACACATGTGATTAGTGTGGCAATTTAAAATTAAGCTTGATGAAAATTTCAAAATAAAAGCCTTGAATATTTTTACATCAGGTAATCGCTGTTTTTGGCTTTATGTGACTTTTTCATCCAAAGCACTGTTACACGTGGTATTAGTTTGGCCCTCTGAAATGAAGCATACTGAACATTTCAAAATAAAAGCCTTGAATATTTTTACATCAACTACTTGCTTTTTCAGCATTATATAACTGATTTAACCCAATGACTATTACACATGGGATTAAAATAGACTGTTTTGCATGAGCAGCAGATAGATCCTCTATTGCACATGTGTCAAACTCAAGGCCCGCGGGCCACATGTGGCCGGCTACGTCATTTTATGTCGCCCTCTCCCCCCTACCACCGTTTTACAGCCCCATTGATTGACTTAAAATAGGTTTTGAGCACGAATTGACTACAACCTACATATCCCATAATGCCTTCCGATTCTTACCAACCAACATTACGGCTTCTCGCCACTAGAGTGCAGCAGAGTCACCTCAAGCTGATCATTAATTTTCCCAGCGAATAAAACTGAAACATCGACAAGCTAACAAGCTAAAGAGCGAAGTCCCGTGATGTTTCAATCGAGGACTTTTACCGTCTACTGCCCCCTGATTTGATGCCACAGCTTCGACTCCATGCAGCTCGTGTTTTGTCCACGTTTGGAAGCACCTATCTGTGCGAACAGATGTTTTCAATAATGACTTTAAACAAGACCAAGCACAGATCGCGCATTACTGACGAAAACCTACACGCCGTTTTGCGGATTGCCACAGAATAGAACTAAAACCAGACATCGACGAACTGACCAGGGGAAACATTGGTAAGCACGAACAAACTACATTTAAATAGAATGGATGTAAAACCAAAACGCAGTATACTGGAATATGCATATAGTTTATTGATTTTGCTTGTGTTTTGTTTATTTACAGAACACAACGCAATTTTTAAACTGAGCAGTAATTTTACATCCATGCAAACTCAAATGTAATATTTAAAACTTGAATACATAAAATCAGTTATTTAACAATATGAGGTGTTGTTTAAAAATAAAAAAGATAGCAATTTCTTTTTATTGCAGAGACATTAGATTCTTAAATTTATGGTATTCTTTAAATGTTGTAATTTTGGTTCATTGTAAACTTTACCTGTAAAAAGTTTGTAGAAATCTTTAACATAAGGTCAATATATATTTTTAAACTGTAATATGTTGTGTGTGTGTGCGTTATTGAAAATTTATATTTGTGACAATCATTAGGTAAATGCTAATGAACTGCCTTCCTGCAGTTTATGAGCATTGAACTGTTACTAAACAGTTCAATGCAAGGTTCATTAGCGTTAGCATTTTAGCTTCAATAAGCTATTAGCTATTTATTTTACTTTTTAGCAATGTTTAGTATACTGAATGGAGTAAATCAATTACAGAAAATATCCTAGTGATTTCCCACATACTGATGAAAGCAATGACGCTAACATTAGCGTTTCTGCTGATTTTAGCTGATATACTTACTTTATAATACTGAATGGTGCACGTCCGCCTCGCTTAACGTTCTTGCGATTCTCCGCGTGCCACTGATTACGTCGCGGCGTTCTTTAGCGTCGACGCCGATTTGTAGCGTGACGACGCCGGGCCCATGCCCGACGGGCGCGCCTTGGCAGGCCCCGGCTAAATTTCTTCAGAAATTTTCTAGTTGGGGCCTGCCATGCAAAGCAATGGCAGGAACCTATTACTATTGTCGGAGAGAAGCGTCTCTTTAATCTTCTTTATTTTTCTTCCGTCACCGTTAATGCGGCTCGTACCGCTGGGTGCACACCTACAAATGAGGTATCAAAACGTGCAGAAAATTCACGCCATTGGAGCTATTACTTCTGGTGGGATTTGGGCTTAACGTGGCGACATAATTCGCAAAAAACTACGAAAAAAACCCCATTATAACTCAATGGGAAAAATCCTAGAAATACCCTATTTTTGAGGATTTGCTGTGTCGTCACAAATTCACCTAGAAATGCCATTCAAATTTCATTTTGTAGATACGTCTGTGATCTCTTCGAAAGTGAAGACGGCTCGTCGATACCAGTTACGGTTTGTCCACAATTTGCCTCTAAGCGACCCAAAGTTTCTCATTTTTCTTCAAATTACAGTGACAGCCCATCTCGGTTCATATCTGGGCACAACATTTCTTTCTCTCATCACTGTAAATGCTCTGAGTGAGGTACAGATATGAATCTCGGGACTATCGCAGAAGACACATTGAACTGTCATACGCTTAAAACGCTTTTCCAATATGTATTACGGTTCCCGAACAAGAAGGATTTGTTTCCAATGCTTTTTTTCAGTAAAGTGTGTTTGCTCAAACACACTTGTGTGTTTGAGAGCTCAGAGCTCACAGCTCACACCTGCTGAGACCATTATTTACCATAGCAACGGAACTCAAGAGGCTATTGGCTGCTGGTTAGGACTACGAATACGCATCACTGTAGTTCTATCTACCCTCAGTTGAAACAGATCAGGACTGAGAACTGGCCTTTAGAACTACCTGCTGCTATCGGCTGTATATAACTGATTTAACTCAGTAACTGTTACACATGGGATTAGTTTTAAACTTTAAAATGAAGCATACTGAAAATTTCAAAATAAAAGCCTTGAATATTTTACATGACGTAATTGCTCTTTTTGGCCGTATATGACTTTTTCATCCAAAGCAATGTTACACATGGGATTAGTTCGGAACTTTAAAATGGAGCATAATAATAATTTCAAAATAAAAGCCTTGAATATTTTTACATCAGGTAATTGCTGTTTTTGGCTTTATGTGACTTTTTCATCCAAAGCACTGTTACACATGGGATTAGTTTGGAACTTTAAAATTAAGCATACTGAAAATTTCAAAATAAAAGCCTTGAATATTTTACATGACGTAATTGCTTTTTTTGGCCGTATATGACTTTTTCATCCAAAGCACTGTTACACATGGTATTAGTTTGGCCCTTTGAAATGAAGCATACTGAAAATTTCAAAATAAAAGCCTTGACATATTTTAGATCAGATAATTGCTCTTTTGAGCAATAAATAACTGATTTAACCCAATGACTATTACACATGGGATTAGTTTGGACCTTTGAAATTAAGCTTAACAAAAATTTCAAAATAAAAGCCTCAACATGCCCCTGAGGTTAGTGCACCGCCGCAGGCAGTGCAATAATATTATTCTGCATTATCTGTTTCTCTCAGGTTAGGGAACTGCCTTGCACAGCAAGGCAGTTCATTAGCATTAGCATTTTGGCTTAAATAAGCTATTAGCTATTTATTGGACTTATTAGCCATGTTTAGTATACTGAATGGAGTAAGTCCAT
Organism: Xiphophorus hellerii; assembly: GCF_003331165.1. Lineage (NCBI taxonomy): Eukaryota > Metazoa > Chordata > Actinopteri > Cyprinodontiformes > Poeciliidae > Xiphophorus > Xiphophorus hellerii. The sequence goes on along the minus strand of NC_045695.1, from coordinate 4,665,611 downwards.
TATAGAGAACATCCTAGTGATGTCCCACATGCTAGTGACAGCAATGATGCTAACATTAGCATTTTGCTAACTACTTGCGTTTTCAGCATTATATAACTGATTTAACCCAATGACTGTTATACATGGAATTAGTTTGGACCTTTGAATTGAAGTTTAACAAAAATTCCAAAATAAAAGCCTTGACATATTTTACATCAGATAATTGCTCTTTTGAGCAATAAATAACTGATTTAACCCAATGACTATTACACATGGGATTAGGTTGGCCCTTTGAAATGAAGTTTAACAAAAATTCCAAAATAAAAGCCTTTAATATTTTTACATCAACTACTTGCGTTTTCAGCATTATATAACTGATTTAACCCAATGACTGTTATACATGGAATTAGTTTGGACCTTTGAATTGAAGTTTAACAAAAATTCCAAAATAAAAGCCTTGAATATTTTTACACCAGCCACTTGTGTTTTGAGCATTATATAACTATTTTAACCCAAGGACTATTACGCATGGGATTAGTTTGGCCCTTTGAAATGAAGTTTAACAAAACTTCCAAAATAAAAGCCTTGAGAAAATTTTAAATCGTACCGAATGGTGCACGTCCGCCTCGCTTAACGTTCTTGCGGTTCTCCGCGTGCCACTGATCACGTCGCGGCGTTCTTTAGCGTCGACGCCGATTTGTGGCGTGACGACGCCGGGCCCAAGCCCGACGGGCGCGCCTTGGCAGGCCCCGGCTAAATTTCTTCAGAAATTTTCTAGTTATAGTTCTTTATTTTTCTTCCGTAACCGTTAATGCGGCTCATACCGCTGGGTGCACACCTACAAATGAGGTATCAAAACGTGCAGAAAATTCACGCCATTGTTGCTATTACTTTTGGTGGGATTTGGGCTTAACGTGGCGACATAATTCGCAAAAAACTACGAAAAAAACCCCATTATAAGTCAATGGGAAAAATCCTGGAAATACCCTATTTTTGAGGATTTTCTGTGTCGTCACTAATTCACGTAGAAATGCCATTCAAATTTCATTTTGTAGATACGTCTGTGATCTCTTCGAAAGTGAAGACGGCTCGTCGATAACAGTTACGGTTTGTCCACAATTTGCCTCTAAGCGACCCAAAGTTTCTCATTTTTTCTAAAGTTAGAGTGCTTTTCTCGCTGATTAGAGTGAGAGATCAAGACAACTTTTTCAACCCAAATCATTTTTGAAATCGCCATCACGCCCACAAATATCGCACGATTAGTATCAAAATCGGTCCTGACATTGATACGCCTGTCTGCTCCGGTAAAATCTTTTCGAAATTTATCTAGATCGTACGGTTTTCTGTCACGGTGCTTCAGAGCAAAGTCATGCGACAGGATTTTCTGAGGCTGTCTGAGGCTCTCTCCCATGTATTTGAATAGAATTTCAGATCTGGGCACAACATTTCTTTCTCTCATCGCTGTAAATGTTCTGAGTGAGGTACAGATATGAATCTCGGGACTATCGCAGAAGACACATTGAACTGTCATACGCTTAAAACGCTTTTCGAATATGTATTACGGTTCCCGACCAGGAAGGATTTGTTTCCAATGCTTTTTGTCAGTAAAACGTGTTTGCTCAAACACACAATTGTGTGTTTGACAGCTCAGAGCTCAGAGCTCACACCCTGCTGAGACCATTATTTGCCATAGCAACGGATCTCAAGAGGCTATTGGCTGCTGGTTTGGACTACAGATACGCATCATTGTAGTTCTATCTATAGTGGAACCCTCAGTTGAAACAGATCAGGACTGAACTGGCCTTTAGAACTATTTGCTGCTATGGGCTGTATATAACTGATTTAACTCAGGAACTGTTACACATGGTATTAGTTTGGAACTTTAAAATGGAGCATAATAATAATTTCAAAATAAAAGCCTTGAATATTTTTACATCATGTAATTGCTGTTTTTGGCTTTGTATGACTTTTTCATCCAAAGCACTGTTACACATGGGATTAGTTCGGAACTTTAAAATGGAGCATAATAATAATTTCAAAATAAAAGCCTTGAAAATTTTTACATGACGTAATTGCTCTTTTTGGCTTTATTTGACTTTTTCATCCAAAGCACTCTTACACATGGTATTAGTTCAGAACTTTAAAATGAAGCATACTGAAAATTTCAAAATAAAAGCCTTGAATATTTTTACATCATGTAATTGCTCTTTTTGGCTTTATTTGACTTTTTCATCCAAAGCACTGTTACACATGGTATTAGTTTGGCCCTTTGAAATGAAGCTTAACAAAAATTTCAAAATAAAAGCCTTGAATATTTTTACATCAACTACTTGCGTTTTCAGCATTATATAACTGATTTAACCCAATGACCATTACACATGGGATTAAAATAGACTGTTTTGCATGAGCAGCAGATAGATCCTCTATTGCACATGTGTCAAACTCAAGGCCCGCGGGCCACATGTGGCCGGCTACGTCATTTTATGTCGCCCTCTCCCCCCTACCACCGTTTTACAGCCCCATTGATTGACTTAAAATAGGTTTTGAGCACGAATTGACTACAAACTACATATCCCATAATGCCTTCCGATTCTTACCAACCAACATTACGGCTTCTCGCCACTAGAGTGCAGCAGAGTCACCTCAAGCTGATTATTAATTTTCCCAGCGAATAAAACTGAAACATCGACAAGCTAAGAAGCTAAAGAGCGAAGTTCCGTGATGTTTCAATCGAGGACTTTTACCGTCTACTGCCCCCTGATTTGATGCCACAGCTTCGACTCCATGCAGCTCGTGTTTTGTCCACGTTTGGAAGCACCTATCTGTGCGAACAGATGTTTTCAATAATGACTTTAAACAAGACCAAGCACAGATCGCGCATTACTGACGAAAACCTACACGCCGTTTTGCGGATTGCCACAGCACCAGAACTAAAACCAGACATCGACGAACTGACCAGGGGAAAACGGTGCCAGACATCCGGCCAGAAAACATTGGTAAGCACAAACAAACTACATTTAAATAGAATGAATGTAAAACCAAAACTCAGTATACTGGAATATGCATATAGTTTATTGATTTTGCTTGTGTTTTGTTTATTTACAGAACACAACACAATGAGGATGTGTGTGAGTTGGTGACAGGGTGAAGAGGGATCAGCGTTGTGTTCAAGGACAGGCAACATCACCTCATTGTTTTGTTCTTATGTGAAATGCATGTTCGTTGTGTAATAAATAACGAAAAAGTTTTGTGAATGAAGTTGAGAGTTTATATCAAAACTTGTTTTTTATTATTTGTCTGCTTATCTTCAAAGCAGACAAAGAATAATTTTCCCAGCGAATAAAACTGAAACATCGACAAGCTAACGAGCTAAAGAGCGAAGTTTAGCTGAGCAGTTTTCAAATACTGAGCATATTTTTAAACTGCTCAGTTTAAAGATACTGTAATTTTTAAACTGAGCAGTAATTTTACATCCATGCAAACTCAAATGTAATATTTAAAACTTGAATACATAAAATCAGTTATTTAACAATATGAGGTGTTGTTTAAAAATAAAAAAGATAGCAATTTCTTTTTATTGCAGAGACATTAGATTCTTAAATTTATGGTATTCTTTAAATGTTGTAATTTTGGTTCATTGTAAACTTTACCTGTAAAACGTTTGTAGAAATCTTTAACATAAGGTCAATATATATTTTTAAACTGTAATATGTTGTGTGTGTGTGCGTTATTGAAAATTTATATTTGTGACAATCATTAGGTAAATGCTAATGAACTGCCTTCCTGCAGTTTATGAGCATTGAACTGTTACTAAACAGTTCAATGCAAGGTTCATTAGCGTTAGCATTTTAGCTTCAATAAGCTATTAGCTATTTATTTTACTTTTTAGCAATGTTTAGTATACTGAATGGAGTAAATCAATTATAGAAAATATCCTAGTGATTTCCCACATACTGATGAAAGCAATGACGCTAACATTAGCGTTTCTGCTGATTTTAGCTGATATACTTACTTTATAATACTGAATGGTGCACGTCCGCCTTACTTAACGTTCTTGCGATTCTCCGCGTGCCACTGATTACGTTGCGGCGTTCTTTAGCATCGATGCCGATTTGTAGCGTGACGACGCCGGGCCCAGAGCCACGGGCGCGCCTTGGCAGGCCCCGGCTAAATTTCTTCCGAAATTTTCTAGTTCTTCATTATGATGCATTTATATATGTTAGTGCTGACTCAGTCCTCCATTTGTCTTTCTTACTCCGATGGGACAATGGTGTCAAATTGGTGACCACCTGCTCTGAAAATCACATCATGCTTGCTCTATATTCAGATTTCCCTGCACCAAACCAGCTGTGCGTATGATTTACACAATTACATGGCATCTTTGGTCACGTACGCAATAATCAGGCATCATGAATCTTTGGGTTTTATGATGATGAATGGCTTCATCTGAAAGCAAATGTGACTGAACGTTTTGATCATTTGTCGGTCGTTAAAGCTGGTGTACCTTTCCATGGAGGGTTCCCTCCTCCACCCGCTCCTTCTCTCATGGTTGGTGTCATTGTTCATTGAAGACATTAGTGACAGTGAATGTGGGGCTCTAAGTCAGCCCCATCCTTTCATTCTCCCTTTTTAGCCGAGCGCTCCTGTCACCCAGACCCTTTTAATTCCCCCTTTCACCCGTCCGGTGGCCGGCCCCCTCTCTCACTGGTCCTATTGGGGTGCAGACAATGGAAGCCACCCCCTCTACTCCGTTGCCTGACTCACTTGCCTCTTCATCCCTCTCCCCTCCTGTCCCTGGGCTCTTGTAGGCGTCCTGCGTGGTAGAAACTGCTGGCTCCAGGCTGCAGTTTGTCACAGCCGTTCAGCTGAGACTGATTGTGATTGTGGCAGATGGGCCAGAGCTACTCAACCCAGGCAGACCCAAGCACTTCTGTCTGTCCTTTCTGGCCTTCGCTCCCTTGATCTCGACCTCTTCCTCGGTTGTCCCTATCTGTTCCCTTGTCACTGCCTTCTTTTTGTGTGGCGTTGCTCAGCCCAAAACTCAGTGTTTGCTTCAGAGAAGGTGCCTGTCAGATCATTTAACAGCCTGAAGCCGCCTCACCTATCTGACACTGGAATTAGTAAAGCTGGAGCTTTCCGTTGTTTGGAAATGTTCATGTTCTGTGGGCCCTCGAGGCCGCCTCATAACTGGAGACTGATTTGAAACTTGATATTTCCAAGAGCTGTCCTAAAATCATTACTATCTATTTCTTGGCCTGATCCTGTGCTTTTTCTACCAAAATGTTCCTGCGATGTGGTGATAGTTTTATTTGTTATCCCTAAAATTTTAAGGAAATACAAAAAGATCACTGTCCAACTTTGCCCAAATATGTTAGCATTACTCGTCTTAGTAAGCAAAAAAAACCCCAATTTTTTCTGAACATTTCCAGTAAATTTTCTTTAACAACACGAAAACTGTCACATTGTAAGATAGTACTAAGCTGAGACCAAACTCAGATCTAGAGTTGCATCTGACACTCGTATATCTGCATTTGACCCAGTTAGCAATCACTGGACGTTTCAACCCAAAGTTCAATGCGATATGGTTCCATCAGAAACAGTAAAGCTTAAGAAAATACTGGACTTCTTCCAGATGTGCCGTTGTACAAATGCTTACGTTCAAATCAGCAGTGTCTCTTTGCTGTTCAAGCTATCTTCTTCTATTCCGCCTTTAAGCTAATATACTTAAACCCCCAAACCTGTTCAGCCTGAACACTCCTGGAATAAACAAAGGCTTGTGAACTGTATGTTTTGAGTCTTGTCTGCACTCATCCTGAGGCCATGAGGCTGGGTGGAGTAGTCAGTACTGTAAACTGTAATAGACATCTAAAGCCTCATCTGCAGTTCTGACCTTTAACCTCCAAATGCCTTTTCACATGATGGCAACACCAGCCATGTTTCCATCGACATTATCTTTATGGGCTTTTTTGAAGCATAACATCAGAAGAGGTTGATGGAAACAGCAAAATTCAAAAATAACATACTCAGTTCTGCAAAAAAAAAAAAGTTTTCACATCTGCTTGAGGCGGTTTTTGGTTTTTATACAAGAAGTTCATTGGAAACACATTTGTGTAAGTTCCAATGTTGCAAAGCCTCCTATCTACTGGTGGGTATGTACCTTATCAGAGGCACCAAGGGCTCAGAAATTTCTACATCTAAACCTCCAGCTTAGAGCGGAGGACTCTCTCCAAGTTTTTGAGATGTGTAGTTCATGCTGTTAAGCAGCCTTTGCTTTCTGTGTATTACAGCCATGTGTAGAGCCAACATCTGACAATGATGCATTTCCTTTTTTTTTTTCTTTCTGACAACATTGAGCAGGACTTCATAAACCACATCTATCTCTGGGTGGGTTAGCATTAGGGGATCTCAATAGGCCACTTGCCAAAGTGCAAAGATCTATTAGTTTCTAGTGTTCTTCTCAAGATAGCTCGGTCTATGCAGTCGATTAGGTCATGGCATACACGTCCAGGATGGAAACTGGCTTCATCCTGCAAAACTCACAAAGGAAGGAAACCTGATGAACAAAAGAAGAAGTGAAACAATTTGAGTGGAAACAAAAAAACTGATGTACCAAAGTAAAACAGGAATCAGGCAGACTAGAAAGCAGAACAAGAGCATGATCCGAACTACCTGAGAACAGGAACTCAACAGATCCTGAGGAACAACCTTCCAAGTTTATTTACACAGACTTGTAGACACATAGAGGCGTATAAAGGTTGGAATAATTAGTAAACGAGGCCAACATTGAGGCTGAGACCCTTGAGCTGAACATTACAAGCCGGCTGCTGCTTGTCTCTTCATGTCCCCTAGCTGGAGTTTAAGCCCCCCAACCCCTTCACACTGCTGTCACCCCTAAAAAACTCCTCCCTCTGTGTTCAACCCCCACCCCGATCTGGCTTCTCCTCCCCTGAGGACAGAGCCACCTTCGGAGGGGCAGTGGAGCGGTAGCCCTCTCCCTGAACACATGTCAGGCGTCCTGTAAGCCCGGAGAGGAGGGACGCAGTCTCCGCAGTCCGAGGCAGACGCAGAATGAGAGCGGAACAAGAGATGGACTGAGGAGAGAAATATTCAGAGGAAAGATAGAGGCAGCAGGCTGGATGGGCGGGTGGAGGGACGGCATTCGGCGTTGAAGGGGGAGTGTGTTAGCAGCAGAGAGGAGAGTCGTTCTCCACCGGCAGACTGTGGGAGACGGGGAGGGCAGAGGACATCAGAGGAGAGACGCTGCATTGTGGATGTAAACTTTATCATCTGTGGATCGGCGGGGAGCAGCTGCAGAGCAGGAGCAGAGCGTGCTGCTGGATTACCATGCGTGTCCTCTGAATGCACCAGGATGCTGCCTCTCCAGCAGGGTAAGGAGCGCGCTGTCATCAGCACACATGGCATGACTGAACTGCGTTACGGGCAACGCAACAGCTAGAGTATACTGTCATGTAGGTCGATGCTGCACAGTAAGAGGAGCACATGAGTCTCATTCTGCATATTTCACTCAGAATGATCGCCGTTAGCCATTTGCGTGGGGGTGCTGGTTCTGTTGCGACAGTGTGGGGTCAGGTTAAACTCCTTTGCTTCTGATTGATAGCAGAAGGAAGCAGATCTCTTTAAGAAAGACAATCAGTCATTGCAGCGGATTTTAATCTGCAGGAATGCACGTTTCCCTTCCCTCTGCTCCTTTTGTTTCCCTTCCACTCTCTCTGAGGCAGATTAAGTTTTTCAATCCGGCCCACTAATCCCACAGTGAAATGACAGCATCTGAACAGGGTGCGTGTACTGGTAAATGGCTGGGAATGTCCATGATGACGGTCCCTCTGTAATGGTCAGCTCGTGAACTTTTTCCTGAATTAATGTAGCGTGACGTGAAGTCTTCCCTCAGACTCAGCGGGATGGGATGCTCACAGCCAACACACCAAGGATAGCAGAGTAGGATCCTGGACTCCGTCTTGATATTTTTGGCCGACTGTGTTATCTCTAAAAACAGAACTGTGAGGGAGTGTAGAAATAAGGGCATGGGAGAGTATGGGAGGTATCTAGACTCCCAGGCTGGTGTTGACAACATGCCAGACACAAATGCCATTCTGTGGTGGTTTTTTGAGATGGAGTTTGGTTGTTTTTGTTGCTTGGAACTGGTGCTTCTTTTCACAAGAGGAGCCATGTGTGGGATGCCCTTTACTTGTCGGCGATGATCCCTGTAAACTTCTAGAAAGAATAATTTCGTTTTTATTTGTGTTGAATTTGTTATGTCGAGCAACCAAAATCAAATAAAAACAAAACAAAACAGGCATCCAATAGTAGTGATTAGTGATTAGCAGTCATTGCTAATCAAACCTAACATTTGTTTATAAAGTTAGTAGTATATGTAGTAGCCATTGCTAATAGTAGCTAACAAATATTGCTAATAGATGCTAATACCTCCTCAAACTTTGAGTATTTTGATGTCATTCAGAAAAAATCAGCTTAGATTAATAAAAGGTTGAAATGTCTTTCCCAGTCTGTTGACTGATCCTTTATTGATTAAAACAGAATAAAAACTTAAACGGACGCTAACATCGTGCTAAAGTAACATCATGATCCAGGAGAACACGGTGAACTGCTCTCCACTAATGTCAACGTTTACACTCTTAAGAACAGGAGCACATCGAAAGCAACGCCAGCCTCAGAGACGTGACAACAATTAAAGTTCCTCCAAATCGGCTTCCTTTTTCTCAAGTTTAGAGGAATGAATAGCGTTGTCATAGCAGCTTAACAGGACATATTCTAAAATAGTTGCAATCACCTATTGCTAATTGTAGCTATCTGCTTTTGCCAGAAGTAACACTTATAGCTAATAGTAGCTTCAGTAATTAATAATTGTAACCAACACCAACTGTAAATAGTAAGCAACAACTAGTTAGAGCTTTATTGTATAATTGCTAATAGTACCAGCCATCAAAGAATGATCACAACTATGTCAGATATTTATATTATTTTGTTATGTTTCATATTATCTCTAGAATCTGACCTCAGGTTTCAACTAATCTGCAGTCTATTAGACATCTTTAATGCAAATTATCATTCAAACTGGATAATTCATTCAATATATAAACAGCTACTTCACTCTCTAGTACTCTGGACACCCTGGGCTTGAGTTTGGCATTGGTGGACCAGTTAAAGCCTTTATTTGGAGCAGAGCAGCAGGCCGTCGATATCACCATGCCACCAGGGCAGATGTGTTGGAAGGATGGGCAGTTTGAGCCTGCGGCTCTCTGAAACCTACCTGGGGATTACTGGATAAGAGGATTGCCAAGTGGAGGGATTTGATTTTATAGAATTAAAACTGTAATTCTCTTCATCCCGACTACGCAGACGTATAGCTGTTTGTCCACAGAAATATTTCCCACCACTCTGCTGATGTCATATGAAAACTGTAGCATGTGTGTAACAGTAATGGCTCCCAAAATTTGGGTCAAGACCTTATTTGACGTTGTACACCCCCAGTAGAGGAACATCTTCGTGAACCGATTATGTACCCCCAAGAATTGTTACACAAAGTGTAAAAAGTGGTCATAAAATTTTAAAAAATAAATAAAAGTGAATCTACTTATACGAGTAGCCATTTAAAACCTTGGTATTTTATGGTTCAGCAAGACCGCAACACTTTCCTTGTAAAGATATAGATGTGAAAAGTTTCAGACTGTGCCTGGAGCGCCCACTGGCAGCACTCAGGAGGTGATTGTCATCAGCCTTGAAAAGAACCCAGATTAAGGCAATCCCAACCCATCATGCGTTCTATTGTATTTACTTCCACCCCTCTAACTCCTGTCCATCACATCGCCTCTCACTCCTTCACATCCGATTTTCCCAACTTTCCCTCCTCCTCCCTCTGGCCCTCTCCCAGTGTGTGGCGCTCCATATTTGGTGGTCCTCAGCCGGCGTATTGGGTCCAGGTCAAACAGAATTATTAAGGAATGTTCCCTTGTTCAATAGCTGGCCCAGTAGGCCCCGGCATGGGAGCATTTCCCCTCCATTGACGGCCAGAGGACTCCAACTCTGACTGAGAAGGGGAGGACACTCCTTCCAGACAACTTTCCCATATAATTCCTACTGTCTCTGCTGTGTTCACTGGCGCTGTGGAGCCGTAAGCTAGTTTAATGATGTGTACGTGTGAAGCAAATCTCAGGATCTCACCAGCCCAACCGAGCCTTGTTGAGACACTGCTTGTGTGACTGCAGGCCATCCAGCTCAATTAAGGGTGCTTTGAATGCATTCCTCCCTCTCCCCTGCTCGGCATTTATCTCTCCCAGACTAACTGCTTGTGGGATCTCTGAAGGCAGCCCAGTTCTGCTGAGCTCTCTCTTTCCGCAAATGCAGCATCTGAAGACAAAAGCTTGATGAAAAAAAAATGAAAAAAAAGCCAGACTACGTTTTTATTATCACTCAGACAGAAGAAATGATCATCCGGATGAAACGTCGTGCTTTGTGTCTCCCTGAACGCTCACAAGTTGGAAAAAGCAGAAGGAAAATAAAAGGCACTACCTCATGACTGCTCTCTTTGTCTCCCGTTAGCTGAATTTAGTGTAAAATCACTCAGCAAAGATGTAAAGTTTAATGGTGCAACACAGTTTATAACCAATAAAAGGCTTTTATTTGCTAGCTATCAATGGCTTATTGCATGCACTGACTGTTTAGCCGGGAGACAAAGCATTGCCCAGGCACCCTCGCTGGATGTTGAGTCATGGCGTCATTAGAGCGTTCTTGTGGTTTCTAAACTACCCCAGTGTTTGCATAAGGTGCTCTTGGACTCATTTTTGCATTTTAAGCAACCTGCTTTCTTGTCAGAATCAGACTAAAATATAGTTTGTTTCACAATAGAGCGTACTCTGAGCACCTCGGCTTGCAGACTTCCAACTTCTCTTCTTCTTGTACTGAGGCCTTTTGTTGATGTGTCCCATGGCGTTCCAACTCTTGGAAAAAAAATAATAAATCCCCAAACTGGATTTGTTTTTAGGTCATATACTCGCATGCCAGCAGTTTACAAGATAATATGCTGCTGCCCTTGTTTTAGTACACACAGGCTTCCCGTTGACACACTTTCACTCTAGCATGCAAGTTTTTTAGCGTTCCCTCTTGTTTCGGATTACCTCTCCTGCTGCTGTGAGGCTGTCAGCGGAGCGAGCCGTTTACGAGCTTGGAAAAGGAGTCGGCGTTGCGTTCTAGCTTTCGCGCAGGGCCGGGAATGTCAACAAGCCTCACCTCTCCGCTATCTCCGCCGTAAATCATCGGATAATAGTCGGAGAAGCCCGTAGGGCCACATCCAGTGGCTGGAGGTGTTGGCGCAGCTGGAGAGGAAATGGATGGAGGGGCTGCTGGAGAAGCTCACCTTCTGAGCTGTAAAACTCTTTTCCAAACACCTCTCATGTTGTCTTTAAGGTCTTCTGGTGACAGAGTGAATTACAGCGAGAGTACGGACTTTTAACTGCTGGATTACCAGCATGCCAGAGTGGCCAGGACTCTACGGCAACTGAAATAACACGGCAGAGAGGATTCCTTGTACTTTATCTCTCCATCAACACCGAGTTGCCTGCAGGAATGTTGACATCTTTTATCAAAGGGAAAGCAGAAGCCCTTTTATGGTACATCTAAATCAAGTGATGCTACTGAAACTGACCTTTGTGAACCAGCCAGACAAACAGCCAGAGATGGCTAACAATAAACGCTAAAGACCTTTGGGCCAACTGCTTCTGTTTACTGTATCTTTGTCTGTATTGTGTGTGAAGCGGCCATTTGTCTGCCTCTGCAAATGGTTACGCTTTTGGCTTTTGTGAAATATTGTAGCTCCTGCACATCCTGCATTAGTCAGCAGATCCTTCCAGCTCTCTGGTACAGCAGTGAATGTGTCCCTGTGCCCCGGTCACCTCATTGCTACAGAAGCTGTGGAGTCGGATCTAGAAGTGTCTGGTTTAGCATTTTCTTTAATGATTTTGAACCTTTGTTTTGTTTGAGGCAGAGGATGTTGGGATGTGTCTGACTGGTAAAGACTTGCTGGTATTTGAAAGTTGGACGTTGTGGAAGTGCTTGCAGTAGTTATTGGTGAGTTTGGGTCATTTCTGAGACCAATCTGGACTTTTCCAGACGTCCAACGACTCTTCATAACGACTTATGAAGAGGTGTAAGCAATAAAGATGTTGCACAGTAGAACGCCTACTTACTGGGCGGTCACCTGCTTGATTTTACTTAAACAGTTGACGACCCATTGAGGTCGGCACACTATCTCTTTGGTGTGTCCAACCTAAATCAGCTATAAATGAAGCAATTTGGGGGACACTTTTAAACACCTGTGTGCATGAGTCTTAACTTTTGTAAATGCCTGCTTCTAGGGGCAACTGGCAAAAAGTCTTTGACAGATATTATAATCAATTCACTCTGTGTTGTACCATACCAGAATGGCATAGTACAATGCTATGGGGCTTTTTGGGAGGTCACTGATGACATTTTCTTTTATAGGCATCACAAATCAGATTAAATCATATGACTAATGCATGACTTAACTTACTGCTGAATGAGCCAATAGAAAGGGTTTGAACACCTGAAATGATGTGTGCCTGAAAATAAGGGATTTTTGCAACCTTATATTGAGGTGTTTATCAGTGCCTGCTGATAAACACCAGTGAGAGATCAGAAATGCAGAAATGCAAGGAGACAAACCATCAAGGTGTTTGTCTGTTTGCGAGAAACCACTACCAGAACCACCTTTCGTTTTTACAGAACCAGCTCTGGTCTGGCGCTTGAGCCTCTTTGAAGTGGTTGAACACTGATTAGGCGTTGGCTCCAAGACATCGCTGGCTCCACTCCCCACATGAAACGCACATTAATAAGTGTTTCCCACAGGTCATTATGGCGCCATTAACCTAATTCACTTCTTATGGCCTGTGTGCTGGCGCTCATTTCGAAAACAGTTCAATAATGAAATAAACGCTAGATCTGAATCAGAGATATTGTTGACTAATTGGGCTTCAAGTGCTTAAGAAGGAGATTACTTTGAAAAGTCAGATTATGTAAGAGCATCTAAAACCCTTTTACTCAAACTGATAAAAGTACTCATCTTCTTTATCGAGGTCTCTTCTACAGAAAGTACAACACCGCGAAAGGTGCTGAAGTGAGACATTCCCACCAGCTCGCCCTTAGCATGGCATCTTGGCTCCTCTTCAAACATTCCTGCCTTCAGACATGACTTGGCGTCACATCTCGTGAGGAGCTTCTCCTTGCGGCGTGCAGCTGCCTTTCTGTACAAATCTGTAGCGACGGGAGCGTCTACCTCAACACAAGTTGTCATGTTTGTTTGACTTTTATTGCCCCTCTTGAAAACGCAGGTAAGCATCTAAATCACAAGGCAATGATTATCCAACAAGATCGTCACTTAAACTCAATTATGTGTCATTGTGGGACACGAGCTGACGACTTAGACAAACAAAACCTTGTAGGAATGTGAGTGCGTGGCTTTGAGGGCTGAGGCTGGTGGCTTCCTCCCTCTACTTTCATATCTGTGCAGCTTTAACGCTCACAGTCATCTCTCTTTAATCACTCAGACATGAAAGATTTACAGTTGTGTGCCTGCAAGTATTCGCAGGTCTTTTGCCACCGTGTTTGCACATGTGCGTTCATCCGTGTGCCCCTGGTGCGATCGGGTCTCTCCCCGAGATCTGCTGGTAGGCGAACTGTCTGAGACGGATCGGCCGGAGGAGGGCGTGGCGGCGCGGTGTGTAGAGGCCATGTTTAAAGCACATCTGCTCCTCCTGGACTGGAATGCATCTGAGGCGTGGAGACAATCGAGGTCAGGCCCCGCTCGGAGAAAGAGAAAACACTCAGACAGAAAGGCAAGGGGTAATCCTCGCTCGGCGCAAGCATTCTTGTGAGTCTCAGAGGGCTCCTCATGAGGGATTTCTGCTGCTTCAGATATTTGTGCTGAATTAGTGTTTGACCTACTAAACGGGGCGCTTTCGTCCTTACAACCATCAATCTTTTAGAATCTGCGACCAAATCTTGTGAACCAACAACAGCCAAGGTGCCCAGGCATACTCACAAGGATCCCTGACGTTATCAAACTCCAGGCACTCAGCATTTTGTTGACTTTGGAGGAAAATGTCTCTGATTGTGATGATGTCAGCTTGCACTACCGCATTCTGCAGCAAGTCCAAACATACCTCCTGGTATCAAGTTGTGTTAAGTCGGCCCTTGTTGCTGCTGTTCACAAGGATTGCAAGCATTCGAATCAAAGCAGGATCTGGCCCAGAAACTGCTCGTTTTTTTAAGCATGCGTTAAGAACATGACAGTAATTATAAGTGTTTATTTTCATGGAGTAAAGCGTTATTTTGGCACATGGCGTCCTGAGAAGACAGAGTTTCTTTGTTTGCTCACAGCAGAACCTCATCACATTTCAGCTCGTCAATAATTGATGCTCTGCCGCGGTGAGGCAAGGCTCTCTCCGCCTGGTCCTGGCTCAGTCTGTGTGTGTGTGTGTGGGTGGGTGTGGGCTGAAGGTGCTGACATGTGGCTTCTGTCTTGCCGCTGGCCCTGCGCTGCAGACGGAGCCCGCTGCAGGAGGCGGGAGGTCAGGAACCAGCTGTGCACTCGGGTCAGGCCGCTGCTCGGCACCTTCTGTGGTGCTCTTCATGATTAATTGGAGCTGCCTGATGTGCTGGGCCTGACTGAATGGTCACAGATGTGTGAAGGCCCAACCTTTATATGCGTAAAGCACATGAAAGTCTTCACACTGAGGGCTAAAGCTGTTCTTTGCATCCTGAGTGTTTTAACTCTGCTTTCCTGTCAGGCTGGGTTGGATGTCCTAACACATCAAACGCCTCGCTGGACCTTTTGTCCCGTGCTGCTTTCTGGTTTGAGGGTTTGGATCTGAGCACAGTGGTTACATAACACGGCTGCAGGACGATTAGGGACGGGAATGACTTGTCCAAGCCTAAATCGTAACCTCCGATCTGGCTGGCCTCTCTGCCGTGGGGATGGATTGCGCATCGGGGCCTCTGCAGACACTCAAACTCAACCTGGAACTCCTGCAGGGTTAGAGGCAAACTGTGGAGGTTCATCTGTTAACAGAGCAGAATGGAGCTTATAATTAGATGGTGTTGAGAAGAATCAGAAAACGCATCAGATCCAGCACTTTTCTCCTCTCTCATTATGTGCTTAGCAGCAAATAATGTTTGGATTAAAGCCCCCCTAAACGTCTGCCTCCCACAATACAGTTCCAGAAGAACACGGGTCCAACATGTCGGCTCAGGTTGGCGAATGCCTCCCACCATGACTGATCGTCCCCCCCTAACCCTGACAGGTCGTGCCTTTGCATGTAGTGAAAGCAAACAGGAGCCAGAGGAGGAGGCAGGTGAAGATGCTGTGAATGCTGCGAGGTCAGAGCCCTGTTGGCTGGAGTCACGGTTTGATTCAGGAAGAGAGGGACTACATTGGCGTCGTTGAACAGTGGACATTGTCTTCACAAGGTGACCAGGGCACGTTCTAACGGATGACTTCCTGTTTGCTTCATGGCTCTGGGTTCACTTTCTGTTGGAACGAAAATAAGAGAACCACAACATCCATATCGTCTGAACCACTGATTGGTGGTTCATCCATCCATCCATCCATCCATCCATCCATCCATCCATCCATCCATCCATCCATCCATCTATCCAGCCATCCGACCATCTGTCTGTCCATCCATCCATTCATTGAACCAATCACTATCTGTCCAACTATCCATTTATTCATCCATCCATCCATCATCCATCCATTTATTTGTACATCCATACATCCATCTATCCATCCATGAGTACATCCAACCATCTGTTCATCCATCCGTCCGACCGTCCATCCATCTATCTATCCATCTGTCCATACATCCATCTGACCATCTGTCTGTCCATCCATCCATCCATGAGTACATCCATCCATTCATTGCACCAATCAACTATTTGTCCAACCAACCGTCTGTCCATCCATCCAGTCATCCATTCATTCGTACGTCCATCCATCCATCCATCCATCCATCCATTACAACCATCCGTCCATGCACTGGTCCATCCATCCATCTGACCATCCGTCCGACCATCCATCCATCCATCCATGACTACATCCATCCATCTGTCCATCCATCCATACATCTATGAGAACATCCAACCATCCATCCATTGAACCAACCATCTGTAAAACCATCCATGTATTTGTCCATCCATCAATCAATCTATTCATTAATCCAGCCATCCTTCCTTCTGTCCTGTCTCCCTCCCCTGCTAGTTGGGCAAACTGTTAAACTTCTAAATGTTGAATCCCAAACTTTTAATATTTAATATTCTAGTATTTCTACACTTAACCTCAACATAAGGGTGTAAACTCTGGCGAACAGAACATCTGACCTCGACGTTCACGTTTCCCTGGTCCTAAAACAAGCTGGTTTACTTGCCCCGTTTTTCATGTCACAACAGAAGCTTTCTCCACATCTGGCAGCATCAGGTGATTCCTCCCTGACGTCAGGTGACTCCAGATCCCTGGGAACTGTTGGAGGTCGGCATCCATCTGCTGGTTGGAAACATGATCACATAATCCACTGTGGGTTCAAGTAAAGCTCACGTTTTCCCAGGCGTTCAACTTTAAGATAAACAGTATAATGTACATGTTTTTAATTTAACCCGTTGAATCAAAAGCTACACCAAAACAAATGGGACCAAAATTGTAGTATAGCAAAATTATCCCTCATAATGACTCATTTAATTACTTCGTCCATATGTTCCAACCATTTTAGGTGACATTCGAACAAGTATGTAGTGTTTACAATTTCTCGGACCAACCCCTAACAATAACATGCCAAAGTTCAGCCTTCGACGATGGAGATGACTCAAGATAAACCCCTCCATGTAACAGCCTTGACGTTGCTCCGTCTGGCTATTTTTGGGGCTGGTTTACACAGCTGGTAGAACTTCACAAAGTGAGTAATTGGCCAAAATGGGGGATTGAAGTTTACATGACATATTCAAAGTAGATTTGTAGACAACAGAGGATTATTTGCTGGAATATTGCTCCCCTCTGGCGAGCTGGATATCACTGGTTAAACATTTTCCACCGGGGTTCTGTTTTGACTACTGCTGGTGCCAATTACTATAATTATGTTTAACACAGAATGTCAAACTGCTCTATATTTGTCGATGATTTTCTCGGCGGTGTAGCTGGCTCTCGCTCTGCTGCTTCTGAAACATGCCTGCTCATAAGTGGGCTGAAATTTAACCCCTTAGAGGGCCGACGCTCAGCCATAACACAGACTGGAGGAATGCCAGGCGGTCCGGTTCTAACAAAGCACTATCTGCTGTGAGAACTTCCAGATATGCCATGTTTGTCTTCTCCTTTTTAAGGCGGTGTAATGATGCGTAGGGTATGGGACAACTGTGCAACTGGAGCATGAGCGGATGAGTCAATCAGGTGTGTTCACGTTTAGAAATGGTTTCAAGTAAGCAACACTTTCACACACCCAATTAGCTTCACTTCCCCCCCTCCTTCTCCTCTCCACTGCCACTATGTGTTTTTACACAATCCGTTGGGCTCCGCAGTCAGATTTACCTCGAATCCGGGAGTACTGGGAATCTGTAGCACATTTTTCCCGTCCAGACAGTCGACTCATCCATCAACTAAACATCTGGGGCGGGGTGCGGGGGGGCTCCCGACAGGTAGGCTGCTCCTAAACAGTGATGTCTTGTTGTTAAAGGAGGCCAAGACGTTAGTCATGAGCTATTTGGGGTTGGGGTGTTGGTGATGGTTTCTGGGTGTCTTGTCTGGTTAAAAAAAAAATTGAAAAATGTGCAGGTGAGTGTGATTACTTGTGTCTGTCTGCTGGACGGACTGTTCATTTGGCACAGTGAGTTCAGTATTTGTGGATTTTTCTGCAGAATGTGACTCTTAATTATTCGAGGTAAAACCTCTGTATTGGCTGCTCCCCCCCCCTGCAGCATGCAGCATATCTAAAATATTCCTGATGAAATGCATCTTGGGAAGCTGAAACACATACATCCTACTTGACAAGCTGTTTGCAAAGCAGCCAATCTAGAAACACCATTTATTTTCCTTGGTGCTGATTGGCTGAACCCCTAAAGGCGGAGAAATGAAAAAGTTATGCTTCAGTGATGTGGCTAAAATTGTTTCCACTGTGCGTATTAAAGTATATAACGGTATATTTGGTCTTTGAAACATTAAAACAGACAGTTTTTAAGGGATTTTGGAGGTTTTGCTAATTTAACTATTTGCAGCTTGCAAATTACCAATAACATGAATGCTACTTGTGTCTACATTTACAAAAACTGTTTTAATTCAACATGTTTGATATTTTCTAAGAGTCGTGCAAAATTTGTCCGTTCCGGATGAGATTTAATCCCGTTTTCAGTTGACTTCATGCTTTTGTTTCAAAACTATATGCATTTTCATGGTCACTTCTGGTCCGAGAGTCAGTGTCTTTATTTAGCTCAGAAATATACACATTGAAGACACATCTTGTCCAAATTCAGACAGAGGACTATTCAAATCCAATGGAGTCAAATGCCATATGCTTTAAATTCACTCTAAAATAAAAACACACTTTTTCTGCATAGTAATATCATTTGTAAGTTGTTCAAATGTGCTGACTGAAGTCTCTTCTCATAACCAAAGCAGAGTGAAAACGTGGAGACGTCTTTTCTACGCTTTGCTTGGTGACTCAACGCTTTCAGGTGGAAACCAGATGAGGTGGAAACGTTTTCTCTATACTCCGATGCTTTTTTTTTTATCATAAAGGACGTCCTTTAAGGAATGAAACGGGGGTATTGGTTCTCTTCAGATTAAAAACTTATGTGCCAGATCCATAGCCTCTTTGTTTTGTTGTCAGCAGAATGACGAGCTGGTCTCGGAGCGCCGCTTCTCTCCGGTGATTCCTGACTTTTCTAAAGGGCCGGCTTTAAAACACGGTTCTTTATTATCCCCCGCTAGTTTGCCAAGATTTATCCCATTAAAGTCTGGAATGCCCTCACGTGGGAAAAGGTTTGAGTGTGAACACAGTCGACGTCTTTGTCCCGCCTGCTTCACGCGTAGCGGTGTGTGTATGTGTGTGTAAAGTCTGGTGGAGGATGCCCTGCTTTTTGTTTCCTCTTGGGCTATTTCTGTCTGGACAGAACTGGAAGCTCTGTTCTGTGTAGCGAGTGGGACCGAATTGTCTCTGTTGTGTGTGTTTATGTATGCGTGTGTGTGTGTGTGTATGCGTGTGGGCGGGTTTATCCCCAGGAAGACGCTGTTTCAGCTGTTTGGTGGAAGAAACTTGACAAGCTATGCCGCAAATCAAGACGAACTGAGCAACACGATTTTGATTTGTGCGACTTTGAGGAGACGTAGATTTGTGGATGTGTGTGGGTGTGTGTGTGTGTGTAAGCAGCTGTGTGTGCACAGAAATGATCCGATTCTCTTGTTTTGTTCAGGGAAAAGCTGGCCGTGGCTCGCCTGCAGAGGGAAGTGGCACGGAGCAAGAGTGAAGGAACAATGGTAAAGTACTTCCTCCTCATTCACACTGACATGAAGGCTTTGGGGATTTAAACCACAGAGTAATTGTCAACATTTACTGTGGATCTTTTCTAAAACACACAATGTTAACTATATGCATTTGCTCCAATATATATGAGTTTGACAACGAGTTTCACCTCAGTGACACATCAGAAACTACTGATTGGACATGTGACCAATCTTTGTGTTTTATTGAAACTGCTTGGTTTTATGGCAATAACCTATCTTTAATTGTATTTATCACGTTTCCCATAAAACTAATGTTCAGACTTTGCGTAGACCAATCCCAGCCTGCCGTAATTATTCCACCGGTTTTGGGGAACGGACCAGTTCCAGATCTGAGCGGTTTGGCCACAACCACCATGTTTCTTTGAGGTGTTTGTGCTGACAAGCTCGGTGGGGGCAGCATCGTGCTGTGGGACTGTTTCCCTACCAGAATGACTATTCTGACTATAAATGAGAAGAAAACAGCTGAAAAAATTAGGCTAACATTGGAATAGTTTATCTTATCTCCATCTTAAACCTTACTGATGGTTTGAGAAAAACCAAACAATTTAATTTATGTCAGCCAAGAAGACTTTATAATATCCAGAGGAAACGCACCAGAAGCTCTTTTACTGGTTCAAACATGAACATTAAAACCATCCATACTCATGTTGAGGGAACGTAAACGTAGACGCAGAACTCGCTGTATCTGTTTCTGTAGATCAAAACTTACATTCAGTTTCAGTCATATTATTGTCCAAATATCTGATCAAAATGCTTGTTGGCTGTTAGAGGTTCTTCGGGGTTTAAGTCCTGATTAGTTGGAGTTGAGCAGATGGAACTGTAGGAGCTCATCTTCCTCTTCCTCCCGGTCTGAGCAGCCAGTTTTTCTCTGTGGCAGGTCAGAAAGTCGCAGTATGTGATGGAGCTGCGCTCAGCTGATGCTCCCACCGCAGGCTCAGCTGTTTGGCTTCACCCCGGTGACGCCTCTCGTTCTCTTTATGGCAACAGGCCTGCAGGACCAGCACATATGCACACACCAGGGAGGGATGATGAACTCTCAGGATGTTCAGACTTGGTGTTGGGATTCTCCCTGATGCCTGGAGCTGAATCTGCTGGTTTTCTCTTCCCGCCTCACCCTGCTGTGGACGAGGTCAGCAGCGGAGAGGTTTCAGCCGCAGGGCAGATCGTTTCTACCGTTAACGCTCAGCGTTAGGAGCTGCGCAAATAACCACACACTCTATCCCAGGCACAAATCATCCACACGCTACATGTTTACGTTCGGGAACTTTGAGCACAACGCTGGGGGGCAAAAAAACTGTTCTTTAAGAACTGTTAACTAAATGAAACCTGGAGATGTAGTTGTTATTAATTCAGTGCAGTACGCCACAGCAAAGGGAAAAATAACGCACAAAAACCGCTAAAGAATAACTCAGAACCACTTGTATTATTTTTTCTTGCTCTCTGTTTCAGCTACGATATACAGAGACCTGTTGCCATAGCAAAACACCAAAAAACAGGCAAACATTTCCCACACAAAGAACATAATATTCAGTCCATTTCAGTGTTAATGTTTTAGGCTTTATATTTATTGTGCGATTATCAATAAGTGATGGTCTGAACACAGCTGTGGTTGATTAACTAATTTAAAAACCTGCTCTACTGATGATCTGTCAGACTTGATGTTTAGGTCGCCTTTTTGTTATTTTGCAACTGAACTGAAACGCACCGAATTCCACAGCACGTCTACATGTTGAGGTTTTTATAGTCAAGCTAGCATAACTGAACTACTTCACTCTCTCTCGCTACTTTTTTCGTAACTTTTACTGGACTTTATCTACTTGTCGTAGTGTTGACAATTAGTAGCAAAGCACGGCGTCGCTTAAGATTTATGTTGAGAATTTAACAGCTAAAACCAATGGTAGTCACCGCCAGCCAGCAGCTTTTTTGCCCTCCAGCACTACAACGTGTCTATATTCTGGATTGATGCTTCCAGATATTGTTTTGATGAGATAATATCTGGTGAAATTCTGAGTTTTTATTCCTGCCTTGTTCCTGTTTAATTTGCTGAAGCTAAGGTTGACACCTGTGAGTGTCGGCACTCTCTGATCCCGAGGAAACACTCCTCTGAAGTGGACTGGGTGACATGCTAATCACGGCAATGAGCGTCCGCTCAGGCTGAGTTATCTGTGCCAGACAGGAAGGGGGCGAGGACGGAGGGGAATATCGCTAAGCTCCATTTGAAATTAGGATTATCCCCGTTGGATTCCCCTTTGCTGTCTCTCTGCCGTTCCTGGGAGGTTTCAGAGCTTCAGCGCTGCCTGAAGGAGATAATTGCCAAAGCGCTGCTGGCGTGAAGTGGGAGCTGCTAACCAGAGGAAGACCCCCACTCTGTGCCCACCTTCTGCCCCAGCCCCCCATCTATTCACGTCCACTAAACCCTGTGTGATCAGACTGAGCAGTTCTCCTCCGTTTGAGCTAAAAATCTGTCACAGAGATGTCTTCACAGCTCAGTGCAGCAGACCTGAAGCTTAATGGTGTAAATGACAGATTTACCCAGTGAATGTGTGCTTCTACTGGATCTCCTGATGTTTATTCTACAGGACGTATAGCTCAGTTGAACCGTTTAAGCTAGCATTAATACAATAGATACAGTTCTGAATGTTCAACTGTGTTGGTGTCACTCGAACAAGATGAAATATTGAAAATATTTCAAAGGTTTCACCAGCTAATCTGGTCAAAAAATGACTACAGCTTATTGTTTTTTCATATTTTAAGATGTTACGCATTTCATTTTTACTCTCAGGACAAACATTTCCGAGTTCCATGTTGAAGAAACAGAAAGACTGAAATGAGGGGAGTTCCAAACCAACCTGAAAATCCAATATGGCTTCCCCAGGTTTGAAAAGAAAGACTAGGGGCAGAGTCAAACTTTAAGACAGACAATCAGTCTCTCCAATTTTTCTTGACTCTATTAACGGAAAATGATCAGATTCCCCCCATCTTTCACTCTCATTCATAACTATGAGTTCATTGCATATTTTCTTCAAATACAGTCAAAAACATTGGGTTGTAGTGAATGCTAACTCCTACCCACAAGTAGCAGTATTTCTTACTTCTACTACACCGCTGATATCGCACAAGTAATAATCACAAAACAAATCATAAAAACAGTTGTGAAATCCTGGGGAACAACTGCTATACATCAATTGTTAGGGAGAACATTTATTTATTGCATTTATAAATAAAATGGAAAACATCTGGCATTACCTTGGATTGCTAATAGCAAGATTCTCACTTAGCTTAGCAGTCCAGCTCAGTTGTGACCAATTTGACGTATTTTTCGAACCCATTAGCTTCCTAGCTTGTTAGAAAGCTAAGAAGTTAATGTACTAATTTACAGTTTGAGTGTTAACAGAGCAAACGCTAACATTGCAGTCATTAGTGGCTAACAGTTAGCCAGTGGCAGTATTGTCTGTGCTAATAAATCGTTAATATCGTCTTTCCGCCGGATTAACCTTTGCGCTAACGTAAACAGATGTCTTTAGCTAGCCCAACAGGAAGTCCTTGTTAGCCAACTCTGTCAACAGACCAACTTGAGAACTACTTTCATACTTCAAACTGTGAGTGCTTAGCATAGATAAGTCAGTATGTTGAGCACACCTTTATACCCAGGGTCCATAAACCCAAGGTAAAGTGATACAGGAACCAACATTGTAGAAATCCCTTAAATAGTTCAAATAGTTTGTTGGGGCTCCCCACAAATCCGGCCACACAAGACATATTGTTCATGATGTGGGAAAACAGAGGATTTCGTCCGGAAACAATCCGTCTCTGTCAGTTTTCCAGTCAAGCCCTGTATTGACGGCTTCGCCACGCCGCAGGTTTCCTCTGGAATCCTCCAGGCGTGGCGCGGGGCCGGGCACCTCCCTGTCTCCTGCTCGCCTTTTGATGCCACTCCAAAGTGCAACCCTAGTCCATCGGCGGCAGGATGTAGGGGTTTCCTGAGTCTCATAAAGGCACGCAGCGAGTCTGGGGGGGGGGGCATTTAAGATTACGCCCTGCTGGAAACGCCTGTCTAAACAACACGTGAAAATAAACGAGCCGGCTTTGGAGAAACACTTGGCTTCATTTTTCCTCGGGGTTTGGTGCGGCCGCGCTCGCTCTGACAGAGCCTGTTAGTTGACAGCGACTGATATTCTTCTGTTGAAAATAGCCCTGGATCCAACTGGATAGGGCTACTTTTCCAACATAGTTTAGGTTTTGGATTGAAGCCAGACAGTTAACTTAATAAGACCAAATTACAGACAATTTGGCTTCAGAGTAAAGTTTTACTCTTTCTCAGAGTAAAATGGGCGGACCACAAATGCATGTTACACTTAGTTTTCTTTGCGTTGATCTATTTCTTCCCAAATATGTTAGATTTCGTGGTTGTAAGATGGCAGAAT
Source organism: Xiphophorus hellerii (assembly GCF_003331165.1). NCBI lineage: Eukaryota > Metazoa > Chordata > Actinopteri > Cyprinodontiformes > Poeciliidae > Xiphophorus > Xiphophorus hellerii. The sequence continues at coordinate 4,641,617 of NC_045695.1, read as the reverse complement.
GAATAGTTTCAAACAAATATTGTTCCGATAGCGTAGGGCCACATTAAGACCTTAAAGATCTTGAGAAGTCCTGGAGAAAATAGAATTAGGACAGCTGAACTTTGTTACTGGAGACAGACATCAGAGCAGTTGTTCTTCTATGGGTCAGATAATGAGAAATCCTCTGGTGATTAACTGAAGTTCTCCTCGTCCCAGTTGATGACCACACAAGAAGAGCTACTGATTAATGTCGCTTTAATGAGCTGGCAGACCCAAGGTATGAAATGTTATCTGACAGTGATTTATGAGTGTTCAAGGCACAGCATCAGAGCGGATATCTTTTGTGCTTCCAGCAGATAAAGAAGCGTTTTGAGGGTTTGAAAGACGCGGAGGAAGGCTCCGGCCTCGACCGGCGCTCGGGGCTGGGTTCTGACAGCTGTTTGTTAGAACGGCTGACAGCGTGGAGGTTTGGGGTCTCAGGTGTTGTCTCTGCAGATTGGCCTTATCAGACCAGGCAGGGGCCGGAGCCGAGACGGGGTCCCCCGGCTCCCAGTGCTTGGTGTATTCACCGGGGTGACAAACGCTGACAGCCGGGCCCAAATCACACCTCAACACCGGGCCTTTCTACCTCTATCTATTGGTTTTCCCTATGAAAGGCTGTGTGGGTGTGGGGGGGTGATAGATGAGCCACTCATATGGCTTAGCATATTCTGTATTATTATTATTGGTATTTTTTTCTACAGCGCCAGAGGCTCTCTGAGGGAGAGGTGTTACCCTCTAATGTAGACGCTCTCCGTGATAATTGAATTGATGGAGTCCTGTGGGACACAATTCGCCGACTTTTTACTGAATAAAACACTGTTTAGACTCAAATCCGTTTCAATAGAAAGTCACTTTTATGCTTTTTATTGTATCTCAAATGAAATGGGATTGGAGAGTGTGAAACTCAGCTTCAAATCCCTTCGTGCAGCATGGGTACGGAAGCCCTGCACTGCAAAACACAAAGTAGAAAATAAAAATAAAAAAATAAAACTGTCAGGAAATGCTTCATGTTGATTCCATTCAATTAGTATACCACATTTTAAATATCCATATTTTTTTATTTCTTGTATGGAATACTTTCATTTGAAATACTTGAAAGGCAAAACACCACCTAAAAATAATAATAGAGATGAAGCACAAATAAAAACATATGCCTTACAATTGGAGACAAACGTTAACATAATGCACAAGCAGGGACAATAAGTAACACTGTTTGTGGATTTTCAGACCTATATTTGGGTTCATTGTTTTCACACACCTCTATTTATTGTGACTCAAACACGATTCAGGCTCCAAGTTATTTCAGTGACAAGTACGTTTTATGCATTTTACTGTGTTTGATGTTAAATGGATGAGAAAAGCATATTCCAACTTCGGATACCAAAATTTTAAACAATTTCAAAACAATTGTATGTAAGGCCTGAGCTGCAAAACAAACTAAAAACATGTAGGGATGTAAAACACACAATAATTGTAGATAACAGCAAAATCTAAAATACAACAGCAAAGGACATTGTAGAACGCTTTTATTTTGTGATATAGATTTTTACAGATGCTACTTTTATTAAAAAATACTTAGGCCAAATGTCTTTTCAAGGGAAATCAAGTTTTGTTTTGCTTTTTATTGTATTTCGGAGTGAAAATATTTGTTTTAGTACGGAAGCACAAAGCAGCCAAACACTAAAGAATAAGAAATTAGTACAGAAACTCAAAATGCACCATCGTTTGAGAAGTAAACTAATATTTTGTACAACAGATCCCATAATAACTGGTTCTGTTTTGTATGTTGCTAAACTACTATTTTGTTGCCAATTGTTTTCGTCCTGTGGGTAGACATAGGGTTGAAAAGCAACCCATGTGAAGCAAAGCAAAGATTGAATATCATCGCCTTCCTAAAATAATGGTGTAAGTTATTTTTTGCCAGAAGATAATGTAGGCAAAAAAAAATTACTTTTGGCAAAACATAAGCCATTATTTTAGGAAGGCAGTGATGTGTAGAAAAGCTCCTCATGGCCACTGTTGAGTACTGTACAAGACCTGTGATTTTGTGGGTGTGTTTCTCTCGGAAGGATTCTGGTGAACCTTTTTAACTGGCAGTGATATAAAATATTTTATTTAAAGCATAAAAAATCTGTTTTGTTCAGCTTGTTTTTGCAGGTTCCATGTTTAAATCCCAACAATTCTAGTAATATTTCTATCTCACAATGAACTCTTATATTAATACTTCAACAATGGCTCAAACGTTCTCTTTAGAAATGTGAACATAAGTGAAATGGTTAAGAAACCCTGGATATCTTGGTTGCAGGTTTAGCATCTCAAACCAGCTACCTTAGCTAGTTTCAGCCAAGGACAACTACTAATTATGTTACAGTTCCTGAATGTAGCGCGCACACACACATGCACACGCCGACACAGAGTGAGTGTTGTATTTGTTTTATTTATGAATGAGGGACCTGCACGCTGCCTTGTGTCCCTGATGTTTGCTTTAGTGGCGAGCCCCTGATCTGCTCCCGGCCCTTTGATTAGGCAAAGAGCTCCAGCAGAAGGAGAAAGGGGGGAGGTTTCAGTGTAATGAAGAGATTATTGAGCCCCCCCCCTCCACAAACTGCGTCCCAAACCCATGTACAGTTACAGATGGACGTCCTCTGCCAGCAGAGACAGAGTCAAGGCTGAGCGCTACATGTACAGCCACTTAATGTGATAAAGCTGGCCTTTTACAGGAGACGGCATGGCAGGGACAAGCAGACGGGGCTCTAATTAATTTAAAGTCCTTGGTGGATCATGCAGGGGTATCATGGGGCTTTGAGTCTTTTAATGATTCAGCTTGGATGAAAGTCATTACTGTCTAATGTTGACCGAATTAAGGCAAGGTCCACTCCTGGAGGATTTCAGACGAGACTTCTTTCTACCTGCCTGATCTCAAAACAGCCCCACAGATTCATGGAGATAAACTCTGGAGAAAACCCAAAGTTTGGATCAGTTTTTTTCTTTTCAGAATAGGTAGAGTTCATTTAGACCAGGGGTGTCAAACTCCAGTCCACAAGGGCCGGTGTCCTGCAACTTTTAGATGTGCCTCTTCAAACTGTCTTTTCAGAGCAGATGGTTCCCACTAACCTCCAACTTCTCAGTACATATTGACGTTGAGCTAGCATAACTGTGGATTATGACTATAGTGGTCTAGCATCTTCCAGTAGGAGAGAGAATTGACTTGTAGATGCTCCCTACACATCTTCAGTTTCCTTCCTTAGGAGGGGACAGTTTAGGTCATCGGTTGGGTTTTACTACTCTATCACAATCCGGACCACACACTGAAACTCGTTTTGGAGTAGATAAATCAGGCTAATGTCAGGTTTATGCTAAACCTCAACCTCTGCCCCGTTGAACATGAAAGCCTCTTTGCTGCAAAGAAACCAACCAGACCCACACTGACTCCTTCAAAACTTGTTCTTTCCTTTGGACACGGATGCTGTCGATTCAGCAGCTGCTAGTTTCTGATCTCGTCTCGGTGGTTCCCGGGGAAAGTTTTTGAGAGTGGTGGGTTTGGTGGGTTGAGTGAGAGGTTGTGTTCCTAACTGTCACTCTGGTTGAATTTTTATGCAATAAAAGAAGCTGATGTTGGCTAGCACGCCAGAAGCGGCTCCAAACCCTGAGGTCTTACGTCACGCTTCATCTGGCCCTGCCTGCACGGATACGTTTCTGTGTCAGGCAGAAAATGAAGCTGGTCTCCACGGTGACAGAGGTCACGTTTAATCCTGAAATCCCAGCTCGTTTCAGATATATGGCTCAGCATTCCAGTCCATTTTAAAGATTACTCTCTCTCTCTCTCTGTTCCATTTGCTTTCCCTACCAAGTGTACAGCATTGTTTAAAGGGACAAAGTGAGGTTTTATCACAGGACTGCATTGCCCTCTGCAGGGAAAACCTGGCACTACACTTGGCCATCTTGATGTCAGCCAGTTAAAAAGAGGATTATCTTCCTCAGTGGTTGGATTAAGTAAATAAATTTTCCCACGGGGAGTTTCCAGGCTGGATTTGAGCTGGTTCCCTCCTCGTGGCCACTCTGCTTCTCGCAGAATGTGCTTTCAATTAGCAACAGCAGCAGCAGCAAACCAGTTCAACAAGAAAAACTGGCTTCATAAAGATACAGTAATGTTTGACTTAATGAGTTTTGGCCTTGTAAAGTAGCTGAAATCATCCATATTTACCACAAAAGGCAGCGGCAGGGTTTTACTGCAGACGCTGACTGTTAATCGTGAGGTTGTTGGCGAGCGACGGGTCGGCGGTTTCTGCCTCGGGCGCTGGAGAATGAAGCTTCTGTGCAGAACAATACCTCGTCTAATGAAAGCATGCTTAGCATTTTTACCTCCTATTAAACCCATTTTTCCATACCAGAACATGTTTGCACTTTATTACCAACACAAATAAAGCAAGTTTCTGGGTTGAAACAAAAAGAGGAGAGATCGCTGGTTTCTGCTGCTGGCAGAAGGAGGGAAGACTTTATGCTTCGGTTTGGCTGAATTTATGGCGGCCATTACCGCCCCCTCCCCCGTCCATTCCCCTTTTACCCCCCTCCACCCCCAACAGGAGGAAACCCACTGTTGTGTAAAAACTCAGCCGCTCGTTGTAGCCATGAATTTATGAGCGGAGCGAGAAGCAGGAGAGCTTTTAAAGGTGACTCGGGTTTAATGTCCTCTCCCTGACTGCTGACAGCTGCTGCTTCTGACAAAAACACACAGAATGAAAGACAGCTCCTGATTGGCCAGTTAGCACCATCTACAACTCACGGCAATCCTTGAATATTTGTTTCATAGCAGCTGAACAGTTCAAAACCTTTGATTCTCATTGTTCAGCTGCTGTGCTTATTTCAGCCACTAGGTGTCCTCATAATTCTTTTCCTACAGCTGATTCTGCTATAACCAGAGAGCAGGCTCTCTATTCGTCAGGATTATGGTCGCCCTCTATGCAGCTCCAGCTAAACTCTCTGGGCTTTTTACCGGTTTAGTGACTTTACGAGGATTTATTTAAGATGATATTCCTGGCAGGACTTCTCCAGATAGTCAATAAATGTCCAGCTATGAAACAGGCAGCCAGCTTGCAGCAGACGAGGCCAGAGAGCCTGAAAAACATTTCTCTCTCATTTGCTCCGTCAGCTAGAATTACCTCCACCAAGATTGCGGGAAAGAGTCCAGGATTGGTCGCCAGAGGGTTTCTCTTTTCAGATCCTGTGGATAAACTCATAAATGGGGTGGAAATGAAATAAAACTGAAAACTGGACTTTCACTGGCTTTAATTTGCTCAATCTGTTTGCTTATTTTATATTCCATCAGTAGCCAGGTTCGTATTTCTTCATAAACAGGATTCGTTGTTGGGCCTGTCACGACACTGTTTTTTTGTTCCTAAGTGATAAATTGTCTCGGAAGTTATTGTGATAAACGGTAATTGTTGTTGCGACACCATTTTCCCGTATTATAGTGGTAATGCAAGAGCACGTTCTGAAAGATCAATAAAGTGTAAATTTAACACTGGAACTGGAAGACATTTTAAATATCCAAAATAAACAAAGCAACAAATTAAATGGATTATGAAGTCTCTGTAAACAAAATTGTCCTACTTGACAGGGGGAACTGTGGCTCTACGGGTAGAGTAGTCATCGTCTTGTGATTGGAAGGTTGTAGATTGGATTCCATCTTCCTCCTGCCACATGTTGATGTGCCCCTGGGCAAGGCACTCAACTCCAAACTGCCTTCCGATCTGCACACTGTTGTATAAATGTTTGAATGTGACTCTAGTATAAAGAGGTCGAAATGATTGGAAAAGCGCTATATAAGTTCAATCCATTTACCATTTGGCTACCATCCTGTCTGTCCGCAGCGAGAAAAGCTGATCCACGAGCTAGAGGAAGAGCGCCGCCTGCGACTGGAGAGTGAGAAGCGCCTGCGGGAAGTGACAGAGGAGTCGGAGCTGGGCCGGGAGCAGATGGTCTCGCTGCAGCAGCAGTTCTCCAGGTACGATCCTTCAATGCTTCCTCTCTGCTCCTTCTGACTCTAAATTAGAAATAATCAAAGTTCATCAGCTAGCCTCTCGGCGACGGTTTGTTTCATTTAGACTCCAAACTACATCACGGACAACAACACTCTAAAAGCTAAAATTAGAAACAGTTATGTGTTTTGGGATTTTCCTCTCATTTCTTTCAATTTGACCATTTTGGACAAAAGTTTAATCTCTGCCTTAAACGTTTCCATTCATGCGAGTCAAAGCCTTGCTTCAAGCTGAAGCGCGGTGGCGGTAGTGTCATGATTTGGGTGTCTCAGCACCTCAAAGCAACTTTTTATTAAATGGAGTTTTAGAGCAAATAAATTACCAGCATAGAAGTTGATCGGAGTCTGACTAATGATTAGAAAGTTCTGGAATAAATGAAAGCACAGTAGTGGCAGTATTATGGTTTGGTGCAGTTTTCTTATTCTTATTGTAGATGTCACAATCATTGCATTTTCTTATTACTGGTGTGTTTTCTCTCTTCCTAGCAGCTTTAAAACATTGTTTATCCTCAGAAATGAAGAAAACATTCAGTTTTCTGTCTAAGAAATTACCCGTAAATATTCCTTCAATTCCGCTTTTTCTTCTGATGCTGTAATATTCCTACCAGTCTGAAGATCTCGTCGGTTTTGCCTGGCCCCTTTAAAGCCAGGTGGTGCTCCAGCCCTCCTCCTGACCTCCACTCCGTGGCTGTCCTCCGCTGCTGGAGTGCGACGGCGAATCAGGAGTCAGACGCCATAATTAGGAGATAGGCACGCACCGCTGTACTTGTGCAGGATTTCACATCGACTGCTTATCTTCTCATTAAGTTGGCTGGGAAAATGCAGTAAATTTTAATGGTCCCGGCGTACTCTGCCAGGGGACGGATGAAATATTTAGGAGCTATTAGAAAAGACGCGTCACGTGTTTGATGGCGCTGCGTTGGGCTGGTTGCTCCGCAGGCTCTCGTTGCTGGCGTTTCCAGTTGATTCTCCGGGGGAGTGGGCCCGTACACCATGTGATCCTTTTATGAGCTGCTCCCAGCCGCTCCAGCAATTCATTCTCAGGTGTATAAATCATCGCTGAGCTGCCGTCTCAACTTGTTTTTGTGTTTCTAACACAGCTCGCTGCACCTGTCTGCAACCTCCACTTGGGTCTAGTTGATTTCTATCAGAGGAGACTCCCTGTCTGGCCACGTGGAGTTTCTGTGGTTTCCTGCCAAGAAAATGCAATAAAAACAGATTCCCTCAACTCCAAAAGTGAGAGGTCGAATTAGCACATAAGAGATAGTGAACCGTCTCTCTGATTGGGTCTTCCTCAGGTCGTCCATGAGACAGATAAATCTAGCTAGGGTTGCCCAGGCAGATATTTCTCATTGGGTCTTGTGCGGCTCGGCAATTTTGCAGATCAGACATTTCATTATATGTCCTTAAAACCTGCGATCAGAGCGAAGGAGGGGAGCCTATACAGGTATCTATAACGGAACTTAGCCATGAAGTGTCTGGATCTTCTTCGCTTAAGCAGCGCTGACTATTTACTTGATAGTGTACTGAGTGAAAGTGGAGATTGGGTATTGACACCACAGAAGTTTCTTTGGTTGACTCCATCACCACGAACCGTTGCCCCAGCCACTTTCACTCAATCAACCAACCAACCAATCGTTTATTTGTGTTGCACATTTCAGCAACAATGGAGTTCAAAGTGCTTTACATTATAAAAACACAAAAATACAAAGTCATGAAAACAACGACCAATAAACTATTCAGTTCATTTTATTTATATATCGCCAACAAGTGGTGAGCACTGCTAACTTAAAAGCTAGTTGCGCTAACCCTAAAGCGCTAATCATAAACTATTTCCTGTTTTGTGGATCTGCAAAATGTTTGTTGTCAATTCCTAGCAACAAAAATCAGAACTTCATTTGAAAACTCTTCACGTTTTAAGCCGAGTTCAATGCCCGAGTCTGCTTTTGAGTTGAAGGCTGCTGGATGTTCTTGGCCGTACATTCTGTGGCATTAAAATGGAACAAAAGCAAAAGAGCACGTCAAATGAAAAACTATTTTGTGTTGTACCAAACATTTCCCGTGAAAGAAGATATAAATACGTCGTCTGCTTTGGCTCTTATTTGCCGAAAGCCCCTGGCCGCAGACTTGAGTACGTGGGTTGGACCCATAAAAAAAACAAATCTTCTCTTCCAATGCCAAACAGCTCAGTCTGCTACTGTTTGGTGGTGACATACTGGGAATTTAACATGTAACTCATTTCACAGTACTTTCTTGCTATAAGATGCTATACACCTTTGCAGCTATCGTTAACTTCTTGCATATTTCCTGGTTTTGCCACGGCTATTATTACATTAAAATATTACAAGAAAGTCTTGGGCAGAAAACACAGAGGAAGGAGGGATGACTCAAGACTTCTGCACAGTACTCTCCATCCCAATATAAATCAAACAACAGTTAACTGCATCGCTCCGACATAATATATGTTCTGATCAATTCGGGGCGTGTTATTTGTTGTGCATTAGAGGGAATGGAAACGTCATTCCGTCAATGTGTCTTTGAAACATCCCCGCAAATCACGTCAGACGGACATCCAATCTCTTAAGCAGAGCGGGATCTGTTTGACCTCCGGGCAACAATTGATTTGCGTATTGCTAATTAATTGGTGGTAGTGCTTTGAATGATGAGGAATTAGGCCAGATGGTTAATGGTGAAAGCCCTTCAAGTTTTTTCCAGAGTTCCTACGCAGTCTTGAAAAGATCTTGAATGATGTCAAATTTAAGCTTTTTACGCTATGGGTGAGTCTTTTTTTGTTTCCGTACTTTATTCTCTATTCCACCTAGTAAATAGCTAAATTCCTTAATAAAAGAGTCAAGTTTAAGAGAATATGTTAAGAATTCCCACAGCTAAAAATACCTTTCCTCTGTCACAGGTCGGACCAAAACATTTTCACTCTAACCACTTTGTCTTACACATAGGTGTACACTCACTACATCAAGTCCTTACATGCCCTCCCCCAACCAGTTGGGCTCTTATCCTGTTGTGGGTCACATGCCCAGCCCCTCCTGACTTTGGTCAATCCCCCTAAGGCTTTCCCCACTGCTTGCAAGTCCATGCTGTTGTTAAACTCCAATGGATTAGAGGCAGACTCAGCAGCCAGCTCGGGCCCACCCTAAACGCCCCACAACCCAGACATTCAAGAGCCAGAACTGGGCAGGGGAGACTGAAATATGGGGACAGAGCTACATCCTTCAGCGGATAATGACATTAGATGAATTTAAGAGAATTTAAAAGAAATAATTCAGCCGAGCGCACTTGGGTGTCCTTTCTTGCTATGACGGTTAATTGCCTTAATTCATCTTCCTGGACTCACTTAAAGGATGACCAATGAGAATTCAAGCACTAGCAGGCCTATGGAGGTCCTGGTTCTGGCCTGAGGATGAGAGAGGCAGCTCAGAGGTAATGGAAACTTGGACAGTCAAGAGAACTAATTGTTTTGGTCTTTCTTGATGCGTTTGCTGTATCTTCCATACTTATCCAGGTAGAAACTCTATTTTCAAGCTTTTGCTACTTGTAGAAATAATAGGGTACCAGGGGCGTAGGAATAAGTTTACAATTGGGGGGGACACATGTCGGAAATCTGAGATTCGTAAATATTCAACAGAAATATATCTTAAGTACGCTACTTAAAAAAAAGGCTATTTAATCTTTTACTTTATTCCTTTATAAATTGTGTCTTGCAAAAATAATGCATTTAAAATTTACATAATGCATTTGTTCATAAGATGTGAGCATATCACCAAACAAAATGACTGGAGTCTTTTATTAAGCAAAGGGAGATGTCTTTCAAGGGCTTCAGCCCTTGGCATATTTAGTGTCCGCATACACACTAGAAAATCAAATATTTCAGTTGGATTAAAAACAATTCAGTAGGCCACACAAGTGCAAAGTTTGATATGTTTTATTTTGTCAAACTTGCAATAATGGTCAAAAATGAATTTATATAGGTTGACTGACCATAGAACCATCTCTTTGATTAAACAAAATTCTGAGATGAAAGAGCCCTCACAGACAATGTAGTGAACAAATTATTCACACTTTTAACATTAAGTAAAAGAAGAAAAGAAAATCAATCAAAATATGCTTATTCAGTTTGTCGAACTGTATGACTAATTAAACCAAATCAAAAATGAAGAAATATTTACCAACAATAAATACACATTTAATAGACAAGCTTTTTAACTCACTGACTACAGTGTGCTTTAACTGTTGGAAAAGCAGTTAGCACAGAGATTATAGGCCACATAACCCTAGGTAGAGATCAACACCTCTGTGCTTCTGAACAATTGCACTTTACAGCCATGCATTTATAATTCGCCAAAAATGTGCCGGAAACATAAAAGGATGGTAAACACTGGCTTAGGCAAAAGAGCCAAAATGTTTTTTCCGCCTTTCATTTGCAGCCACAAATTGCCTGCAAACTGACTTCTTGTCCAGTAAATCAAGTTTATCTTTATGTACAAATTTCCAATTTTTAAATCCAGAAGTGATAAAGGCGGGTTCGGATTTTGCACCAAATGGTGTGAGTTTGTCCTGGTAAATTGCCATGCAATAAAAACACAAAATGCCATTTTTCACTGCATCATAATGTAGCCAGGGAAATTCCTTGTACCACTTTCCTTGGAAATGTAAAGTTCTGTTGGCTAGAGCTTGAGGGTCTATGAATTTTGGATGTGGCTGATTTGGCTCTGTTCTCTGTCCACTGACTTCAGAGTCTCTCAGCTGTGTGTCCCTAGTCTGAACTCCCTAGAAGGAAAAGTTACAATGTCACTCAATGCCCCTGAACTACACTTACTACAAGCAAAAGATTAAAATTTTCAACTTTTTTTGTGGACTCTCATGAAGTATCTACTCGTATGAGTTACTCTATCTTACCTGTTGCTCCACTCCTGTCTCTCCCTCACTCTGACTTCCTGCCTCTAGCCCGGTTGCACTATCCTCTCCTTTTCCTGTCTCCTTTGTGCTGTCCCTGCATTGTTGCTCCTAAACATATGAGATGGTTTCAGAAATGAGGTACAGCTCTTGAGCCTAACATGGCCAATTTTAAATCAAACAAAACATTTTATTTGTCACATTACAGACTTTACGCGCAGAGTTAATCGCAGAGGCAAATAAAATAAATCCATTAAAATCCTTTCAGAGTATTATCTTATGGACTCTGAACTAAAGTCTTTCTGACAGGGAGCTGACAGTGTGTTGAAGAATTATGGACAGGGCGCTTTGAAGCATCTGGTTCAAAAACGCATTCTAAACCTTTGGTAGAAATCCATCTATCCTTCCATTTTCTGTACACCCTTGTCCCTTAGTGGGGTCGGGAGGTTCTGGTGTGGGGTACACCCTAGACAGGTCGCCAGTCTGTCCAGACCTTTGGTAGAAATGGCGCCTTTAATTCCAGTTTGCAGTACAGAACAGAGAAAACTACAGAGTTGTCAATGTTGTGTTAATCTATTTATAGTCTAAAAAGAGGAGCCAGCAGTTTATTTGAGGAAATAAAGGTGCAGAAGTTAATTTGTTGGTTAGCCGCTGCTAAGAATTAAAATTAACTCTCCCTGTGGTTTTAACTAACGATCAGGAGCGCGGCAGGTATAATATCTGTCCATTTCGGCGAAGCAAAACCACGCAAAAAATAAAAAATCCTCGTAAAACGCACGCCCAGACCGGGCTAATTTCAACACAAGGGCAACACAGGTGTTGCCCTTGTGTTGTGTGACTGTTACTCACACTGACGTTACTCTTTTTAAAAAAGCTGAGTAAGTCCTGCTGCTGTTTCAGCCTTTTAGTTGGTGGTGGCATTGTACTGAAATGAGATATATATATATATATAAAAAAAAGACATTTTGGCTAGCGTAGCAAACGTCTAGAGAAAGTTAGCAGTTAAATATTGGATGAGTGATCATCCCAAAACTAAGATGATTAAACCAAAAAGATTCAGTTCCTATATATGAAAGTGAACTGACAACAAGACGTTATAAATAAGCAATATTCATAGCAGCATTCCCGACAGACCATTTTACCTCATTCGCAAGTTTCTGACTTCTGTGTCGCTGTTTCCCTCCCTTCTGAGTGCTCACTCAGCAGTTCAGAGAGGGGAGGGGGAGTACCGTGACGTAACGCGATGCTGCGCCTTCAAAATAAAAGCACGCTAGTTAAAAAAATGTCAAAATCCAATATTTTGCGGTACAATTTTTTGGGGGGGACATATCCACCTGGCTTCAATATTGGGGGGGACATGTCCCCCCCGTCCCCCCCGCTTCCTACGCCGCTGTAGGGTACTATCTAAAATGATCCTAAAGGTAAAAGTTTGATACTTTCTTAGGACATTAAATGTCTCTAAAGAAATTTTTTAAAAACTGCGCAAAATTTGGAGACAAGAGAAATGAGATGAGAACATTAAATGGCTTAAAGAGACTTGAATAAAACTTTTTTTGGTCTTTAGCATCTTCTGGGATGCTAAAACAGAATGAGCCACTAGGTATCCTGTTTCTGGCCTAATGATGAGATAAGCAACTTTAAGACAATGACAACGGACAAATCTTTCATGCCATAATTGCAGTTTTTGCAAAGTGAAGAGTGAATAGATCCCTCTTGGCTCTTTGCATTGCCTCAGGTTAGAGACATTGACAGCCAGAACACATGCTTGCACATTGTCAAAACTGTGGTCTTTACAGGCGAACCGCTCAGCTTGACGTTGAATGATTACCGTCTTGAAGGGCCCTCTTCTCGACAGGATATGGGAGACTTACGGCCAGACTAATAACAGGCGCAGACGATGACGGCCGCCTGCAGATTTATGCCCCCTGTTTTCCTTCTGTGCAATACTCGGTGTGTGTAGAACGCCGGCACAGATGAAGTAAACAGACGGGAATTGCTTTTCAAGTCTGGACGTGTTGTTTGGACAGTCATGCTCAGGTTGATCCCTCCACGGTCCGCAGCGTGTAGTTCGGGAGGCGTGTACTGTACGCATTCATGTGCTTCTCTCATCATCATCTGGTCGGACTGCGGCGCTTTCAAACGGTGAGCTTTTTGCTGATGAATGCTGCTGGAGTCCAATCACCCAACCATCCAATCAAAGCTTGTCAAAGAGTTTTAATTTGGTGTGTTGGAAATCGCCTTGGCAGCTGTGAGGATTTAGCTTGTATAAATCAGGCCCCTGTTCTAGACGGCACATCTGGGGTCATTAACAGGAAACGGGGAGGTCTGTCTTTTGAAGTCACTTCCTCATGGAAGCAGAGCTGCTAAATAGTTTATAGGTATCTGGGCTATTTTCGGAAAACCTCATGTTTGGCCATTTTAGACTGGTTTCTACCTTGATTTTGAGCCAGGAATTATATCTTATCAACAGCTTTAACATCAATCCCTAAGTTTTACTTTGAGAGCAATCATTCACTAGGTTTGTGTTGAACTCTTTCTGACATTTAGTTGTGCCACTAATACTTGCTCAAGCGCTCCAACTTCCGCCTTGGATTAAACACACTGGATGTGATGTTTGCAAGGCTGCTGTCAGAGGTCAGATTACAAGCTTCTGTGGAAGTAGGGCAGCCAGCCACATACCAGGGCAATTTGCCTGTTTCATCAAGCTTATATAACTAACTGGTGCTCACAGATTGTTGCCTGAAGCAGAAAAAACATGTTACTGACCTAATGGTCATCATAGATTTGCTTTTCCTAACAGATGCTTAGGTTGGAACATATAGAGCAGCTCTTACTGAGCTATATTGTATCAACAGAGTAATACTCCACTGGCGTTGTTTGAAAGCTACAGAAAATACGGAGAGTTTGTGTTTCGTAATTCAAGGGTCACTTTAACAATGAATCTCCCAAGTTTCTTCTTGTCTCTATTTTTGTCTCATGATGCAATTTACCAAAGAAAATTGAAAGAGCTTTCCTTCATTATGAAGCGTATGAAACTGTATGCTAGATTTATATGTTTTCCAATCAATAATTATTGTATTTTTGCCTGAATTTTGCATTTACAGTTCTGGTACAAGCATTAATTTTTACAGACTGATTGTGTTTCAGACAAATGCTTTAGTTTCTGTTGGATTTTTAAATTAGTTTAGTATTAGAGCAAATGTCTTTAGCTAAATGTGATTTATTTACCTAAAAAAGAAAATATTTAGGTCTACATAATGTTAATGAAGATCTGTCACAAGGCGGGATAAAACAAAATGGAGATCAGATTATTAAAAAAAAAAAAAGCTCCAGAAATGTTGTAAAGTCGATATTATTAATGTTCTAAGAGGTTAAAAATGACTATATTAACAGCCAAGCTACATGAAACCATGATTAAACAAAGGGGGGTTTGGGTCCTTTCTAATAATTTGTTTTGTCTATTAGGCCAGCCTCTCTTTCCTGAACAGTAATATTTCTATTATATTTTCAATGGCATAACTTTAGCTAAGGAAGTAGGACTAGGCTAACAAACTGCTAGCATGGTAGTCAGGCTAAAGTGGTATTATCAAGAGGGGAAACTGGGGCCCAAGACATTGTTAGCATGTTCTAACTCGCCCCTCCTGAACCAAGAGTCCAAAACTCATACAGGCATAACATGTATTTCAGAATGAATTTAAGAAAGGAAGTAGGAAACATGCTAGTAAAGTGCTAGCTTAATGGTTGGACTGCAGTGGTGTCACCAAGGGGAGGAACTGGAGAGTATTGCTTTCCCCTTAAATTATCTAGCTTTTCTCTGGCCCTTTCAGGCCAGACAGTGTGCTATGTTTATATAAATATGTATATGTATAGGAATGGAAGAGGTAAACTGACATACTACAAGCTGGACAGTCAAGCTAGAATTATGTTACCCTCTACAGACCCTCTTAACCAGGCACATTTATATGCATTCATAAACCTGAATTTAAGAAAGAAGATGAGCTTTGTGAAGCTGCTGTGTTTATACGTTTAGGTGTTTTCTATTATTCAGAGCAAAGCAGTTTGAAAGTCCATTACTTACTCACTGCCTGTCCAGCCAACCCCCTGAATATTAGAATAGTGCAAATAAATGTGTTAAGTTTTGTTAACACTCCTCTTTCTCATCCCAAAGATGATCAGAAGCCCAAGTCTTGGTGCCCCCTGGAGTCAAGCTGGTATATTTTCGTGAAACTGAACTAACGCTGGAAGGCCAACGCTCTTGTAACGTTAGCATCATCTTACAAATGTTGTTAGAATTTGGATGGGAAGACAGCAAAGACTACTCACTCCTGTGACTCAAGTCATAGTGATGCATATTTTTGATCTGGATTTTGAATGTTGTTAGGAAGCTGCAGCCTTCATGGGCCGGTAGGTGATTTGATCAGACACAGTCATACTGGGTTTTATCCAGTTCCTTCTGCGATTCACAACTAATTATTTGGTTGAGAGTTGCAGATTGACTGTTGGTGTTAATGCCAAGACCCAAATACAGAAAAGAAAATGCATCACATCAAAGCTACCAGTACGTCTGAGTATCCTAATACCTCATGTTCGGGTCCAACCATAATCACCACCTCTGCTCCCCGTCTTGACCCTGCTTTGAAAACCAAGTGTTGGGCTCCTGCTGTCACCATGACTGAGGTTCCTCCCTGGGAAGTGCTGTATATCTTTCTCCCATGTGGGACGCACATGGCTGTTAGTCACTGATGGAAAACTTTATGGGATACTTCTGAGGACCAAAATGCTTCCTTGCCTCTCTAATGCCTTCCTTTAGCCAGAGGTTGAACTCTGACTACTGTAAGTCTCCCCAAATGCTGGAGTCTGTCCATAGTTATTTTGAGAGGAATGTGACATAAAAAAGGTGATTTCATTATGTTTACTTGAAGACTTTCTGCATGGTATTGTTAAGAAATATGGCGGTCAGAGCATGCTAAATGCTCCTGATCTGTATGTGTGACTTGTTGTGAAGATTAGAGGTCTCCGGCGGGGGTCAGCGGTCACAAGGTCACGGACCTTTTGTAATGTTACTCTGCAGTAACACCCATGACTGATGTGCTTGACTTTTACAGCTCTGGAATGAAGCAAACCTTTCACCGAACGCCTCCGGTCCAGCCCCCGCTGCGTTCGTTGCTCTCATTGATTTAGGTCACGTCTGAGCAAGGGTCTCCAACATGTTTTGCTGCAAAACAGCTCTAAGAGGATAAGAGTGGCTTAGCATTGGGTTAAGCAATCAGCCGGTGGGCGTACATAAGCGATTTGCTGGAAGGGAGTCAGGATAGGAGAATGGAATATTTCTGTGCTGAAACGGACAGTTTGTTGAGTTGGGGTAAGAAGATTGCTGCGGTCATTGGAGCAGTCACGCGAGGTCCCTGGGTTGACCTCGTTTCAACTGGGGGATTGTTCTCCCTATCGCTTCCCCTGCTTAGCAGATTGCAATTGTTCACCTGTCAAATCTGATTAGAAGGTTTTGTTGAACCTGAGCCCCTGACAGAGCCGGGGAAGTGGAGCAAATTCAGGTTTCCTTCAGGAATTTGTGGGCAAAAATTCAAGAAACAGCCGCGTTCTTGGTCCTACATGAAAAATTCATGAGTGACTCCAGAATAAGATGCAGTGCAGAGGTTGCCAAGCAATGATGGGAGCATGCTGTAAAACTCAACTCAATGCTTACATAAAACTAATTTGATGGAGATACAAAACGATAGCTTGGGCGCTTCCAAACCGACCCTATGCAAAGAAGTACATGGTAATTTAACCACATTTTTGGGATTTCTCGGTGAAATGTCATTAGCCCTCCCAGGCCTGATGACTGTCAGACTTGTGGAAACAGGAAATCAATTAAACAGAACATGTGTGACAACATGAAGTAGGCAAAAAGAATCTCAAAAACAATTGAGAAGTGATTGATGCAAACGGCTCTCTGCCAGTTGTTGCAAATGCTTGATGGCAGTTGTTGTAAAGTATCACATTACAAGCCATCGGGTTTATGGAGCAGCTACTTAATCACCTGGTTGCTTTGGTTGGTGTTTTTGCCTCAATTATTGGAATCATCATTTGAAAACATCACTTTGTGTTTGCTCAAAATAAATGCGAGAAAAGGCACTCTGCCTCTAAACGGTGCACATTTGCAAAGACGAGCCCACAGAGACCGGCAATCTGTCCATGCTTTCCTTGCACAGAAAGTGTGGATTTCCTCAAAGCCAAAGTCTCTTTAATCACCGGCACACACGCCTGTGCGCACACACACTCCAGCTGACAAAACAAGGGTGGATCTCCTCATCCCGGGTCGTCCCTCGCCCATGCAAGGCTTTTCCATCAGGTCTCTAGAGTGCTGGCTTGCCTCCTGGCAGGGGGCCTCTCTCCTTCAGAGAGGGCTTAGCGTGGGCCATGTGGGAAAGTTCCTGCCTGCCAGAACGCCGTCTCTGCTCGGCACGGCGCTGGACAATGACACGCCGAAACGCAGCGAGGAGAAAATGAGAGCAGAGGATCGGACTCGGCGACCTGGCCGTGCTGTCGATTGAGCGGGAAAGCACTCAGGCTTATATGATGACCACACTGGCCTATTTGTTTGCCAGGAGACCCACATTTCAACAGCAGGGACTAGGTCAGCGTGAGAGCCGGCTGCCTGGCCGCCCGCATGGAGCTCAGGGATGTTTGCGCCGCACTGCTGGCTTTCTTCAAGAGGAATGGAGGAGGTAAACGTGGAGGCAAAGTCAAAATGGGGTAAGGATTTTTCAACTTCCCTGGGTTACGTCCAGAACTCTTCGAAAAAGGAGTTTACTCAAGACCTGTTGCAATTTCCTGAGCAAACTCCAGGTGCCCGGGCTTGTTCCACATTTGCGTTCACCTGCATACGAGATGAAGAGTTTCTCTGAAGATCATCATAGTCCTGCGGCTGACGATTGATCGGGCCCTTAATTGCATTTCCTGAACTGCTGACGGATGTTTGGAATTCAGCCGGAGTGGCTCAGAGGTCAAAAGAGTGAGAATTGGCTTTCACCTCAACACGCTCTCTCCTACGTCTTTTACTTGCCCTCTTCTTCCCTCAGTGATGCACTCAGTATTTCCTTGGCTCGGTTTGTGATAAATCATCCTTCCACTCCGAGAAAGACTGTTTTAACATTAAGTGATGCTTGTGTCATCCGAGAGTTATTTCCCATCCATCATAAGCATTTAGCACGGGGTGTCGTCCATGTAAATAGGGTTAAATGGAGCTGGATTTACAGTAATGACAAATTACAGAGTTTATCTTCAGGGATGTTTTACGGGAGCTCGTCCAGTGGCGGCCTTAATGAGATTTACTTCTCTGGGAACTGGAATTGATGTATTTTTGTGTGTTTTATAATGAATTTACATCACATTTAAGGGAGTATTTATGCAAATTCACTTGGATTTGCATCGCATCGGGTTTTTCCGAATATCAGGTCCGATTGCCGCCCAAGAACTTTATTTTTCTGACATTCTCATCGAGCTAGGAAATCAATTTGCTAATATGCTAAGGCATTTATTTAAACTGTGAAAAGGATTCCTTTTCTGTGACGACGCTGAGCAGAATGCAAAGTGAGGTTTTATTTCAGTCTCTCCAGTCCATCACCATCACATCTGCGCTTCAGAGTGCCCCTAAGTGCTCTCCCCCAGCCTTCAAATGGACACAAACCGGTCCGCCGAGATCTCATACGTCGGTCGGCAGGGAACTTTGGAGGCAGCGTGAAAGATGAAGCGGATCTTTCAGAAAACGGGAGCTCTTTCAGGGGCGCTGGAACGAAAACACCGGACCATTTCCTCCCGTTCAGCAGGGGTGGAAGTTTCTTCCCGCCCCGCCACTTAGTGACTTGAAGGTCACCGAGGAAGTTTGTCTGCAGGTAGTCGGGCATGCGCGGGCCACACACATTCACCCACTTAATTCCACATTCACTGCTACTCTGGTGTGTGAGATGTTTTTACTCCGCAGCATTAGACTCACTCTGACTCCATCTGTTGGCTAGTTTAATGATAGTTTCTCTCATCTCGGTTTCATTGGCGCGGCCCCCTTTTCCACATTAATCATGCACCTATCTCACATTACCCCTGTCGCCAGGTTCTACCTTAATTTCAGCAGATCAGATTATCAGAAATATTAAGAGCTGTAGAAAATGAGCTGTGAGGAAGTACCAGTCGCAACAAGTTGGACTGTTTTCACAATACAGACACAGAGAAAGGGAATTAAAAGTTGGATGGCAGCAGAAGGATCAAGCTGGAGATTTATCTGTGGGCGATCACCTTCCTGTACGCCCTCAGTTTGTCTGCGATTCCTACCCGCAATACTGATCAGGCCTGTCCTCAAATCCTTGACCTGGGGTCAGAGTCTCAGGCCTTAAAGGCTCTGTATGTCCAGGTCTTCCTTGCGCTATAAGTTGTTCTGATTAAGGCCAGTGTTTAAAGCTCTTTGACGGTGCGGTCAGCAGCTAGAGGCCTGAATACGCCGGCTTTATCGCTCAGACTGGACAGATGGTGGGCATATCGCTACATCCTGCCTGCCTTCGACCGTTTCGCCCACTAACTCGCATCCAGCGTCCACCACCGTTAAACTAAACATTTGCATCTATTTGTTATGTTTGTAATGGGGTGGAAAGGGTTAGGGTGATTTGTAAAGTCACATATAATCATTGTTTGCATTGTTTTTCAAGCTGAACAAAATCTGGCCAGTCTTTTTACACGTTTCATTTTAAAATGTCTGCTAAGCGTTGATAAAAGTTTCATAAACAGTTACATAAAAGCTAGATCGCATATTGTGCACTGGTTGCTTAAAGGAAGTGGCTAACAATTGAAGTTTCTTTTTTTGTCATTACTATTTCTGTTTATCACGTATGAATTAATCACAACGTGTTTTTTTTATTCTTTGGTTTTCAGCACCAAGGTTAATTTTTAATACGTTTGGATGTCTACTCTCTTCATCTGAAAAACTCAATATCAATAATCTAACATAATTGATAACATTTTAGGGTTTTCTTTGATATTTACCAGGTTTAATTCTAGATTAGCTATAGAGAAACCCTAATAAAATCTACCTCATTTTAAAATGTCAACTCTTGGTCCCCTTTCTTAGGCGCTACGTTTAACTTTAATCCACTTAAAACAACCAGATTGTCCGTGCCAAATGTCACTTTGTTTCAGAAATCATGAGCCTTGGTGTTGTTGAATAATTAAGAAACACCTAAAAACAGAGAAATTAAGATCCCTTTCTTCCGGTAAGGACGTTCCTTCTGCTGTAACGGCCCCCAGAGTGATCCCGTCGTCCCCGTCCGAATGTGTCCAGCTTTATCAAGCGGAGATGATCTGATGCTGCGGCGCTTGGCAGGCGAACGGCGGCGGAGCCACGCGTCTGTTTTGCATGCAGCCCGCAGCGTTAGCAGCAGATTGTTTTTGAGCTGATCAGGCCTTGAAGCTCAAGGTTACTCGCTTCGCGTTTGCCGCTGTGATTGCCCTTAATTTGAAGCCCATCAGCAGCCACATATGCGGTGGACTTGCACCTACAAACAATAAAAGTGTTTTTTTTTAAAAAAACAGAAAAAAAACAAACGGTCCAACAAGCCGTGAAGTGGAGCATGTGTGCTGAGCTTTCTCCTCGTGGCAAACGAAGCGGTCCAAAAGCGGCGCCATTCTCTGTTTCCATGCTTGCCGTGTGCGAGTTGATGTGGACGCTCTTATGAAAATATAAAAGAGAAAATCCCACCTGTGGGAAGAGCCATTTCAGACAACAAACGCCTGAGAGAGGTTAGACTCTGCTCTCATTTCAGGAGATTTCAGCCCAGAGTTTAGCCTCCACTCATCACGCTTTCATCTTCGCATCATATCAGACACTGGATTTCCATCGTAAAGAAAACAACGCAACCAGTTCAAACTCGTTCAAAAGACTCACTCAAAAACAATCGTCTACGCAACCTCAAAGAACCTCAAAATATCAACCATAACGTCCGCCTTCCTCTGGGCTGAGGTCTGAAACGTTTCAAATGTTACACAACAGGTGGGAAGAGCATGAGGACTGAATTATTGACAGTGAAAAATATCTCTAATATGCCATGATTCTGCTTTAATTATTAGTCATGCAAAGGGGGAAAAATATACTCCAGTAGTTTGTTAGGGTTAGCAGAGCTCCATATTATGTTAGCTACAGGCTAACTTCAGTGTGATGTGGAACGTTTTGGTTTTGATTCTTGGCACATGCTAATTTCTCTCTTAACACTTTAATACCTGAATTTATATCCAGTTTCACAACAAAAAATGTATTACTTCTGGTTTTGTTCTCATTATTAAGGGGTTATCATTTTAAACCTCGCATTTCCCATTGGTGTAAATTTAGCTGTGATGCTAATTTGATCCAGCAGGCAATTAAGGACTGAAACAGACTGTACAGCTTTGGTATTCTGATTATTTTGTTGATGGTCAAACAAGATTTTGAAGCTGAGTCAGAATAAATGTTTTTGAACATTTATTTACTTTTTCTATCGTACAGAATTTCAACTACAGCTAAAACACTGAAAAATTCCGTTACTGCTCCGTCCTAGAAGCTTTTATTCTTTTATCGGAATTTTGAGAGCATGTTATTTATTTTATTATGTCATATCTAGAAAATACTTGTCATCCTGAATATATTTTATTGCACTGCAAAGCTGAGGGTTTACTCAGTCACCCATTTGAACGCTTCATCTTCCATGAACAACGTGTAGTTCTCATTCCGACCAGTAGATGGTATCAAAGCATGTATGATATCAATCTTAGTATGAGAGGCAGATGCATCAACCAACATTTTTAGTATTCAGATATATCAGAAGTTCCTGGTATGAAGCTAATTAGCACCTAATAAGGGGTTAAATGAAGGAATTGTTATCTGTCTGACTTCGCTCACTTGTTTTGTGACATATCGGATAGCCATGAAGGTCATTGCTGATTGTTTGCCATTCTGACGTAGTGTTAAGTTACCTGAACGCCCCAGGGCGAGCTAGCTGCCAAAAACAAGAGCATTATTTGACATCTCCTGCTTTTCTCCTCACATTTTAAAGCAGTGAACCCCGAGTGACATGAGATATATATTAAAATTTTTTTTACTGCGTTTAGAAGCTCCTCAATGAAAAAGCATTCTTTCCTGTGTGCTGTGTGCAGGATGGAAGAGACGGTGCGGTCGCTGCTGCAGAACCAGACCGGCGTCCTGGAGCAGAGCGCTGTGGACACGGTGGACATCATGAAGGCCTACAAGGTGGGCCACGTTTCTGCTCTGGAAAACCTTCCTGGGAGCTCAAAGTTCTCCTTCAATATGGTTTGAAAACACAAACATCTTTCAAAGGATTTCATTAACAAGTTCTGCCCTGCTGGCAGCAGCATTCTGTAATCGGGCTCACATCAGAGCCTGTGGTTCCCTGAGTGTGAATAATGTTACCACCGTTTACTTTGAAAGGGACCAATGTTTTTTGTTTTCATTTTTTGTTGTACAAACCTTCACACATTAAGGTTACCATTTGAAAAAAGTGTTATATATAAGAATAAATAATTAGTTTTGCTAACATTTAATCAAGCCCTCCAGTTTTGTTTCGTTTGGGGTTTTTTTGTGGAAATTCACGCAAAATCAACACATTCTTGCATTTTTCATGTCAATGTGTAAATGTAAATTTTCCACAAAAACATTGATTTTAATGTGGATTTTTTTGGGGCTCAATTTCTAGACAGAAATTGTGATTCTGATTTCAGAAAAGCACATAAACAATCGTGAACTCCTGTTTCGGGACTGTTTAAAGGTGATCAGATATTAATTTTCCATCCGTTTGTGCAGTTTGTAAACAAACTTTCCTCCTGTGATCAAACTGTCAGAGTGAATAAACATGGTCGCCGTTTGTTCTACTCCCAGCGGGTGTTTAGCGCCCGGGACGTGTCCCCGCCGCTGCGGCCCTGTGTGTATCCAGCAGACTAACTCAATAAGTGGAAAGGGCAGCGCGCGGCCCCCTCCACGCGCCGCGACTCGCTGCGGATTATTACCACAGCGTCCGCCGGCGCCGAGCGGACGTCTCCCAACTGAAGACAAATCAAAGCTGTGAAGTATGGCTGCGGATGCGAGCGGCTGATGGAATCGAACAAGATTGAAAAGCTAATGTGCGTCTGGATGAGATTGAATCAGAGCGAAAACAAAGTTCCCATTAAGAGTGAGCAGCGTTTGGATTCAGATGAGCGCAGCCATCTATCAGCGCCGCGAAGCGCGATCCGTCGGCTCTGCAGCACATTAACTAAAGATACCAGACAGCTGACTGGTGGAGCTCAGGTAGGAAGCACCGGTATGAGTCATGGCCACATACCTGCTTTACTTCTGACTCAGTAAAGTTAACAAAATGAAAAAAGCTGCAAAAATTCATTGTAATTATTGGTATTTGTTTTGATTAAAAAGTTTAAGGGGTGAGCTACAGTTTTATTTTTCAAATATTTTATGGTCGAAGACAAATCATATATATACACATTATGGATTGAAACGGTTAAAAATTGAAGGAAAAACAATATGTCCTTTATTTACCATATTTGATAGCCATGGGTTTATGGCCTGCTGTAATAATCTGTGACAAACCTTTGATCTCTACGGGGTTGGCTAACAATTAAACATAAAAGAGAAATAAGTGCTTTAAAGAATTAAAATGTAAATGAACACAGTGGAAATGTATTACTTTTGTTAAGCTCCAGGCTATGTTTTTTGTTGTTGTTGTTTTTGTTTCAACTTTAACCTAAAAATTCCTTTAGTTATAGCTCCAAAACAACAAACATAAAAACCCTGCAGGCAAAACTTTCCTTTGAAAATGAATGGAAAGCCAAAATCTAAATATTAGACACTCATAATAATGAAGGAGTCCGAAGGAGAAGAAATTAAGCTAACATAGCAAGCATTTAAAAAAATTCCAAGCCACCCATCACGTTCATCTTAAGCCCCGCCCCTCAGACGCTGTGTCCTACCAGGAAACAGACACGCCAAAAATATGGGGACCAGGGAGGGAGATAAAACGTGTTATTAGCTGCACCACTAGGTGGCGTCTGCGTTGTTCATACATTGGTGCATCAAGGGACGCCTTAACGAAGCTCTCACTACCAACGTTTCCATTACAAATGTATATAAAGCTTTTTCCATATTCTGCCAACGTCAAAAAAACACACAATATTGCAATTGTGGTGTTTATATTAAATGAGAAAGTCACTTAATAAATCATGGCGGTGACAGAGGTAAACACATAATCCTGCCATGGCGCTACCGCTCATCATCTATCAGCCAATCAGAGGAGACGTCGGCATCTTATTCAGGTGTTGGAGCGACAAGCTCCGCCCACTTGGGAGCGGCTACTGTACGTATGCAGCGTTTTGGGGACACTGAAGTCGGCCATTTTACAGAACGGCAATGGATTCAGCATGTTAGAACGGCACACACAATTTTATGAACATAGAAGTGTCTGTCTCATCTTTATGTGTTGTTTTAATATTCCGTTTTTTTCAGATTAACCCGAGAAGAGGTTGACACTGGGGAAACTCTGATGTGTAGATGGAGGAAGTGAGGTAAAACTGCTTCCTGTGTCCCGTCTCTGCAGGACAAACTGTCAGAGGAGGAGCAGAAACGGAGCGACGACCCGGCAGAGAGCGACGCGCCTCCAGTGGACCAGGAGGACAGAACCATTCCTCTTCTGGAGCGCCTCCAGGCCCTGGAGGTGAGATTTTATTCTATGGGGGGGGGAAAAATCAATTTTAATTAAAAAAATAGAATTAATTTCAATTTAAATGTAGGACTGAAATATGCTATTTTCATACCTTTCATTTTTGAGAAGGATATTACTGAAACTAAACAATAAAAGAAAAGATTGTTGATCAACAATGAACGCTGATACTGCTCTGGGTTATTTTTAAAGTTTATTTTTATTTATTAAGAAGGAAAAAGTCTTTGTTTTAGTTCTGTGAAAATTGTAAAAAATGCTGGTATTTCCATGCTAGGCCAGCAGGGGGGTCGGCGGGGGGGCAATAACATCCACATGAAATACATGAGAGGGCAAAAAGGCAGCTTGTGATTGGTCCAAAATACCTCTACTCAGAGTTGTGATGTCATTGTTTATGGAGAACATTTATAGCTGAGAAGCTTTTAGAGCTAACATGTGGCTAAATATCCAAACTAGTGTGACAGTTAAAGAGGAAGGTGATTATTTATTTACCGCTGTTGGATATTTCAACCCGTCAACTGGTGGTTCTGGTTCTGGTTGTTCTGGTTGCTCTTTCTGGTGGTGTGTTATCGAAAAGTCAGTGGTGTGTGTGAGCAGCCTGAACAAATCCACTCTCTCTGTTGTTTTAAGATGATCCCTGTTCTAACCGTAACAATGCGGGAGATGTGAGGGGTTTCCTAATAATAGAGGCGCTAACACAACAAGGCGTTGTTTAATTACTCATCAGTCCGCCTCCAGAACCAATCCCCACGCTCCGACGGTTTAATTAGTCAGCGTTTTGGGCCCCAATTACGTTTTCCATGTTTCCGTGCAGGGCCTGGTGGGTTGTGCTGAAAGGGCAGAGGGCGAGCGGAGCGCAGCAGGCTGACAGCTCCTAATGCGCTGCCTGCCTCTGACAAATTGGAAACTCTGGAAGATCAATAGCGCGCCGCCTCGCCGCTCGCCAAGCAAAGGAGATATTCTTATTAGATCCAAACTCTCGCAGCACAAAAGTTCACCATCATAACTTCCGTCCCCTTGACCTTTCTCTCAGTTGCACTTGGTAATGCTTTTTATTGGCCGTCCCAGTTCAAAGTTGACATCTGACCTTTGTTATGGAAGCCGTCCTCTGATTGCTGCCCGCGTTGCTCCGTGTAACTAAAGCGAGCGTGTCGTTTCAGGAGGAGAACTCGACCCTGGCCCTGGAGAACGAGAGCCAGAGGGAGCAGTACGAGCGCTGTCTGGACGAGGTAAGCCACCGCCGGCTCCACCGGCCGGGTTCTGCTGCACGGAGGTCAACACGAGGCCGCCAACGAGGCCCCGCAGAGCACGGCGCTGGCCGTTTACTGCCCCCGCAGGCACCAAACGACAGCCTGAATGCTGAATCCACACGCTGAAACAGACACCGGCCTCATATTTCTCAAATATTATAACAGCAAACAACATGTTTTCAAATCTCTTTGACCTTGTGTTGTGTTTAGAACGAGACAAACAGTGTGAAATCTAAATTTAATGAGCAGAATGTGCACCTACAGAATTGACCTGATTCAGTGTTAAAGATGCAGCAAGTGGAATAGACTGCCATCTGCTGCCACCTGAGGGGGAGTTGTGCCTCGATGGCCAACCAGGCGTTGCCATGGAGATTAAAGGATTCCTCAAACGAGAAGGAAAAAGTCAAAGCAACACTCCAGGCATGTTATAAAGGAATATCATTATAACATGATGATAAGCTTAAAAAAAGTTGATTTCACAAGATACTGTCCCTTTAAAAGTGGAACATAGTGACATCTAGCTGTAAAACCTGCAAACTGCAACAATTTCACCGTAGTCAATCGTAAAGGACTAAGCAACCTTTACTGGCAGAGTCAATCTTTTTCAGCATGCGAAAAACGTGGCAGAATCTGCAACGACAACAAACCAAAGAACAATTTATAACAGAGATACGATCCAGTTTATCGTTCCGTATCTGCAGAGTTGGCAAAGAGTGGCATCTGGTGGCATAAACTGAAAACTACAACGAATCCAAACCACAACCTGGTCTCCTTGAGACTACTGTGCCTACAGAAGACAGGTGGAAACAGTCAGTTCATCTGGAAGGCGCAGCGTTTCTGATGGTGACATCTAGTGGCACAATCTATAAACTGCAGCCAGTGCTTTGATAATAGGAGGGCAGATGGAGGCCGGCATTGTGCGGGTCAAACCAAACCACTAAACTAAACTGAACTTTGCAGTTGGCTTTAAACCACCGTTACTGAGAAATAAATCATTTTAAAGATTTTCAAGATTTAAAGAAATCAGAGGCGTCTGCAGGCACAAAGTGATATCAGATAAACACCTTCTGTTGATTCTTATGATGTCTCTGTAAAGTTACGAAAAACTATTTCTCAAACTGATTTTAAACGTGCAACGTACAGAATATAGTGCCATCAAGTGACCCAATCTGCATACTGCCCCAAACCCGGTAGTATGCAGTACCACCGGGTCTAAACTTTAGCACCAGGGGGAAAGTAGGCAGAAAGCTCTATCCTGCAGTCAGCATTTAGTTGGACACCTGTAGTTGCCATTGTTTTCAAATACTGAAGCATAATTAGCATAATTGTTGATATTTTTCATAGTTGTTATTGCCACAGTCTCACTGATTTTTTTTGTGTGTTTTAGTTTCAGAAAGTACATTTTAAAAATAAATGTAGGTTTTTCTGGGAACACTTTCTGGTGCAGATTATGGCATATCGATGGCACCCTTGCTGAGATCCTCGTCCTCCTGGCCTATAAGCAAACACAGTTCAGTCAGAGTAGAGAAGAGACTTTGACTGAAATCTCTTCAGTCAAAGTCATAAGGAATATAGTGCCATCGTGTGCACGTGCGCGCACACATGTTGCTTTATGCTTTTTTGCAAGCATAAAGCAACAGAAAACCTGTTCAGCAGACGACCAACACCTAAGTTATATGTTGTTAATCTTGTGCGCCTCCCATTTCTGATGCTGCTCTGGGTAACTGCCCACACAGTTAGCATCAGAATCGGGCAGCGCCTGCCGGTAAAAACTTTGGTCTAAATTAACCCCACCAACCCTTCCTGTCGTTGTTCCTGCAGCTCATTTGTAACTTTTCGCAGCTCCGGGGAACATGGGGAAGGTTTAATATCCATAAGTGTGTGTCGGCGGAGCAGATGGAGCCGTCGTTTACATAACAATAGCCCTTCAGAGCCTGCTGGTTATTTGAGAGTGCCTGATAAGCGCAGCTGGGGGAGCCGCAGCAGACTCTGGATCGCTGCAGGATGGCAGGTCCAGCAGGAACGAGTTGAGCGGCTCGTCCTGGAAGCCGCGCAGATTCCCCCG
Source organism: Xiphophorus hellerii (assembly GCF_003331165.1). Classification (NCBI taxonomy): domain Eukaryota; kingdom Metazoa; phylum Chordata; class Actinopteri; order Cyprinodontiformes; family Poeciliidae; genus Xiphophorus; species Xiphophorus hellerii. Next base: position 4,613,594 of record NC_045695.1, on the reverse strand, counting down.
GAGGAAGCGAGGGACTGGGATGAAAGGACGAGGACGAGGAGGAGGAGGCCTGGGAGTGATACCCGACTGCCTCTGCTAGCCTCTGGCTGCAGAAACGCTTAACACACTGATCTCCATGTTTACCCCGCTCTCTGCTCATTCAATAATCCGGAGTGCGGCTTCACACGCTATTAATGAGCAATCGATGATGGTAATGGGAGCTGCGTCTCCATCGGCCTTGTGGTCTGAGTTACACGAGGGCGTGAGGAACAACAGCACTTGATCCAGTCAGGCCTCTGCCCGTACATCAGCCAGCCTGTCGATACAGTCATCAGGCAGGGAGGGAACACGAAGGCACCCGCTGCACCAGAGCGACGCACCACAAACACATGAACAAAACTAAACATGACGCCTGTTTGGGTCTTCCTTTAAATTTAAAGCTAGAGAGTCATTCACTCATAAAGCTGATCTTTCTCTATCTTCTGTCTTTAAGGTTGCCAACCAAGTTGTCCAAGCTCTTCTCACACAAAAGGTCTGTTTCAAATCTTTCTGTTCTTCGTTTCAGTGCAGCTCTCCGCACATTTCAGCTCTCGCTCCGATTTTGACTTATTAAAACGCAAGAAACACAAACCTTCTCAATGAATATTTCTATCATATTTCTAGGTTGGTCAGGCTTGAAATCACATATTCACAGATGAATCATAATACTCAGACACACGGACGTGAAACTTTGTGCACACACATCCGGGCCTTTGTAAAAACGAATGTCTCTGCCACATTGTTTAAAAGAAGAATAAACAAAAAGCAAACCTGAAACTTGCATTGGTTGAACAATGCAAGTTTGTTCCAAAACATGTTGAGGTAATAGATCCGGTGTAGTAGGGTTAGGGCGTGTGTGTGTGTGTGTGTCTTTGTTGCTATTCTGTGTTGTTTACACACACAAAAAAAAAATACAAAAAGACTTTGGTAAGGTAAGATAATTTTATTCATATAACACATTTTCAGCTACAACTTTTATCAAAAAAAAAAAAAAAAAATCCGAGAAGTTTTCATTCCAATCCACCCCATGCGGGTTTTTTTTTTAAACATGCCTAACCCATAGGGGGCAGTGCAGAGCTAAGCTAAAACCTGTCAGCCAATCAGATTCAAAACAACTTTGACTTCCTGTTACGAATCAATCATGGCGCCAGGAGGTTCATCTGTGTGGACACGCAGATACATCAAACTGCGCTTAAAAGTGATGTTGATTGGGAATCGCGTCAAAGACAGTAATATGTGGCTATTGGCGCTTTTATTTGTTACAGGACCTGAAATCTCTGTTTCCCCATGAACACAAATAATTGTTGTTTTTTTTTGTGGTACTAATTTGAGTTTCTGCGGCTAAAACATGTAAAAATGTCTTAGTTTTTCCATTCCCCTCTTTTTCTGAGAGAAGGTTTTTAGTCTTTGGAAGAGCAGTGATCAGAGTTATGAGCGTTAAAAACCCGGCTGTTTGTTTGTGTGTCAGGATCTGAGGGAGGAATGTCTGAAGCTCCGGACCAGAGTCTTCGACCTGGAGCAGCAGAATCGAGCGCTGAGCGTTTTGTTCCAGCAGAGGATCAAGCCCGCCTCAGACCTGCTTCTCCAGGTAAAACCAGCTCCTCTTGGCCTGTCACCTTCCACTGCTCACTTAGGAAAATCCATTTTAATAAAACAATCTTTCTAGATTAGAGCTTTTCAGAAAAAATGTTCCCTCGTGTAAATAATCCATTCCACCGACACTTTACGAAAATACAAGTCTCAGAGGTTTTTCTACGTCATCAGATCTGAGTCAGGCCATTTCCTGCGGAACAGGGAAAAAAACATCTCCATGTCCTTTTAGGGAGCTTGTTTTGTTTCTAATTATTTTGTGGTGAAAAGCTCTGGATCTGACTCAGTCTTTGATTCGACACGTTAAAACCAGGACATAGTTCTGGATGCGTCAGCGTGTTTATTACACAATGTAGGTGGACTAAACCCAGTTGGTGAAACAAGCTGTGTTTTCTGTGTGCATGTAACCCAAGGACAAACCCATGTGGGGCCCATTTTAAATTCATTTACAGCATATATTGGCTCCTATTGTACCTGAAAACGAGCTCTTGTAACAATCTTTTCAAGAATTTGGAACTGACTATGAACACGTTAAGAAAAACAGTTTTTGGTCATCTACAGACAATCGTCCCACATCGGGCCCATTTTCAGATAATTTTCAAACTATATGGGCCCCATCTGGCTTAGCATTTAACAAAAAATCCGATCCAGCCCAAGTCAAAAGCAAAGTAAGTTGCTTTTTCAGCCCCAGGTTACCCATCCCAGCCTTTGAATATTCTCACAAAACATCGATCTCAAAAGGTCTTAACTGTTTTAAGACCAGTTTTTAAATTAGAGCTTAAAATTTCTAATAATAAACCTTCTTAAACCGAATACATCAACTTTAGGTTTAATTCACATCTAAAACCAAGTGGGCTCATTACGGATGTGTTCACACCAGACCTGTTCAGTCCACTTTAATCCAAATCCAGTATGCTGTGAGCTGCATAATCAGACTGTGATGCGGACCAAAAAAAAAAAAATCTAACTATGTTCCTCCTACAAACCTCATGTCTCGGTCTGGTTGAAGTGAACTCTGGTGGGTTTTGAACGCACGTATGAACACTAGGCGGACCGGAGACCGCTCCAAAAACAAGAAGTGAACTACAGCATAGAGCATTCTGGGTAAATACTACCAAAACAAATGCACTAGCCTAGCGCTAGCAGGAGAAATAATTCATATTCTTTAGCCAAAAACAAAAGCGAAATCCTCCAACCGCTAAAATCTGATGATACTCCATTTTTGTTTCAATTTGGTGAAGAAGGAAGTTGCGCTCAGTGACTTCTTCAGAGGCTTTCTTGTCGTTTCCTTCAGTGGTTCTTGGTGCAGCGCCCCCACAGGGAAGGAGGGGAACAGGCCGCTCAAAGGGTTTGGTTAGTTGGACACCGAGCAGCAAGAAAAAACCACAGCGGTTGGAAATGGAACAAATGTTGCTGTCTTGGTCCCAGAAGAACAGAGTCTACTGGACAATAAGGAGGAAAATAGTCAGTTTGTTTGCTTAATCCAGTGGTTATGAGGCAAACACGCTGTAGGCCATAGCTGTGATTCAAATGGATCATCTTCGTGGTCCTTCGTGGTAGAAAATCCTCCCTGTACGTATGAGCGCTCCGATAAAACGTGCGCTTACGAAAAAAGACCTGCCACTCTCCGAAGAAAATGACACTTTCAAATGATTGTTGAAATTGCTGCGGGGCAATTTACTGATCATATTAAAAGAACAAAAAAAGAAAAGCGATAGAAATAAGAGGAGAAAAGAGCTGTCATTCCAGTCAGACAAGAGGAGACGGAGAGAGAGGTGAGGATGGAAACGGGAAGGGAAGATAAGAGAGAGAGGACAGGGGAGTGAAAATGGAGAGAGATGAGATAGCAGAGAGGCTCCGGCTTTGACAAGAAGGTCAAATTATGAAGAGGCAGAAACAGAGTAAATGGAGTAAAGACAAGAGAGAAGAAAGAAATAAAATCTGAGTGCGTTTTAAAGGGATTTGTCAGTTCCTTGCTACCTCCTGTGACTTTATTGAGCAGAGAGGAGCAGCGCTAAGTGAAGCTGTTATATAAAACGGCTCGCAGAGGAATATTGATGATACCACCAAGAAGTCCAATCTCTCTGAAAACGCGTGTAGACCCACAGAAACATGATGGAGTGCAGCTCAGACCGCAATTTGTTTTTTTCCCTTTTCCTTGCGAAGGCAGAGATGCCATCTATAAATTAGCCACGCGTCGTCGTCAGGCAGGTAAAAAGAAAATGAATAACGTTGTTTGTTTACGTGAGTGACTGATCAAAGTTCTCGAGTTCGTGACTGTCTTTGTTTTTTTTTTCTCTTTGAATCAGTAGCAACTTTCCCCACAACCAGCCGGGGGATTTATTGTAAGTATTAATCATAATACGGTGACGCTACAGCGGATGTTCGCTGCATTCATTATGAGTTGCGTTGTGCGTGGGAGAACTGTTAAAAACGGCTAAATCTGTCCATGTCGGCGGGGACATCCTGCGGAGGATCTATCTGTTCTCCCTTCTATTATTTGACTGGTGTCCCAATTACAGAGCTATAGGGGAGGATGTAATGTCTTTGTTGGACGTCTGTTTAATATGAAGACACAAAAGACCAAAGAAAATAGTTTAGCTTCCAGCCTGGAGGAAGGTCTGCTCACTAAACACGTGGCTAGGCTAAAAGACATAAATATCCCCAAGATAAAATTGTGTTCATCTTTTTCTTGTTGCTGTAAAAAGATCCAAGTTGTCAGTGTTTTGGTAAAGAGAATTAATTTTGAGGTAAAGATAAAAAAAAACAAAAAAACCTTGACATGTGATGAGCTGGCTTATTTTAGCCTAGCTATGTGTATAGTTTAGTGACTAAAATGGTCAAATTGATTAAAAAACTGAAGTGAAACTATTTAATTCCTCTGGTTTAGTATTTTTCTTTTAAAATGAATGCTAGCAGCATAGATTCTACGCTAATTACTAAATAGCTCAGCATTTAATATAAGGACAATAATTCTGTGCTCATGAGTGATAAAATCATATTTGTGAGAAAAGAAAACCTTTTTGTTAATAGGAAATTGATGAGCTAGATTTTTCTTTTTATATGTGACATAAAAGCAAACAGCAGATTAGCTTAGCCTTTGCTCAAAGTTTATAATTATAGTATTTCTGAAAAAGTATGCAGGTTTTGTGGTGATGGGTTAAAAAACAAGTTAGATAGATCGACACTAACATTCTGAGAAAAGTGTATTTGCTCAAAACTATTAGAATTTTTATGTTTCTGAAGTGAATGCTAAAAACGAATCATTAGCTTAGCACTAACATGGAGCACAGAACACGTTAGCAACATTGAGAGACACACTACATGTATTTTATGGAGATCAGATGACAGAGTTCAAATATTCACACTATTGTGAACAAAACATATATGGGTAGTGTTCAAAAATGTCCCAAGAAAATTAACTTTCTATTTTTACTTATTACATGTTAGCTACCAGCTGGTTAGCTTAGTTATTACATGGATATTGACGTCTTTACCAACGCTGAGCAAAAAAAAAAAAAAAAGGATTTGTGCTGGACGACATTTTTGTAGGGTATTGTGCTTGCTCTCTATTTAATTTTATTTATAAATATTAAGCACATCTCTGATCCTTTTTTATTTTCATCCAATAAAAGTTAGCTTATTAGCTTAGTCAAAGACTGACAGGTACGTGAGTGAAACAGGTAACAGCTACTTGATTCAACATTATTTGATTTTATTTCTCTGCCTTAAGAGATGTGTGTCTTTTGATTTTTGTTTTATTACCACATGCAATGTTTACCCTATTTGTTAGCATTAAGCTTGAGCTAAAACTCAGGCCTGGAACGTGGGAGCTGAAACTGTTTACTGTCACTCATTTGAACAAAACAATCTGACTAATCTGACTGTTATTATTCTTGTAGTTTTAGCTCCTATTTGACAAAAAATTGAGCTTGAATTCAGACATAAGAAGCTCCCCTGTAAAGGATGACCCTTTAAAATTAATATTTTAGCTCTTATATATATATATTTGTAAGTGGAGTGCCATAAAAAATTATTTTTTCTGAGTATTAACGCTGATAACCTGACTGAATACAAAAAGCAGCTTTTAAATAAGCTAAGTTTGATGAACTGCAATATTTAGTTGTGATTCGATGCAAAAAGAAATTACAGTAGCGAGGTAAAAAAAAGAACAATAAAACACACTTTTTGAAACGTTCTTTCTTTCAGTGTTGTCGTCAGGTCGTGTGTTTGTGCGCGGCAGCAGAATATTAAGAGAATCAGAAGAAAACCCTTGGTTTATGAGAAGTAGATAGTTGGGTGGAAACAGAGAAACGGCCCACATGAGATTCTCCTCCATATAGTCCCCAGGAGCCACAGGGAGACCTAATCAGGCGTATGAGCGTTGGGTTTCTGGACCTTTTTGCTTATCGGTAATTAAACATCCCCGGCTCCCCACGGCCTCTCCGGTTCCTCTGATAAAGCAGCGCTAACGCTCTGGGCGGGAACCGCGGCAGAGGAGCCGAAACGCTTCCCTCTGATTCCATAAAGGTTTTTGGTTCTACATGGATGAAGCAGAGGTGTGTGTGTGTGTGTGTGTGTGTGATTGCAGCGTTATCTGCGTGTCACGTTTGACAGGTGTCACATGAGTGACCCATTGCTGGGGAAAACAGGTGTTTTTTGGGGGTTTTTTGTTGTTTTTTTCACAGATCACAACAGAGGATGTTCAGCTGAACCTCATTAGGAAGAATAAAATAATAATAATAATAATAAGACAGAATGTTAGCAGGCTGCTTACTTCCACAGGAGTCCTTCAATGCGGCAGCAGAGGATTTTTATTGTCGAAGGCCGATTGTAGTAACCTGAACTTAAAGAAAGGCTGTGATGACTGCAACTGTTGATCACACCATGCATCATGCGCTTCCTCTCTCAATGTGTGTGTGCGTGGGCGTGTGCGCGCGTGCGTGTGTGTGTGTTGAGACTCTTCCCCCAATGTGAGTTTTTGACAGCGGTTGCCGATACTGACGGATTTGTTTGGAAGCTGCCGATTGCTGCTATTCCGGGCTGATATTCATTATCTTGAAATATGGCTCCTGTCAAAACAAGACAAAACAAAAAAAAACCCCAACAACAAAAAAAACACACACAGCTAACACACAGCAGAGAGCACTTCTTTCTTTTTCTTTTTTTTTTGGTTTTGTTCGTCTCCCTCGGAGGAAACCTCTCAGGCTGCAGACGTTCAGAGACGCAACTATTTGCATGATGGATTACGGGAACTTTGGAAAAACAAAATCTGTGACTTTGAGCGTCGGCCTTGAGAAAGAGAAGAAGCGAGCGGCTTCGTCATCTTCCATTTCCTTCAGCCTCCCTGCTCCTCCCCCCCCCCCGCCCCGGTGACCCGGTGACACTATCGACTGCATGGCTGATGAGGATGCTGAGGAGGTGAAATGGAGCACCGCGCGATAAGATCGTGGGCCTGCGACGCCGCGCCGGCCACTCCCAGCCTGCAGCAAGGCCAGCGCACACGCAGGCCGCTCAGACCAAACCACGAGGATTTCATCAAAGTGGTGCTTTACTGTAAAGTGGAAGGAAGAAATACACAAAACGTTTCGTCTCCTTTTTACTCTCATTAGCAGAATAATTGTGTAACATTACCAGAAGAAAGTGGTGAAACGATCAGACTGAAGTTGTTTTAATGAGAGCAGAGCTGGGAGAGCGCTCTCCAGCTCAGTCCGTCCGCTTCTCTCTTCTCAACAGAATCAGTTGTTTGCAGAATTATCTCATATTTCTGCTAATTATAAATAATTGGTTTGATGCGGATGTGTTAATAGATGAAGCCAGTGCCGAGGCAGAACTTCACAAGATCTCATTACATTACCGTTTCATTCTCCAAATATAAAACCTTATTCTGGTAATGTTATGAATTTAAATTGGTAATATTATCACCTTATTATCACATCATTTTGACTTTTTTCTACTATTATTTAGACTTTATTGCCATGCAAATTTATTCACATAATATCAATTAGTATGACTTTATTTTTGACTTTATTCTCTTCATATTATCACTTTATTCTGGCCCTCGTACGCCGTTGTAAACTTCAGAAATCCCTTCATGACAATTAATCCTAATTATTTATATCCTAATTCATTATTAGTACACGACGTCCATGACGCATAAGTTGAGTTTTAGTGATTTATGTGTAATAAATGACTTGGATTAGTAATTATTGGGCAGTTCTTCCGTTTTGGTGTAACTTTGTTCTCGTGTTTTCAGACAATAGTTGTTCAGAGGCTGAATGCTCGCAATACAAAACGAGCTTTTCTTTTTAACGTTTTGCAAACACTTGAACAAAAAGAAAGGAAAGAAGAAATAATCAAAGCCCCGATGCTGTCATGCTCCGAGTGAAATAATAATGCAGGGCGTTCAGAGAGAGAAGCATTTGGTAAGGAACAAAGGAAGTCGATATAAACCGAAGCTTTTCTCGCAAATAAAATCGCCTCTCGCCGTTTGTCTGTAGTATTTATGATTTCTAGCAACAACACGAGCGTTCAGTTTTGCGAGCGGATCAGATGAGCAGAGCCGTGTCGGTACATGCGGTCCCTAAGTGAGCGCTGCTGCTGCTGCCAGTGGAAGAGTAGCATAAGATCAAGTGTTCTGCTCCACCTTATTTCCAGCTTAAGTTAATTTGAGCGTGGGGAATGGAGCGTAATTAAGTTCTGAGACGAATGTGTGGGAACGCATTTGGTTTTGAGTCCTTCCCTCTCATGTGCAAGAGTTAACTAACAGAAGAGAGTTGGACATAAATTTAAAGGAAGCAAATCAAATGAATCCCCAAACCCCCCAATGTAATTATTTCCTATTCACACTGGGTTTTTTTTTTTTTTTTTTTGGCCAGCTTGATGACTGTAATGACTTTGAGAGAAGCGGAATCGGCTCCGGCGAAGGGAATCTGATTTGCAAAACAGCGCTCAACCTTGACCCCAAGTGCTCACCGTTTCATATTTGGACTGCGCTTATAATTCAGTTCGGTTTCTGACTTAAAAAAGAGCAAAGAATCGATAAAAATCCTCACATCTTTCTGCGAGGCTTACTTCAATCTCCCAGGCTCTCTGTAGCTGAAACTCACCGCTCTGTGTCCTTCGCTCTCTTTCTGCTTTGACTTACAGAAGCTGCACTCTCGGATCATGGACCTGTCGGCGGCCGACCTGCTGCTGGAGCCCGAGAGGAGCAAGGCTTTCCTGCTTTCCAGGAACTCCGACTCTCCTTCTGCTGTAAGCCCCAAAATCACATCTGCAAAAACCCAACGATCGAGGGTCGTGACCTCTCCGAGTGGAGCCTCTGGTGTCGCTTGGCACTAAGAGGCATAAATCCTCGTCGTGTTACCAGCAAAGCATCGATTCAGACTCTACGTCAGTTAAAATGACTCCACAAGACGCACTGGAACATTAGTCATCTTATATATTATGCATTAAGGCTTGAAGATGAGTTTTCTCCTCCCTTTTTTTTTTTTTTTTTTTTACCTCAGAGAATGCCACCTGATAAACTGAAACCAGGAAAGTGAATTATGAATCCTCTAAATGTCCACATATCCTTCAGACCCAAGTGGGGCTTCTTATTTTTTAACCGCTCTGTTTCTGAGGTTCTAATTTGATAAACATATGCCTGGGATGTGGCAGCGGTGCATGAAAATTAGATTTCTCCGCAACGACTGCAAGATATTTCTCTGGAAAGATTTGGTCGGTCGGTGACGGTCTGTCCTCGCTGAAATACCATCGAGATGGTAATTAGGTATGCAACAGCAACCAGAGCTCAAAAGTGAAGCAGCTCTCTGATTTGTTGGATGTTGAAATGGAAAACTAGAACTGGATGCTAAAGTCTGACTTTTATTTACACAGAGTCTGTGTTATATCTACAATGTGTGATGAAGCTGGATAATTAGGAGGTTTACTTCCCTCATCGTCCCATCGGCACCAGTCCCAAACTCATGGTGATGACCAGTTTTCAGCCTTCAGTCTTAGCAACTTCAAATTTCTACAAAAAATCCTGATCCTGTTAAAGTCTAGCCGTAGTTGTACCCTTTTCTTAGCAGGTTTGGTGGAGCTTCATTGAAGTTGGTTGGTTTCATGGCAGCAATCCCAACGTTGTCGTTGTTGTTGAGGTCAGGCTGTTCCAAAACCAGTTTTGTATACTTGAGGTCACTTTCCAAAGGAGCTCAAGTTTTATCCACCTGAGCAAAATGTTCACCTGAGATGATAGAAAGATTAGCTAACGTGGGTCACCAAGGCCTGGCAACTGCCGCAACCAGTTTTAGCAAAGAGAAAACGTCAAATTAACACGATATTATAGGCCACGAGGAAAGTTTTCCTCTTAATACAGACCTGTAACATTCCACCGGTTCTTAAAAAGATTGTCTTTTATGTTTCTTCCAGGAGGTTCAGCTATGTGGAAAGCCGGGTCTCCCTGTGGCCAAGTGTTTGAGCCAGCTGAGCCTGAGCGTGCCCCCGCCCGTCTACCCGCGCAGCAGCTGCAGCAGCAGCGAGATCTCCCTGTCGAGCGCATGCAGCGAGTTCTCCAGCGGCTCGTACACCTGGAATGACGGACGCTCCTGCGGGAAAAAGGTAAACCCAAACATCGGTTCCACCAAACAATCACGAGTGGCAGCTCGTCAAAGTTCCCCGCTCATTTGAGGCCCTAATTAATCCCATATCCTCCTGGAAGAGTTTGATGACCATGAAAAAATACTCCTTAGAAAACTCTTAAAATAGATAATACATTTAAAGTCTATGGTAGTCGGGAGATCTTAAAAAATGGTTTTGTACTTGGAGTAATCTAACAGTTACTATTAATGTTACAGTAGTTTGACAAAACTGCTAAAACATGACCTATTACAAGCGTTAACTTTGTTTCTTTGTGCTTTAAAGTCTTCTCTGACATGGGAGAAGAGGCTGAGTTTGGGTTCATCGGCTCCGAGTAACATCTGTGCCCCTTCGGAGGAGCAGCGGCCCACGAGATGTAAGGAGAGCCACATCCTGGAGGGACTTAGGAAGCTCCAGAGGAGGAAACACCGGAGCTCCTCCTGTTCTTCGAAGGTCTCCAGATCAGGCTATAAGGACTGTATGAACTCCAACGAGGGCATCTACTCCCTGGGGATCAAGAACAGCAGCAAAGGGGTTTCCAAGCCCAGCCACTGTGGCAGGACTTTCACCGCTCGCGGCAAGCAATTCTTCTACGATTCGGATGATGCAGATGATGAACTGGCACAGTCTAGCCGCAGAGATGACATCCCCACTAAGGACTGCTGGTTTCACTGCAAGAGACTTTCTCACAGCATCTCGGACAGCTTGTGCAGCTGGGACGGGACGCAGGAAGGTGACGCCCCTTCAGGACCGATGGTTGCGAACCCTTGTTCTGGCTGTGACTCCAAAGAGCGTCCGGAGAAGCTTGTAAGTTTCATCAGTTTTCTCTCAGATGGAGAGCACAAGTCAGCTTTTAGTAAACCGACCAAGCTCCACTTCAACCCGCCCGACCCAGAAAGCACCAAGCGCCTCCGCGATGTGGACGGCCGCGAGGAAAAGTGTAGTGAAGTCCGAATGTCCTGTGACCAACCGACAGAGCAAGCAGAGAGGGAGTTCAAAAGACTGTCTAGGGATGCTGCGAAGCTCCTTAAACAAAAATACTTGGGCAGAGACCAGGGACGCACCCAGTCTGCCGATGGGAGGCCCAAACCTTTAAGTCTAATGAAGGAACCAAAAGCCTCCAAGTGTACCCAGTCTGAAGAAAGCATATTGGCTATCTTTGATGCAGAAGGGGAACCTATTGAGCTTTGTCCCCAAAGGCTTCCAGCAGATGCAGATCAAATTCAAGGGAGGAAAATTGCTTCTAACTGTGCAGAATTAGTACCACCAGAGAGACCAACAAGGCAAACATCTGCAAATGCAAGAAATTATAATGTTCTGGAATCTCCAGAGAAACCTTCAGAGTGTGAGAGTAGGACTAGTAAATCAGCCAATAGGAAGGAGGAAAGTACAGAGAGACTGTATTTGCAGCCGACTCCACAAAGAAAGCTAATAAAACCACCAGGCGTCCGAGCAAGTAAGGGTCAGTCCATCCCTCCTTTGAATGATGCTGCCTGTCCCAAGACTAGTGGTTCAAAGATTCCTGGTCGTAACAAACCGTCAGCATCCCCACTGAGGGTGTCTAAAGGTTCAACAGCTGAGCCAAGCAACAGTGGAAACTCAGGATCCTCCACTCAGGAGAAATCCCCTTCCTCTCCTACAGTTAAAATGTCCAGATTCATAAAAACGCAAACTAGCTCTCAGAGCCCAAAGGCTGTGAACTCCAAATGGAGTAGGGGTCCCTCATCCACTTCCCCCCACCTCTCAAGAAGGCTCTTGGAGTTTGGTGACACTAGTGAACAACCAACCAGAGACAAACACTGTGAACCTAGCAAAAATAAACTCAGGTCTCCCTCTCCTCCCCCTCCCCCGGGCCGCACCACCTCCCTACTGATCAGACCAAACTACGAAGGTTCCCCTCAGGCACATAAAACAGGGGTGGCGCCACCATCCACACTAACCACTGGGAGGGGCCCTCCCCCAAGTTACTACACCTCATTGGCACCAAATATGCAAACCACTTTACCCATCAAGGATAAAGACTGTTTGGATTTGGATGCAGGCTATGGGACTGCACTTGCACCTCAGAAACTGATCGAGAAAACCAGTCAGCACCTTCAGAAGTCCCCCATTGTGACTCAGACTCCTACTAAAGGCACATCCAAACGAACAAAAGACTACCTCCCTTCTGCAAACTCAGGGTCTGTTCGAGAACCTGACCATGCACCTAGAAGCTCAAAGAACGTCCCTCCTCCCTACAGTGCCCTCAGAGGCTCCTCACTACAAAACACATTCGCAATTAAGAAAGGACCCACTCATGAAAATGTCCACCAGACAGTTCAGAAGACCTCTATAAGTTTACCCTTATCCCTTCAGGATTCCCCTCAATGTCAGCCAGAGCAGCAAAATGCTAAAGCTATCGTTAGCCCTCCTGCCTCTGCTGTTATGTCACCCAGCCAAGCAGAAAAGGCTGCAAAGACTCGCATCCCAATGGGCTTTAAAGCCTTTTTGAAATCACCTCCAACAAGTAAAAGTAGTCCCACTGTTCCTGGTAAGCAAGAGAAAGACCATATCAACTCAGTCTCCAAAGAGACGGTGACTTCAAATGCCTCGACCCAGTGTGACGGCTTGGAAGCGGCGTTTAGTATCGATTTACCACCCAAGATGTCTTCCACAGAGGGGAAAGGTAAAGGTGAAGTCCAGTGTTGCGTTCCAGAAGAGGACGTACATCCCGCTGTGTTGCCTGAGGAAGCTGATGTGTATGAGAAGGGGAAAAGGACCAGTCAGCTCTTTGGTCGATCCATATCCGTGACAACAAAAACCCATCTAAAGCCCGCTCTGGGAATGAACGGCGCCAAAGCTCGTAGTCAGAGTTTCAGCGCCAACTACATGGAGAAACCGAACATCAATGTGCTGGAAGGACCGGGAAAAGTTCGGACTCAAATCATTACCAACTCGGGCGAGAGGGGAAACTCTCTGTCAAGACAGAGTTCTTTAGAGGTACCAGCTGTTGGCTTGGCTGAGAGTCCGCTCCATTCACCCAGGATGAGGCTAAGCCACTATGGAGGCATGACAGTTTCAACCAGTACCAACGGCCTCCCCGACAAGCCCTCAAAGTCAGGCTCTAACAGGGAAGCTGTCACCTCCCCTACACATAAAGAGGTGCGCAGTCAGCCGACAGGTGAAAGGACGAGTTTCAACAACACCCGGAAACCAAAAGTGGCCTCTCACCCACAGTTTCAGCCTCAGCCATCCTTCTATAGCCCTGAAAACCCTGCCAGAGAGAAGGAGAGCCTGGTAGCCAGCTCCAACGAACCGGGCAAAACCCAGCTGGACTCGCCAACCAAACCAACCGACACAGAGGACAAGAAAATCAGCCCAACAGTTTGCACAATTGAAGAGAAAGTCATGATGGGCATCGAGGAAAACTTGCAAAAATCCCAAGAACAAGAGAAGGTAGCAGCCAGCGAGGCCAAACAAAAAACCGGCCCGTCTCTCGCTAACTGGTTCGGCCTCCGAAAGAGCAAGCTTCCGGCTCTGAGCGGCAAGAAATCCGACTCCCCCAAAGGGAAGGAAGAGAAGAAGGACCTAAAGATCGGGTCTGTCCTCGGAGGGAAACAGGTCAAGCCTGACAAGAAGAAGGACAAGAAGAAGGAGGGCCCGGAAATCCAGAATCTGTCTGAGATGAACAACAAGCTGAGCTCCATCATGGACCACTGCAACAATCAGATGGGTCAGATCGCCAGTCAGATCCAGAGTACCACGGCGTTCATCGGCAAAGACCAGTTTGTGAAAGACCTCCTCGGCAGGTGGGTAGAGAAGTATGATTCTTGTACTGTCCTACAGTAAAACCAGCAGCTTCCAGTCAACTCAGAGTGTGTTTAAGCTAATAAACCCTCCACATCTCCTCTCACAGTTTGTTTTCCTCCCTGAACCCCAGCTGACAGGGTGGAAGGCCTCATGCAGGCTGTTAAACATTATATGAGATGTCTGTGTTTGAGTGTGTGTTTGCCTTCGTGAAAGAGCAGGCTATTTCAGTTTATCAGCTCTCCGGCTTGACGAAGGCACTAGCTGATATATAAACCACTTGCCCTTCCCTCTCAGGACGGCGGTGAAGGTCAGCAGCGTGACCGCCTCACCGCCCGCCATGTCCACACCCAGGAAGCACGGCGAAACCAAGGCGGACCTGCAGATCTGTCCCGATACGGCGGTGAGTCGATGAACTTCCTCCAACTTCTGCTGCAGCCGAATGTTCTGGACTCCAGATTCCCTCAGGTTTCCGTTTCACACTTGAGCGGAACGTCCATCCGCCTCTGCAGCCTCTCGTCCCCTCAAGGCTGGCTATTGATTCGGTTTGTGTTCTGACTCCGGCTACTCTGCAAAAACACTGCCCGCTTATTTTCCTATCTGTTGTTATCACCAACCTCGGCTGATGAGAGGTACCTCAACGAGGACGAGATAAGTTTCAGAGTCATGTTAGGCTTCTCTAATCGTACGGAACCTAAAGACTTCCCACCCACTGAACCATTTTACGGTTTTGTCACGTTAAAGCAACAAGATCTAACAGCTTTTATTGGAATTTTATCAGACTACCAATACAAAGTGCCATATACTAAAAGGTAATTTTATCTACATATCACATTTTCAGCAACAAGGCAGTTCAAAGTGCTTTACATGAATCAGAAGGAAATACAGATCAAACAACAAAACTAATAGACTGAGTTTGGCGCATCTATACACATCAGTTTTCAGTATTCAATTTAATCTACGTGGGGATGATTTAGGGGTAGACTTTGACTTGGCCATTCTAATACGTTAATGATTTAAACCGTTGGGGTCATTGTGCAGCTAGAAGGTAAAAAGTTTCCTTTTGGAGGAACCTGATCAGATTAATTTTTTCCACGTGCCTTGTAGCAAAACCGTCTAATGGTTATGTAACTGACCAACAGGAAGACGTCTGACGGTGGGTAGCTGCTTATTAGGGGGTGCCAGAATAAACGGGACTGAATACAAACCTGTTGAAGATTGTAGAGAAGTTTCAGAGCCTGTTTCGACGCATTTCTGGATCCAGGGAACGACGGTGAAAAGGTGGGAGCAGAGTGAGTCAGCGGCGGTAACAAAAGGAGCGGAGTGAGCCGATGAGAGGGGCCGACGGGTCCGCGGCATAATGTGGGAAATTTAATCCAGATGATGCCGAGTCTCGATAAGGCGGAGGGAGCCATTTACCGCCGCCTCTCCGCTCCACAAAAGGGCCATTTAAAACCGTCCTATCTGCTCCCCACAGAATGCAACAAAAGAGGCGCATTTCATGACCCACAAGCGCCGCAGCAGCCCAATTAGAGCCAGGAAGAAAAAGAAAAAAGAAAAAGAAACTCGCTTCTCTGGCAAAGAAACAATGTGAAGAGTCAGAAATGAACGGCCTCGATGAGGCTTTACAAAACTTTACGTCGTTCTGAGGGTTTCTGTGACCAACATGGAGCATTTGTTCGTTTTTCAGACCCTGATAATAAGTCAGAAGATCAGCCTGAAGGCTGAGGAGGAGGATGGACACCTGGCAGACTCCAGCTGTCAGGACCACATGATAGGTAAGATCATCATGGAAAAAAATCCCCCTCGCTTCTTATTTAGGAGTTATCAATGAGCAAATACGTCTTCATTTCCTTTCTCAAAATGTTTGTCTTTTTTGCTGATTTTCTTCTAGTTCTTTTCAGTCTCCACCATTTTGTCCGTAAAAGGAAGGTTTTATAATAAAATGTTATTTTCCATTCCTGTTTCACTCCTCCACTGGGCGCCTCTGTTCCTTTCTGACCTCTCGCTCTCTTCACACTGAGACTTTTCTCTCTGAAAGCCAGAAGCTTTGTGCCTGACCTGCAGAAGCCAGGATGTGGTTTCTGTGACAGAACATCCAGGTTTTGCAGGATTTCTTTACACCAATTTGGGTAACAAACCCTACAAGACAATTTCCTTAATAAATCTTCTGATTTCCAGTTTTCTTCCAATAGATTTCAATTTACAAACAGAGAAACATTTTGCTCATTTTGCCTTCTTCACTTTAATGTTTGATCTCGTTTTATTTAAGCAACGAGACGCTGACATAACATCCAAACATCTCAGGAAATTAACTCAATTCTCATCATTATTATTTGGAAAAACTAAGCAGACAAAACTGCAATAACGACTATGAATATGACAAAAAGATCCATGGATAAAAATGTTTAAAGAGGGGAAAAATACATACATATGCTCAAAGAATAATATAAAATAATATAGATAACATTAAATAAAATACATAAATGATTAAAGGCATGATAAAAGATATAATCAAAAGGATGCATAAATATAGATGAATAATTGCCCTGATAAAAAAAAAAGTGATTAAATAAACAAACATAATCATTAAGTGATTGAAAACATAACTAAAAAAAATCTTATAAGTACTATTTTAACAAAGGGATCACTATGTAATATAAAATGATTGAAGAAACAAAAAGATAAGTAAAGAAATGCTTAAATAGTTTAATAAATAATGGATAGATTATTTAATCATAAAGTATACATAGAAATTCAACGATGATGTTATTGTTAAAAAAAAAGAAGATGGAGCCGATTTGGTTGCAGAATGACTGAATGCTGCAGCTCCAGTTGTGTCTCAGATGGAGCAGCTAATGATGCTAATGTCTCCTCTGGTGTTTTTACTTCCTGTGGCTCATTTATATTGGAAAAGAGTTTATTTAACCTTTCAACCCAAAGTTTCTAGTTTATTATGTAACAAAAAAAACATTTTTTTGGCATTGCTCCATCTTCCTTCCTACGGTTTGTTTTGGTAGCAGAATCATTTTGTGGCAGTTCTCCTGTCCGCCATGCTGCCGTCCTCTAACAGGTTAGCGTCTTCGCTTTCCACCTGCTCAGCCTTTCCCAGTCAGTCTGAACTAGAAGTGGCTTCTCGGCTGCGCGCGGCGCCACTTCTAACCGACGGCAGGTAAACACATCAGTCATGGAAACGGTTTGCGCTGCAGCCACCTCGTGAATCCGTGCCGGGGTCGGAACTTGCTGGCTTCGGAGCCGCTCGGTAATCGTGTAGAAGAACTTTTGCTCCAGGTGGTTTTCTCTCATAAAGGGACAATAAAACAAGCCCGGCTCTTTCAAAACCCTGCCAGGTGTGGAGCGGCGAGGCTAAGTGAGCGGAGGACTCGGGCTTTAAAGCGTGACATGAGGATGGGCCGCGGCGTGCAGATGCCCGCAGCCTGCAGCCGGCCTGCTGAAGTGATAGGGAGCTCATGAAAGCTAGATTAGGTTCAGTTGTTTCTGGCCGCTGGCTGAAATTACTGTGGACCTTGTTATAGCTGGGATATAGAGGGCATTTTGAACTGCCAGACTTGGCATTCAATTACCCAGCTGGGTAATCTATGGCTCCCTGTTTCACTCTGCAGCTCATGGCTGCATTAGCTGGCTGAACTCTGCGCATTCAGAGCAGCATTCCTGCTAAACTCCACATCATGTCAAGCTGGAGGAACCGTCCTGGACATCTAGATAGACACAGAAAGACCAGGAAGCAGATAACGTCCTGCATTGTAATTGGTTGAGGGCTCCAGGGGGTCATTGATTCAAAAAGCACCACTGCTTGACGGATAGAGACTCTCTACTGAGCCCTACGTCTAACAAAGAGAACTGCAGTGAGCGTTGAGCGTCCACGCTAACAGGAAGTTGGTTTGCCTGGAGTTTTTCAGCCAGTCACCATAAAACTCCACCAAACCAATGACATATATAAGAGTCAATCGTAGTGCACAGGGCGCCCCCTGGTGGTGGCTCAGTCTTTCTTTGGAAAGTGACTTTAAAATATCTAAAGTATCCCAAAGATAATGCATCATGGGAACCTGGAAAACCTAGCCTCAATGCTAGCTGACATGCTATTGGCTGGCAATGGCAAAGCAGCCAATCCAGGAGAGGCAATTATTTTGCTTAGCACTGATTGGCTGAACCCCCTAAGACATTGGACGTTAGCTTTAGCGGTAGCACTAAGGCTGTTTCCACTGTGCATATTAAAGCATACTAAGCTATATCTGGTGTTTAAACTGTTAAAACAGTTTCTGATAGGAGGTTTCAGGTATTAGCTGGTATTAGCTATAGCGTGGGCAGCTGTGACCCTTGACCTCGGTATTGGCGGGAGTATTTTGAGGACCATCTACTGTAAGTTAAAGACTCCTCCTCATTGTAGTACGAACAGAACTGGAAGCTTCATCACTGAATGGATGAAGGTTAGCATTAGCAACCGGTCAGACGTACTCCCTCTGATATTAGCCAGTTTGGCTAACCAGCTAAACTGTACTCATGCTGTACTGTTCTCTGCCCCTCTCTCCGATTCGCCCGCCACAGACTCCCTGTTCTCCCCCCCTCCTTTCCGCTGCATGTAGCTCCGAGTTGCCCCCCGTCTTGTTGTTGTGTCACACTCCTCTCCCTGTTCCTCTAGGCTCCGGTTGCCAGATGCGCACCCTGGACAGCGGCATCGGCACCTTCCCCCTCCCCGACTCGGTCTCCAGGGCCGCCGGCCGCCACGTCCCCAGGTCCCAGTCCAGCCCGGACCGGGTGACCTCCGACCCCTCGCAGCCCCATGTCAAAGTGCTTTCCCTCCCCAAAGTGCAGCCGCACCCCTCCACCAGCAGCGTGGCCCACTCCACGTCTGACCCTGGCGACAGAACAGGCCAGGACACCCAGAGCCATCTGCCCAAACCCTCGACCTCAGGTCAGTCTCTGAGCCTTCAGCCAGGAGAGACATGAGACATGTTCTGGACAAGAACCACATTACAGAACCCTGAGTACACCCAGAACCCAGATTAGACCTGTTAATCCTGCTAGCTGAGAGTCCTCTATCCATGCATTTAAAATTGAAGACTTAAAATGCCTTAAATTCATCATTAAAATGTATTTTGGCCTTAAATCAGTTGATCACAGGTCTTAAATTTTGCCAGGATTATTTAATCTTATATATTGAGTGTACTTTACTTCATGTCAGGCAAAAGTTTGAGTCACCTCACACATCTACATTGCGTTCCGTGACTCACTGCTAACACACCGCTGCTAGCTAGCTAGCTTTTTTGCGTCTGTTGTGGTAAGTGTAGTTTTCTGGCCAGTTGACTGGACAAAGTTTGTACATTTCTTTGTAGGTTTGGGTCTTAAATTCCCTTCATGGTGTTCTTATGAAGTCTTTAGACCAGATTGTATTTGCTGGTCCGTTTCTGATGGACCTGTTTGCTTCCAGACGCCATCCGGACCAAGAGGCTGAGTCTGTTCGCCCAGCGCAGCAGCAGCAGCGACCAGGACAGGAAGAGGACAGCAGAGCAGGACTCAACGGTGAGTCTGTTTCTGCTGCATCTAGAGCAAAGCATGCTGGGATAAAAAAAAAAAAAAAACCTGCTTTAAAACCAGTGGTCTGTGTGGCATTCGCCGTGGTGGCAGCATGGTGATGTGGGAATCTTTTTTTGATGTCATATCCAGGATGGAGTCCAGATGCTGAGGACATTCTCAGGGAGTGACACGGAGACAGAGCCGGACAGAACCGGCGCCACGGTAACCAGGAGAACCGTCTCCGGTAATATTCCCCCCCCCCCCCCCCCCCCCCACCTTAACCCCCTCCGCTCTGTGTCGCCATCTAGAGGTTAACCCTGTCCTGTCCCTCCTCACAGTGGAGCAGAGCGAGGACACCCTGAAGACGTCCCTGTCCATCATGGACTACTACCAGCACGAGATGCTGTCCCAGCTGGACTCCCTGGACGGGTCGGCCCGGGACCGGATCAGCGTGAGTACAGAACCACGCCCCCACACCCTTCACTTTGTTTACACTCCAAGGTTCTGTGCTCCAGGAATTGTTGGCTGATTCTCATGAAAAAAAAACAAACAGCTGTCCTAATTGCTTTCGATCGCCTGGGCTGCGGGTGTCGGCCGGTATTTGCCTACCAGTATTTAACGCAGCTGAATGACAAACGAGGAGCAGGGAGCATGAAATGGCCTCCAACGCTCGGCTCCCCCACGCCGACACCAAACCTGACACAAAAATCCATACGCTGCCAGAAAAAAAGCTCCGACTCAACACAACCCCAATAGAAAAGCAGTTTGTGCTTGAGAAGCCGAGGGAACGCAGCTGGATTTATGGCCTCCAAACGCCTTTTCAAGTGAAATCTGATCCAGGGATTAAACGAAATAAAACACTAGCTCATTATGTGTTCATTTGAGAAATGTTCAGCAGATGTATGTTCTGTTAGGAAACATTAATATTCAGCAGCTCACTCCTGGGAGTCTGAGGTCTAACTGCTGACAAATAGCTGGATATTTAGAAAAATGCAATTCTTAAAACTCTTCATGCAATCAGCTTCAGCTAACCTTGTGGAGTCATTATGTTTCCTTCTGCATGCCTGTTGTTTTTTATTTAACTTTTATTAATTTCAGTTCAGAGAGAAAAACGTTGCCATCCTCACTTCTTATGAGAAGTTTGTCTTCTCTCACTTTGAAAGATATTTATCTTTTCTGTAATATTCTGTAAATTTTTGGCTTGCTTTATGAAAGCGTATTATCTATGAAAAGAGAGCAGCCAACAGGAAGCTGAGAGCAGCTAACAGGAAGCGAAAAAAAGCTAACAGGAAGCTGAGAGAAGCTAACAGAAAGCTAAGAACAGCTACCAGGAAGACGAGAGCAGCTAACAGGAAGCGAAAACAATCTAACAGGAAGTTGAAAGAAGCTAACAGTAGGGTAAATAACAGAGCGAGTTGTGGAGTTAATTAAAGAGTATCCCGCTCTGAGCTGCTACTTTGTGGAAGTATGGATTTATCTGAGCTTAGCTCTGTTAGCTAACGTGTGAGCTAACTGGTTTAGCTCAGCTCTGTTAGCAACAGAAATGCAGAGAGCTGCTGCGTCCTCACACCAGTCTGAGCTTTAATTAGCTGTGGTGAGCTGCCAGGTTGCTCTTATTATGCTCAGCTGGTGCCTTCGAAGTTTTCTTGGAGTGAGTAAAGGAATCCCTCGTTGCAATAACAGTTTTGTTAGAAGCGGTGTGGAGCTGGTGACATTTCTGGCATTAGCCTAATTCCCAGACTGTGAATGAAGCCTGATGATGGATGACTGCTGCTGAACTCATTTACCCTACATTATTCTTTGGGAAAAGACGATCCATCCCACTGTCGCCCCGTCCTCACCCCGGCCGCCCGCCCGCCTCCCTACCTGCGGCGGCCGCCTCCCATTGCTGGGCCGCCGACTCCGGAGACGGCGGCGTGAATCGGTTCCGGGGGAAGTTGGGCGGCTGTGTCGGAGCGGCTGTGATTTAAGCGCCTTTAATAACCTTTCACAAACACTCAGGAGAGTGATGTAAAGCTCAGCGGCTCCCATCAGGGCCCTCACAGCCCACGCTGGCCTCCCATTCATCATCCTGACAACACCTGACAGCCCTGCTAACGGCGGCCCCCGCCTCCTTCTCCTCCTGGCCTCGCAGTCTCTCTTTCTCCCACATGTCTCCCCTTGTCTCACTTTCACTTTTGCCTCTCTCTATTTTGCTTCTTTAGTTTTCCTTCTTACTTGACTTCTGCTCTAAGCGGATTTGGCTTTCCCTTTAATTTTTCTCGACCAAAGTCTCCAACTCGTCTGCCGATATCCATACGTTTCGGGCCTGACAGGGACGGATGGAGCGTCAGGAGAAAAGCCCAGCGTTCCTGATGCTGTGGAGATTCCTGAGCTAGCTTCCACCGTCTCGGTAAGCACGGCGTCCTCGGAGCGCCGTGGCTTGTTAGCTCCAGAATTGATTACCCGGGAAAAGGAAAAGCAACATTTTCAGTCGACAAGCAGGCGGGACGGAGTCCGAAGCCGGGACACGGGGTAAATGAAATTATACTTGTACTAAATTCCAGCAGCAGAAATATTCAGAAGCCATCTGTCGCTGTCAGGAAGCCCATAACGTCCCGCTCAGTCACGCTGGCCTGTAATCAGCAGGGATGCCTGTTTTTTTAGTTTTCCGCTTAATTCAGAAACTTAAACAGGAGGTCAAATTTGTCCACGCTCCATCATAGAAGGTACGATATTTAGTAAAAAAGGTTTTTTTTGTATTTAAGTTCAGAGGAAACGGATTGTTCCACGTCAGATTTCAGGAATGGCTTCGAGTTTTTTTTTCCTCTGGCGCTTTTACGGTCTCACACTCGTCTTCTTGATTTACACTGATGATAGTGGCCGGCTGATAGCGGCTAGCTGCTAGCATAAATCAAGAAGATGAGTGAGACCTTTAAAGCGCCAGAGGAAAACCTGGAAGCAAGGCCTGAAATCTGACATGGAACAATCCATTTCCTCTGCCCTCCCAACTAAATAACAGGAAAACACTTTTTTTTTTCCATTAAATATTATGCTAGCGGTTAGTAGCTAGCCGCTATCGCTTAGCCACTAGCTTCTTTCTGTTAGCGGCTAGCTGCCACCATTTATTTTAACACACCATAAACTGAGAACCAATCCTGTTATGAGTGCTGTGGCTGCTTTTCAGATTTTCTCATTCCTTGTTCCTCGCTGGCCAAGTCTGAACACTTAACAGGTTTAGTAAAAGTGTGACATTTCCTTTCAAAATTCTCACTAAATTCTGACCTGAAAATACAAGCCGACTCTTTCCCGTTATGATGAAAGTGTTATTGGCAGCAGTGTGGTGTTGTCAGTTTTTAAAAGTCTGTGAATTATGGTCTGCGTGCGTCAAAGTCTTTGGTTACTGCAGGTTTTATTATAAGAAACCACTTAGTTTAAAATGTTGCTCTTTAGACATGATAGGTTATGTTTTTGGCTAACTGAAAACTGCATTTTAATCTATATTTTAAGTCTGCTGGCACAATAAACTACACATTGACAAACCGCAGAGATCCAATTTGTATATATCCTGTTTGCATGGAATATGTAAGTTAATACAAGAAAAAAAAGACCCTGTTATGATATAAGGTTTTCAATTTTAGCTTTTTTTGGCATTTAAAGTTAGCAGGCGTTATTAAGAAAGGATGTATTTTTCACTATGTGGTTGCAGTTCTCTTTATTACCATGGTAACGTGCAGGAACGAGGAATTTACTGTGTGGGGGGGGTGAAAGTTGTTTGAATTTGGCTTCGGAGATGTTGCAAATGATTGCCGGAGTAACTGCTTGGAGAAGACAGGAGCGTGTTGAAGAGCTTCGCTTAAAGAAAGCGACTGTTCTGCTGACGTGTGGGGCGAGTGACGAGCATCCAGGCCCGGCAGAACCGGAGGATCGGACCTCTGAAGCAGAAAATACCGGCGCTCTAAAGGGAGGAAATGTGTTCCTCGGGTTACAATAAAAGCCTCTCGCTGAGCTTTTGTCACTGAACTTCAAGTTAAGAGATCCCATTACTGACATGTGATGCAGAACCGATTGGTGGTGTGTGTGTGTGTGTGTGTGTGTGTTCACCTGGCTCCAGCCGGGTTGTTACCTGCAGCTGCGGCTGCTTCACAGCTCCGCGTTTAGAGGCTTCAATCAGCTGCTAAATTACCTTCCTGTGGAATCAAATCCAATTAGAGATCGCACAAACACTTCTCTTCCTCTCGCTGTTCACCCAGAGAGCTTAAAGAGTTATTTTAGAACGAATCGATCCCATCGCATCGCCGGCTCCTTTCTCCCCCCTCGGCTGAAATGTGGAAAAGCAGAAGTCCTGCGAGGCGTGATGTGTGGGAGCTGAACTGCCTGTAATTTAAACTCCACACCTACAAAAACCTGCAGTTTAAACCCACCTCTTCTCTCCCCAAACAATCAATACGACTTAATAACGTTTAAGTTTCCTCCTTTTTAAAAAAAAAAAAAAAACGCTTAACGTTAGGCGTGGAGAAACCTTCTCTGTTGTCGCTAAAAGGAGTTTTCTGAACCACCTGCAAAACACTTTCGGAGCTGCGAATTTATTCCATTTTAATGCTTAAAGTTTTGCTCCTGCCACTTCTTGGTACAAGTTAGAATAAAATAAATGTCTTAATGTAACATTTCAAAATGGCACCGTGCCTCGTTTGATGATCATATTTCACTTTCTGGAAAGTTTCCAACGCCCGGCAGCAACCGGCTTCTTCAGTCTGACAACCCCAAAAAAAAAAAAATGGAAGAATATGAATAAAACAAACAAAAAAGGGATTCAACCTCTGATTATTATTACTATGAATACATCTGCCTTTTTACTGGGAATCTTGGCAAAAACCTAACAAAGACGGGTCAGTCGGAGCAAGAGCCAAAGAAAATGTTTTAAACTTCTTTTTGTGATTCAGTCAAACAAAACTGTTACAATCCCAAGCTTTTCTGTTATGAAATACAGCGAACGCCACATTATTCACAGGTCAGCAGTTGTGTATTTGTTTCTTAAATATTCCTAATAGTATTCCAGAATCTAGGTATCTGAAATGCCTAGATTCAAAGCCATTCGATACACTATTGGCTACACAGCAAATCCAGCAGGTCCAAATGAACTCTGTCAGATTTGATTTCAACACTTTGAAAGCGTCTACATGGGTCCACAACAGAAAGTGTTCGTTTAACTCTTGGTTAAACGAACCAGTTGGTTCGTTTAAGGAGTTGGTACCTTAACTCCAATTATGTGTCAAATATCAAATCTGCTGGAGTTAATTAACACTTACTAACACTAATTCAGTGTTAAATCTTAATATTAACTCTCACCATAAGAGTTATTTATAGTTAATATTCAATAGGTATGTTATTGTTTTGAACTTTTAAAAATTCTATGGAAAATAAACATTTAATAAAGAGGCAACGGTTTTCTTCAATACAATACGCATGAGATTGTTCAAAGTACAAGGTGGAGAAAGTAAAGCAAGCCGTTCATGTAATATGATGGAGTAAATGATCAGAAAGGTTGATAAATCGGACCAATATTCATGTAAAAGTTCAACATCATGAAAAAAAACATACTCCAGATTATTACGGATCTTGTTCGTTAGCCAAGAATTTGACTGAATGTTCACCGGCTCGATTTTTTTTTTCTTCTTCCAACACTTGTACTCCGCAAACATTCGGCATGCTAAGCTAAATATGCTAACGTGACGTCTGTCATACAGCTTGATCGCTACTCAAAATAATAGTGATAAGCCATCTCAGAAAAAAAATTACTCACCAAGCGCAGTGAACAACAACAGTGGCATGTGGAAAGTAAATTCTGTCGCTTCGCTCTCGGTGGGAACCTGTGATTCTGGGACGGAGTCAGTGAATGAACTCCTTTAGTGTTACAGCCGCTGTAGGAGTTAAGAAGTCAAAGAGTCACTGATTCCATTTTAACACCTCTAGATTTGATAAGAAAACACTTTGTTTTAACACTGGATTTTAACTACTAATACCAGAGTTACATAAGCAGAATGTGACTCTATTAGAGTCAAATTAACTCTGCTTTTGCATAAAGTCTACTAACACCAAAACATTTAACACTTTTGAATTTGCTGCGTAGTATTTACAAAGCAACCAATCACTGAGAATAATTTATTTCCCTTCTCTCTGACTGGCTGAACCCTCAGGAGAGAAGATAATGAAGATGTTAGCTTCTGTGCTAAGCGCTAAGATGTTTTCCACTGTTAAAATTAAGGCATATTTGGTGTCTGAAGTGTTAAAATGTTACAAATAATTTGAGATATTTTCAAGTGACAACCAGGACAACCACTATATTTGGGAACAATGTCAAAACCCACAGAGAAAAGCTTCAGCGACCTGTTCGACCTGCTGACTCGCTCTCTGGAGTCCATCTAACTCATTTGGCAACTCTACCTCTCCGAGGTTCTCCAGAACCTGTCGGACCGTGACGCCATTGTCTGGACCGACGTCGGCCTTCTTCTGGTTTCTGGCCTTGTGATCGGTATGTTCTGTACAGCTTAGATGTCTCGTGTAAGGTGGAAAAGGTTCGAAATCGTCTCTTAAGGGGTTGTTTTTTTGATGAGACAGGAAGGTGGAAGGTGCACATTAAATCCTTTTGTTTTGAATTCAGACTGAAGAAAACACCTCCAGCGTCCATTAAAAACACCAGAAACGTTGAATCGCTCTCCCGGCTCGGTGAGCCTTATTACTGAAGCAGCCGACTTGGTGCCTTGACGTCTCTCCACCCTGCAGCTAAATGCTAAGTGGTCCAAGGCAGCGCCTTCCCTGGCGGCTCGTCTTGTCGCCTGCAGCTCGCCCTCTCTGCTGGAGTAGCTGCTTGGACGGCAGCTGTCGTCTCCCCGGCTGGAGGAAACGAGCCGCTCCTCTCTGGATGTTGTTTAGCTCGTCTCTAGAGAGGCGAGGCTGAGGGCTAGCTTGTTAAAGAGCCATTTGAGACGCATTAGGACAGCTGTTTTCAGGGTTTATGTGTTGTTTTGTTCCACCTCTGTCGACATGCAGGCTCTTCCTCTGTAGCTGCTGAGTCTAATCGCTACCAAGGTGCCTATAAGCACTCGCAGTGGAGAAAGCAGCGGTCCGCATTAAGAAGGGACGGATCGCCCTGACAGTAAAACACACTGACACTCGCTCATCTAATCACTAATGGCCTCCAGATAAGACTGCTGCTGCTAATTGAAGTGGAGCGCCAGTTTCTGTCTAATCTGTTGGACGGACGACATTTAACAATAAAAGCCAACGTGGGTAACTGGGAGAGCTGGGAGGCCGACACCCAAGATGTTCATCAGCTCCTGGAGCTCAGTTCCAATCTCTCTGATTGCTTTGCTGGTCGAGAGGAGGAGTGAAGTCGGCGCTTGGTGTACGTTATTTCAGGATGTGTGCAGCGTGTTTGCTCCATGCCTGCTCTTTGTTCTCCTGCAGAAGGAGCTGTCAGCGGAGAAGCTGCCCGTCGGGCCGAGCCGTCCGGCCTCTCTCCACATCTCCCTGGAGTCCCTGAACAAGCTGAACCACTGCGGCGGCGGCGCTCCGGACCCCAACCTGAGAGCTGACGGCGACGCAGGCGGCAGCAGCTGCAACGGCAGTGAGCCTCTACCGTCGTCTGGCTTTGGCAGCAGGCCGGGGCTGGACCACTCCCTCAGCGACTCACTGTATGACAGCTTCTCATCCTGCACCAGCCAGGCCTCCAATGGCGTCTGAGGAGCTGCTGCACCGCTGGATGTGTGGCCCTGTATTGATCTTTCACCACACCCTTTCACTCTAGTGTCAGTGGATCAATGATTTGGATGTTGAAGGGTACAGTCGGCCCATTAGACCTGTTTTTAGGTTTCCATACCTGGTGGCTACAAGACAATGAGAACTATTGTCTCTTGACTCAGTTTCAGTCTCAGGTTTCTAGAACCCAGTGGTACGGATGATTTCAGCATCCTCAGAAATCTCTTGATCTTCATGTGATTCCAGACCATCATGTGTGGTGAGGATGTCTCCTGGTATGAGAGGAGTGCCCACCTCTCAACAGGTCCAACCAGACTGATAAAAAACACCAGGAAAAGTTAGTCCAACTAGCCTAAATTTAAAGACGATTGTCAAAAACAAATTAATTGTCGTTACATAGCAAAGCAGTGCATTCGAAAGTGTCTAGCCAGGCAGAATATTTTGGTAGTTAAGGATATTTTCATGATAATATTAAACTTATAATTTATAAAAAAAAAATTCTCTCAACTGATTATTGGTTGTTTTGTGAGTCAGAGGATAAAGACTACTAGTCTTTGATTTTCACAAGACACCAAAACAGAGGTTAGAAAGTAGGGGTCAGGGCGCTGTTGTAGGTCAATCCCTTTCGTTGTGGTTTGGAGATTTTTAGGAATCTTAGAAACTAAGAGTCAGAGACTGAAACCTTTGAGATTTCCAGTTTTGGAGAATCGCAAAACGGTTTCTGCAGTGAAGAAACGTATCAGTGAAACCGCGGTGAGGCGCTAATGGCACCGTCCTTCACTGCTGGCTGGATAGAGCCAAACCTTGCTTTGGGTCTGAACCTCTTGACTAAATCTCTATTACTTTTCCAAAAGACTTTAGCAGCCTCACCCACAAAGTGACCCGTTAGATTTTCCATACAACCAAAGCACTTAGAAGATCCGTTAAGACAGACTCAACCCAATCCAGAACCTTGATTAGTAGAGAAACATGTTACCAAATTGTCCTGACTGACATAAACTTTATTTACACCCAGATTTATGGTTTATACTTCTGTGTTGAGGAAGATCTCTCTATAACTGCCTTTGTTGAGTTCCAACAATTGGTCATAAGGACAAGGTTCTCATTTGCCAGTCTTCTGGATATTGTCCAACATGTGTTCTACTCCATCCAGTTTTAAGGAGGTGCAATCTCTTTTCATAAACCAGGTTTGGGTAAAGAGACTACTTGGTTAGATCTCGGTTGGGTCTGACTTATGTCTTGGTGACATGGTTGGGTCTTTGTTAGATCTTCATTGGGTTTTGGTTAGATCCTGGTTGGGTCTTTGTTAGATCTTCATTGGGTTTTGGTTAGATCCTGGTTGGGTCTTTGTTAGATCTTCATTGGGTTTTGGTTAGATCCTGGTTGGGTCTTTGTTAGATCTTCATTGGGTTTTGGTTAGATCCTGGTTGGGTCTTTGTTTCATTCACCACACATCCAGAGGACCCATTTGTCCTAAGCGTTGAAGGCAAGAGATCTCTACTCTGACATGGGTTTGAATACTTCCTGATGTGAGTTTAGTTTTCGGTACATCAGTCCTCCGACTGTTTGATCTCTTTTGCTGTCGGTAACTCAGGGAACTTTCTGGACTCACAAAGATTGTAAATTAAAGCGTCTTTCCTCCCATATGAGAAACGTTTGGTCGTCTCGATGAGTTCAGGTTTCAGAACCGGTCTCTCTCCCATGTAGCATCACTGCAAACCTTTCTACTGTCCTCAGTTTCTCCTCGTGTCTGTATATTATGTTGTACATAAAATCACTATGAGTTAATATCAGAAGGGGCATTGCTGATTGATATGTGACTAAAGCGTTTTGTAAAGAAAAGCTGTACATTTTTGCCGATCGTTCGACTAACTTTTCCAGTCGTGCTGTTTGAAAACGGCGCGGATCGTTTCTGATCTTTTATTTTGAATCAATAAATGCAAAAAAAAAAAAAAACACTTTAGGTGTAACTATGCCAAATTGTTGTCTGGAATCTGACAAGCTGGTGCTAGTAATCAACAGAGTTTGGGAAAAAAAAAAAAAATTTCTATGGAACTGTAATTATTGTAAGAAGAGAGTGTGAAGGGGAGGGTTGTGTATTTTTCTAGCTGTCCAATATTTATACCCAGGTTTTGTAGTGTGACTGTCATGCTTCACCTTTTTCCTCACATGTTTCTTTGTAAAGAGAACTGGTTACCAGCAGTGTTACTTCGGTAATTATTATTATTATTAATATTATTATTATTGCTGTGTGCAATTTTTGTCTGTTACTCTAGACTTTAAGGCTATATTTTATGTAACTATTTCCTAAATAAATATGAGAAATTATTTCCTATTTCAGACGGAGCCGCCGGCTGTTTATTGACGTGAAAATTGTAGGTTTAAGTGTTGTTGCCCCCACCACCACCACCACCACCCCACCCCGGTGGGAGGTAGAGGGTGGGGTAATAATCACGGCGTCGCAGTCTGTTGGCGACGGTTCAACGCCGCCCTGTCCCCTGATGGGTGATTACAGGCGCAGGGCCGGACGCAGCCAGCTCACTCACGCCTGGCTGGGTCCGGCTCGGCGCTGCCATTGATCACCGAGCGGGAGGGGGGGCTCATTATGCTGAAAATGGAGGTTAATTTGTGCTGAGTCGATGATGTTTCTATTATTTTAGGGGACGAGGGAAGAAAAAGCGCTGAAATAACGAGGTGGAAATGCAGTTTAGACGACAGGCGGCTTTCGCGGGAGAGGTTAATTAGATAGATTAAAAAAAAGTTATTAACCTCTGCGGGATCGCTTGCTGTTCAGGGTAATTATGTTTGCTCACAACGCTTTTTGATCACAATCCAAACTTTACTCATGTTTGCTCTGATTTGTTCTTTTTCTTTTTTTTTTTTTTTAGTTCCTAATATTTTTAGGCTTAATCTTTACGTTTGGATAATTAGGAAGAAGAGTGTCGGACGTTCAGGTGCAACAGCAGCAAAGTGACATGGAGGTTCTCTCTTTCTGCTCTTAGTTTTCTACTTTCGCACAGCTGTTATGTGTAACCATGGCAACAAGGTTTCTTTTCGTTGTTTTTAACCAGCTGATTAGCGCCGCAAACCTTCAAGTAATACCTGAGCTGAAGAGAGGAGGACGTTCAAAGCATCTCCAGACAGATATTTAAAGAGAAGCAGCAAAAGCAAAGGAGGTGGATTAGCAGAGCTAGCTAACTAGCTAGCAGCTGATGATGTCATCGGAACGTCATGACATTGATATTCATTAACAGTCTTCAGTCAGAGGCCTCTTTAGACTCACTGCAACACTGACTGCTACTGTAGACGCACAGCATTGCCATCACCAATGACCCTTTGAAGACACCTGGATGATACGAGTCGTGTGATTTAATGTCCCTTTCGGATTTTTTTTTTTTTTTTTTTAATTGAATATGATTTTTATTCACATGAAAAGTCAGATTGTGCTCAGTTTTGTTCCCTAGTGATGATGTTTCTATTTAACACTGTGAAAGAAAATCAGTAAAGTCTGATCATGACTGATCATGATCAGGAGTTTTTCTTCTTTTGCCTACCAGACCGCAAACTTTTGATGCTAAACATGCTAGCTTTGTTGTCGCCAGGGATGCCACCAACTTCCCGGTTAAACAACGACGCGCTCGAAGGCGGCGTTTCGGAGTTTTAAAGTCCAGAAAAGTGACGGGAACGCCTCAGGAAGCTGAAAATTCCCACTTGGAAAGTTGAAGGATTCTGACTGCAAACCGATTCCCTGTTTGAGAAACGGAAGGTCGAATGTTTGTGTGACAACAGAACATCTGTCTGCTGCACTTCCTGTAAATAAAGGAGACATTTTTGCACTTTGCCTGCGCGCTGATGTGCAATTTCTCTTTCATAAACTAAACAGTCAAGGACTGTAAGGTAGCCAATCTGGTTCTGTTATGTTTCATACAGGAAGTTCTCATAGACGTTCTGAATAATGGTGCGATTCATCGGCCATATTGGGGTTTTTTTAAAGCTGGAACTGGTGAGTTGTAACCTGGTGGCACAATCGACTGAAAAAGTCGGAAACCTCAAGATCCGGTCTCAACATCTGTCTGCGCTCCAGTCATACTGCAGGTAAGACACTGACTGCTCATAAACTCTCAATAGAATCCCGCTAACCGTCTGGATAGAAATGTGACACCAAATAACTTCAAATTAAAACTTTCAAGACTTTTTTTTTTTTTTTTTTTTTTTTTTTGGTCCGGCAACATTGAGAAAATTAATCACGACAGAATCGACCCTCCAGATTAAAAAAAGCTGATACTTTAGTAAAAAAAAAATAATAATAAAACAGATTTATAACAATTAGGATAATGTGATCTTTGTGTGAAGGGAGAGAGAGGAACGTGGTCACGTGGTGCGCTGGATGCTGCTGCGCTCCAGCTTCTTCCTCTCCAGTCGCTCTGAGCGCAACAACCTGCGCGGAGCTCCGTCTCTCCCTCCCCCACCTCATCCCTCCATCATCCCTCCATCCGCCCCAGAGGAGGTGAGGATGAGCCGGCGGACCGACCCCTGCTCCTGCCGCTGATTCCCTCCCGCTCTCATGGTTCCCCTCCCGGCTGCAGGCAGAGGATGCGGCTGCTCGTTTTTGCCACTTTACTGGGACTCTTCCTGGACGCAGGTGGGTCAACTGGACGCAACAGGAGAAGAAACGCTCTCTCTCTCCCACACACACACACACCCACCCACACTCACACCCCCCCACACACACACACACACACACACACACACAACAAGCTGCATCTGAAATGTTGGGGAAACCGTTTGATTTTAAGCGTTAAATGCACTTTAGTGGAAAAAATGCAACAAAGAAGAAGAAAAAGTGCGTTTTGAGCGCAAGATCGTGCGCACTAATCCATTCTCTGCTGATTCTGAGAAATGATTTTCTTTTTTTGTTGCTTGGATTCAAATGCTCGACTTGTCTCTGGAAAAGTTGCAAAAGTGTTCTTTTTCCCCCCCCCACTGAATTGACGCATTTCTCCACATTTGCGCAGATTTAAGATTTTTAATTTTTTTTTCTTCTTCTTTTTAGCGGTTCCTTCTTAGCGGACGGTTGTGGGTGAATTGAGCTGGATTTCAGCTCCTGCCGAGTTTCCACTAATGTCTTCTGGCTCCCGGCTGCTGTGATCAAGCAGCGCCAACTGAACCCGTCAGCTGAGCTTAACGTGACATTGACTCCGTCTGCGGCGGGATTTCATCTCCAGAGTTGTTGAGTTTATTTTTATTTTTTTTTCTAGATTGCGGCTGAAATATTTTTGTTGTTTTTTTCCCGAGGCGCCAGGTTTCCTCCTGCAGCCGCCTTGCCCTTTCTGCAGGTTCGGTGTGCAGAGCCGACCCCACGGGGAGGTTTCCAGGGGCGATAAGAAAAGCTCACCTGGTGGAGTAAAAAGAAGAGAGCAGAAGCCACAGATGATGGTTTATTTTATTTTATATTACTCGATCCGTTTTGTTCTGTGAATGCTCCTTCTTCTTCTTTTTTTTTTTTTTCTTTTTTTTTATTATCAAACGCGTTTCCACAGAGCCGCAGCCGCCGCTGAGGCTCCAGGTGTGAATTCGTTTCCAAGCGCAGGCTGGAAAATAAAACCAGCTGCAGCTTAAAAAGTAGATGTGTTGGTAGAAACCTGGGCTCTGTGCAGAACTCCAACTAAAAACTAAGAAAAAGAGGAGGTGTGGGGGGGGGGGACTCCTTTTGATCTGAAACAGATGAAAATTAAGCTGTAAAATGAGTGGAATTATATCCACTGTGGAAGGAAATGATGCAGATTTTTCTTTCAGTCGATTCCGGTTACTGATTTTTGTTGTTGTTGTTGTTGAAAACTTCTTTCAAACTAATCTGATAATATTTAAATCCAGACCTGTAATTGCCACCATAACACTATATATATATATTCATTTATCTGTATAGATGGACAAAATTTGATTTATGGTTAATTTTAAACATTTGAGGGGGGAAAATCTGGAGTTAAAGTGGAATCCTGAATGATTTCATTTGTATGTTTAGAATTTTATTAGAAATATTCTCATGCAATTCAAAACAATTCTGCGTTGACCCCAAAGGGGAATTGTTTAATGGGCAGGAAGGATCTCCTGTAGCAGTCTGTGTTGTAGCGAATTTGAAGAAGCCTCTGACTGAAGCCTCTGTTTTTCTAAGACAGTCTGATGGAGAGGAAGGTCAGGTTGTCCGTATTGAACCCATTTTGGTTTCTAATGAGAGAAATATGAGGACCGTTCTCATATTTTCTGCCTCGTGTTTCAGATCAGTGTCATTTCTCCCAAAGGCCATGGCGGCCATTTTTAGTTTCTTCCTGCTGAATGACGTGATGACCTGGAGCTTATTGATGTGATGAAGGAGCAAAAAAAAAAGCAGACGAGATGCGTTCGAGTTTCTGTTAGTGAGATTAAATAATCAATATTGCAGATTATTAATCCCAAAGGGAAATGAAAATGCTGTCGTGTCGAGGCTGACGGATCTCCTGTAGCAGTCTGTATTGCAGCGGCACTGTAGAAGCCTCTGTTGCTGTATAGCGGAATGATGGTGAGTCGTTTGTCACATTTTACGTTTGATGAAGAATCCTTTTTGTTCCTTTTGTTGAAGCTGCTGCAGGGTTTGAAATCCTAAACAGATTAATTATGCAGCTAATTATAACACATTATGAATTAGCTGACATGGTGCCTTCACTGACCAGGGGGGAAAAAAACCCCAAATAGTTTTAAAACTCCCTTTGCAACTTTTATATATATATGAAAGTATATATATATAACATAAATTCTTCTTTTTATTGGATTTCTCATAAATACTGATCACACATTTCATTTTACGCCAACTAAACGTTTGTTTTAAAGTCATATCTATATAAATTTATTATTATCTATGAGAAACACCCTGCTCTTTTCCTTCAACACCAAAAATCTTCTAAATATTGCCATAGAAACATTATATTTTAAAGCTTTTCTTCATTTTTTTAAACAAATGCCATTCGCTCCCCCCCGACACAAAAACATATTTTTAATGAATTTTCTAACAATTGAATCCCTTAAGAGTCAGATTCAGAATCTGTTTGGGGTTTTTTTTATGCTCATTGTGCAGAAACCGAGTCTGAAAATATAACGTTTAAAAAAGAAAACAAAATAAGGAGGAAGGAGCGAGGCGTTTATGTATCTGCTGCTATTTTTTTTTCCATAATGCGAAAAAAATAACAGAAGGATTGTTGTGACAGTTAAAAATGCTTATTGTATGAATTTGTTTTTGCACCGTCACTACAATCCTCCTGAAAAGCAGATTTAGCGAGTAAAGTCTATTTTTCTGCTTAGTCATCATAAGTTTGTGAGAAAACCTTTTTTTTTTTTTCTTCTTCCGTCCAATAAATATTAATTTACAAATTTGGTTGGCATATAAAAATCTACAAACGCCTTTGGCTTGGAAACGTCAAAACATGAAATTATGAGCAGATTTCAACCCCAAACAATAAAATAAATACAAATAATAATCTTGAATGGAACAAACAATTCTTGTTCTATTTAATTTAAAAGGCACATTTAAGATTTAAAAGTGGACAAAAAAACAAAAGAGACAATGACACGTTTTAGCTGGAGAAGCAGAAGTCAACGCTACATCATCAAACTATTTGGCTGTCTGCATTTATTGAAGTTATTGGCTAGAACTTATATAAAAAGATGCATTGAATTGCATATTTCAATGTTGTTCATTCTTCTTGCTTTATTCTAGGAGTTTTTATGCTAAATTTGACATTTTGAACCTGTTAGCTACGTTACTCAGAGCTGGTAAAGCTAACGTTAGCATGAAGGCGGATTCAGCGCCTCTTCCCGAATTCAGGTCCGCTTCCCGTTTGTGTGTGACAGGCGACGGCCTC
Source organism: Xiphophorus hellerii (assembly GCF_003331165.1). Lineage (NCBI taxonomy): Eukaryota > Metazoa > Chordata > Actinopteri > Cyprinodontiformes > Poeciliidae > Xiphophorus > Xiphophorus hellerii. The sequence continues at coordinate 4,578,417 of NC_045695.1, read as the reverse complement.
CAGATCCAGTGCTACCAGTGCGAGGGTGTCAACTACGACTGCTCCACGCCCGAGTTCATCGTTAACTGCACGGTCAACGTCCAGGACATGTGCCAGAAGGAAGTGCTGGTCAAACCTGACGGTACGCCGCCGCTTGCTAACGTAAAGAACATAGCTAGCGTTCTAATAGCTGCCTCCTTCCTGGAGATTTAATTTGTGTTTTCTTCTATTCAGAGCTGAGGATGTAAATGGCAAAGTGTCCAATTAGAGCTGCTAGCTTGTTCCGGCTGATCATGGAGGAACATGAGTCAGCGTAGAAACTTACACGACCTCCAAACTCGGTTTCCTCTGGAGCCTGAGAACCAGGGAGACATTTTCTGCTGTGATGACATTTATGTTGTTTTTTTGTTTTTTTTTTGATTCTGCGAAACCAAACAAAGACAAACATCTCGTTACGTCTGCGTCGCATTCGCACCTTTGACTTTTTTTTTTTTTTTTTTTAAAAAGGTAACATGAAAAGACAGAAATGATTTCCCTAAAGAAGCCAGCCGTCCCCTCTCTCCTTTCTTCCCGTCTCAGATACATTCCTCATGTCTGACTTACCTGGCCCCTCCAGGAGGTCAACGCAATCTCCTGTGATTTTCGCTGGAACCGACATTGTTATCTGTTATTTCTCTCCTCCGCGGAGCTTCAAAGAAAGCTGACGTGTGTCCTCGCAGCTTTACAGCAGGCAACAAATACCAGTCAGTTCAATCTTTCGACTGGATAAATACATGTATCATTTCTCGCTGTGATGTCTTTCTCTGTGCTTCAAAAGGCTGTCATAAAACATCAGAAAATCAACCATTTTATCAAATGGAATAGGCTAGCATTAGCTTCCAGTGGTTCAAAGCTAAAAATCAAACCAAAGAAAATGAATAACGAGGCATTTAACACTGTAATTCAAATGCTGAGTGACTTTTAGCTCAAAAACAAAAACAAAAACAAAAAAACATGGAGAGAGTCTTACATTATGGACTCTGTTAGCCTAACTAGCTTAGCAAACTTAAGCTAATTCAGCCAAATGTTGACTTAGCATTATGAAACCAGCTGAATTTGTTGAAACGCTAAAGGAACATACTAAAAATTAGATGTTGTTCAATAGCATGTGTAAATAGTTGCCTTCAAACGTAATTAGCTTTATCGGATACTTACAGAGCTGCTTGGGAACCACCAACTTCCCAAGCCATTATTATACATTTACAAAACTCTAAGTTAGCACAAAGCTGTGGAAGGCTGTGCTATGTTTTAGTGTTCGAATTTATCTTAAATGAGAATGTTGAGGTCAGCTCTAGTTAGAAAATTTAGAGATTGAAAACTGAGCTTTTCCCTGCTGGTGTTAAATGTCAAACGTTAGTTCGAACAAATGTTGAAACCTCACAATTTAATGCTCTGATGGGCTTTTAAAGTAGTTATAACTGTCTAAATGTAGCAAAGCATAAAAGAGGCTAATTTCTATCAGTCTGATTGTTGCATTTCTGAAACAAAAGCTGGTTGAGTTGTCTCAATGATTAAAGGTATAGCACTGGAAATAGTTTTCTCATTACCTTAGCTTTGTTATTCTTTTGCGAGGACCACATATAGGGCTAATTTGATAAATTAGCATTAGCATTAGGTGTAAACAACAAGTCCTGATGCCTCTGCTAAAAGGGGTTTATGGGAATCTGTACATTTCTTTGCAGATGATTCGCTGCTGTACATCAACATGAACTTTTAGCTTTTGGCCACATTTAACTATTTTAACCGTTTGAAAAGATGAGCTGTTAAAACATAACGAGTGAGACTACAAGTCATGTTTTTATTTAAAAGCAAATCCAAATAAATGTACTTCAGATAATAGAAGTATATGATAAAAATGTTTGGGTAAATATTTCATTTCGGTGTCAAGAAATAATTTTCCTTACAGACGTAAAACTCCCTAAAACAATCGTCTCTCCAAGACTTTCATGTCTAAAAAACTAGACTAAGTAAAAAAAAAAAGATCAGATGTGATTAAATCATAAGTTGGGCTTTGTTTAGACCGTGTTGTCTACAGGGCAACTTAGCTGGTCATTCTGTTTATTTATTGCAAAACTAAGTTGACAATTATTGCCGTGGAGGAAGGAAACTCTTCATCTCTCCATGCTGTTGGTGCAGCTAACGCAGCCCGCCTGCTGCAACATAACAGATGGTGCTAATACGGAGGAGCTGGGCCTGATAACGGCCGGGCTGTCTGCTGTTTTTCTTTAAGCAGAAATATAGAGCCCACAGATAAAAATCAGTTAATAAGATCAGCCGGAGGATCGATGTCTCCATAAGTCAAACAGAGCAATAAACTGCTGCGGCGCGCCACAACAAAGCATAGCTACCTGTTCGCTCTGAGTAATCTGATTACATTGGAGGAAATGTTCCTGTTGTTGGGGGAACCGGAGGCAGTAAAGTCGTCTTCCTCCCGCAGGAACCCACTACAGGAAGTCGTGCGCGTCGTCGTCGGCCTGCCTCATCACCTCCTCCGGCTACCAGCAGTTCTGCACCGGCCGGCTCAACTCGGTGTGCATCAGCTGCTGCAGCACGCCGCTCTGCAACGGCGTCAAGAAGAAGCGGCCCGTGCCGTCGGCCGCCGCCGCCAGCGGGCGGGCCCTGCTCTTCCTCACGCCGCCCCTGCTGCTCCACCTGACGTAGTCGGACCTCGGACTGTCGTGTAGAGCCACGCAGGGTGGACGTAGCTCTTTTTCTGGTTTGTTGCTCACGAGAGCAAAAAAAAGAAAAAAAGGAGCCTAATGTATCCCCTCGATCATTTTGTGTTAATTATTAAGCATAGAAATCATTGGATCAGCTCCTGTGAAGCACGGTAGTGACAGGGTGATGCTGGGGGCCTGCTGGATCCACAATCATGTTAGTGTTACCAGCTTTTGAGTCGGATGCCTAAAGAAAAAGCGGCTAAAAGCTTTGATTCCTAAAACCCCAGTCGGCGTTTCTGCTTCAGGAGGTAAAAAGAAAAGCACGGCGGTGGCAGGGTGGTGATACGGGCTTGTTTTATATACCTGGATCTGTTATTTGTCCGTCCAGGGTGGAACGAAGTTAGCTTGTGATTGTTTTCAAACCTGAACGCTGACGTTCTGTTCCAGGTGGGTCCCAGGGGCTGACAGGTGAACGGGTTTGGATTCTGGTTCCCAGTCCCCAGTCGCCCGTGTCGCTTTTCGTGAATTGGAGTGCAATCGGCAGATCTTTGGATCATTTCAGGCTTTTTTAAATGCTCTTAAGGTTTGAAATGGCCTGTGGAATTAACTTTGTATTGATATAGTCATTGTTATTTCTCAGAATTACACTTTACTTATATTTACATATATATACATATATTTACACACTGCCAGGCGGTATTTTATCCTTCTTTCATTGCAGGAAGTATAAAGGAACTAAAATGCATCTGTTTAAGTTGCTGCCTACTAATCTACCGACACATAATCGAGCTAATTCTTTCAAATAAAAAAAATATATAAAAATTTTGCGGGGCATTTAGATGTATAAGACATGAATTATTATGATTATTATTTCAACGACGGCGCAGCATTACGAGTGAAAAACAACAAATACGCCTCACAGCTTCAAATTAAACCTGCGTGTTCTCTGGACTCCTTACTCTGTAAAAAAAAAAGAAAAAAAGTGTCAAATTCAAGAGGAACCCATTTTAAAAAAAATAAGCACTTTCAATCTTTGTCATTATTTCCCCCAACGCCTTCCATTTCCGCCTCACTCTGCAGGGTCTGAATGTGTTTGTGCTCAACGCGCCGTGGACAATAAAGTGTCAGATGTTGTTTATTTATTCATTTATTTGAGGCTGACTCAACAGTCTGTTTTTACAGTGCTTTAGCTATAGTAGAGGCGGGACGTCCATGGCGTCTTCTGACGAGTCTTCTGTGAAGAGTAACGCTGTATTCTGCTGATATGTGGTTTCAATAAACGTTGCAGAAAAATCTGCTCTTATATTGTGTTTGTGGCAAATCGGCAGAACGTCCTGGCATTTCTTCACGCTGATTCTTTTTCAACATATTTGTTGTGTTCATCATCCTCTGTAACATTTGAGACAAGCTTAATATTTGAATGTTGTTAATGAAGAAAGTAGCTTCTTGTGCGATCAGCCTAATTCACAATATTTGAGCTTTGGGTACTTGAAGCAATTCCAAGATGGCTGATGACGTTTCTGTTTACAGCTAACATGGTTCCGACACACACAAAAAGGAAATGTATGACTAAAACTTTGGATTCATAAGAAAGTAGAACGTTGAATTAGATGGAATCTAACAGACATCAACCCATCAAGTAGAATATAAATAGACGATGGATCCAGTGCAGTCCAGCTGTAGCGGTCTCAATCAGTAACAACTTCAACACCAATGATTGTTGTGTTCAATGTTCTGACATTGATGAAATTCGTACCATTCCATTCACCGGCCTTATAGTCTTATCCTGGCATTAACGCATCAGAGGACAGCGGTCTCCTGTAGACCTTTACTCTGACACTAGAAAAAGTAAAACCAATTCCAGACGTTTCATAATAGATGGAGGTTAAAAAGGTCCAAAATGAGAAACTTTCCAGTATCTTCCATTTTATCTCCTGAAAGTCTTGCTCTCTCTCGCTGTCCCACAGCCTGGTACAGCTTAAAATGGTGTGCTCACTGAAACAGGGTCCTGGAGTTCCAGTGAACAGGGTACCAATATTCTGTTGGTATATTTATTGTTTTTCATAAATTGTGCAGCCCTACTGAAATGTAAAACGAAAACACAGACCGACAGAAACAGAACAACCAAACTGTTGGGAACCAAGACGTTTAATCTGTCCATCGCCGTTTCTTCCTTCCTGGTCTGTCTGGCTTCACCAGCTCTGATTCCTGTCATTTCCACATTGGAAACACCTTCCCACAGGTAACCTGTAGAATCTATGTAGATCTTCTATAAGTCTATTGTTGAGAGCGTCATGCAGAATCAGAGCCAGTGACCTAAAAAGGCTCACCAACCTGATACAGAAGACTGGTTCTGTTTTGGGGACGGCTGTGGAACCTCTGGAAATGATCCAAAGTAGGATTCTTCATAAAATCAAAAAATAACTACGGACAACCCTGACCATTCTCTTCATGAGACCGTCTTGAGAAAACAGACTGTCTTCAGTCGGAGGCTTCTTCAGACTCACTGTAGCACAGACTGCTACAGGAGATCTTTCCTCCCAACAGCCATCACCGTCTTCACTAACTCTTTAATGAGTCACAACAACATTTAATATCTTTTCAGGGTCAATAAAGTATTTTTGAATTTGAGTTTGAAGTCACTTTGTTTCCCCAGCATGTCTCCTGGTGTTCTGGTTCAGGCTCGATGATTGACCTCTACATGTAATTACAGCCCTGATGATGGACACACAACACAACCTCCTACTGGATTAACATGTTTCGTTTTCCAACCCATTGAAGAACTTGGAGCAGCGTGAACAGCATGATGGTTTAGCTGCAGCTAAATAATGCAGGCGGTAGTTAGCGGCCGGCTGTGTGGAGGGCGTCCTGCCGACTGGGTGACTGAGCATCATTAGGCCTGAACACGAAGGGCGGCTGATGATCACAGCGGGAAAGTGCCGACTGCAGCTCTCCAGGGGCTAAGAAGCAGCAAAAACAGCAGATTATTAAAAATAATAAGACCCTCCTCTGCCTGGCTCTAATGGCCGCCGAGCCGGGCCCTGACAGCGGTCATACTTCAGCTGATGAGGGACCTCTGTATACCCAGCAGGCCCGGCTTCGGCGGAAAGAGGGCCGAATTATTTGTTTGTGTGTGGGCGAGGATCAAAAACCTCCAGGGAGTCAATTACCCCTGCATCGTCCTGCTGGAGGAAGCGCCCTCACTTCCTGTGAATCGATGGGGCCGCCGCCGCCGGCCCCCGCTACAAGGCCAGCCCTGTAGGAATTAGAAACTCATTTAGCTGGATTAGGCACCAGGCTGGATTTAGGGGCTCAAACACTAACCTTACTTTGGTAAATGGAGGGAAACGTCGTTCTAGTTAAAGCAGCTCCAACACCGGCCTAGTCAAAGTAGCTCCAAGGAGGGATCATTAACAAGCACCTGACCTGCAAAAACTCTGTGAAAAACTACAAAAACCTGCTATTCATAATGTTGTTTTTTGTATTTCAGTAAATGTTTTTAGATCCATTCTCATTTGGTTTGTTTAGTAGATTAATTGATTCAAACTCTTGGGGTTCCTCGTTTTAGACAGGACGGGAGCTCTGCTGCCCTCTGGTGGACAACATGCAGAGGTTCAAAAACATTCACCTACTCATTTCTTTTTACCCCTCCTTATCCAGACAGCCCTAAATATGAGCCAGTTTCCTTCAAAAGTGAGTTAGCTGATCGAAGATGGAGATGTTTTGATGTGGAGTCTCGAGAGACAGGGTGAGTTGACGTTTAATGATGAAAACTAAATCTTGGTGGAACTGAAGTGTTTTATTCAATTTATTCCAGCCTTCAATACTTTTAATATGCAATAAAAACAATGGTTACATGTAGACTTTAATAAAAATTAAAAAAAACACTGACGGTACCAAAGGTCCACTGTTTATTCACTTCTTCAGCTGGTGCATTACTGCCGCCTGCTGGTGCAAACAGGAGCCAGCATTAAAATCCCTTCACTTAAGCCTGTAATCTGGGATATTAACAGGAATATTAGCTGGGAAAATGATCCCACATCATTGCAACAAAAATAATGACAAATGTCGACATGTAAGTTTACAGATACTATCTTTATTTATACATAAACACTGAAAGAAACACTTTAACCCCCCTGTATTGCATTAATATTTTTATTCTCAATATTCTACTGATTCCTTTAAAAACGTTAGGGTTTTTGAGACTTTAGATTTACACAGTAGTAAGCTATTTTCAGACTTTTCCACCTTCGATGTTAGATATGTCCTGCATGGTTTGACTGAGAAAGGCACACATGAAAAAGTTTGAATAAACTGGCTATTTGTTGAATTCTTGTGAATATATTTTACGCGTTATCAAATGTTCCAAAATCATGTATTTGAAATACTGTAGCTATCCTAAAGCCTTAACATGCTGGTTGCAGTGCCAGCTCGGTCCTGCTGAGGGCGCTGTTTCCGCCATGGAGCTGCTGACTCTGCATTAGAAGCTGCTGCCACGGAATCCGGAAGTGTTTCCGACTCGGCGGCTCTTCATTCAGGCTGCTGCGGTGGAAACTCGCCTCTCCAGCCACTCCTAGCCTCTCTTTGGGGGTCGGTATCTTCGCGTTTGGGTCGTGAAGCGGAGCGGAACCATGGCAGGTCGGCTCCCGGCTTGTGTTGTCGACTGCGGCACCGGGTGAGTGAGGCTGCCCGCTTGCTTCAATTGAAGCCCCTGTCAAACTTCCAGCTAACGCCCTGGAAGCCGCTGTCCGGGACTCCGCCGCGTCCCTCTCCCCCGGTAAGCTCCATCCAGCCGGCCTGCATGGAGCTGGTGAACCCCCTGAAGCGGCTCGAACCGTCCAGCGGCTCGGTTCGGTCCGTTTGAGGGGCTGGAAGCGGTGATTAGCCGCTGCTAGCTGCTGGAGCTAAAGCCACTTCCTGGAGAGTCCACCCCTCAGACAGCAGTTCCTACCTGGGCTGATCACACCCAGAGCGGGCTGACCTCCAGGCTGCAGCACACTTTATCATCATCATCATTATTATTATAAAGTACGCATAATTACACCCTACAAATTTATGTTATACCTTTTTAAAAAATAAATTAAAATTAACTTTACAATCGGAATTTTTTACATATATGGCAATTTCATTTATCTTTAATTAGTGTTTTAAAATTAACTTATTCATTATGTTTGTAAACATTTAGTCTTATTTATCTCACTTTATTTTCTGATATTTTCTAATCCAAATCTATTTTTGAGTTGTCCTGTAGCGAACAGATCCATTGAGCATTTTTCCAAGCAACCAAACTTGAACTCTTATTAAAAGTTCTGTTGTTTGGATCTTCTCCAGGTACACAAAGCTTGGATATGCAGGGAACACGGAGCCACAGTTCATCATCCCGTCATGTGAGAACCCAGGAAGCTGCATCTCTCTGCTCTGATGGCGATGATGATGATGTCATCCTGCTGACAGTCTGCTGGTTTCTGCTGCAGGTATTGCGATCAAAGAGTCTGCTAAGGTGGGAGACCAGGCGCAGCGCAGGATGATGAAGGGCGTCGACGATCTGGACTTCTACATCGGAGACGAAGCCATCGACAAGCCTTCATACGCAACAAAGGTGAGGCGACGCTGAAGCAGCAGTCAGGGTCAGGGGTCTGCTGTGGTGTTGACGCCCCTTTCTCTCGCAGTGGCCCATCCGTCACGGCATTGTGGAGGACTGGGACCTGATGGAGCGCTTCATGGAGCAGGTCATCTTCAAGTACCTGCGGGCGGAGCCGGAGGACCACTACTTCCTGCTGGTACGGACCGGAGGACGGAGGTGACTGGAGGACGGAGCGGGAACGTTCGTGTTAATGATGGATTCTGATTCTGGTTCTGTGTGCAGACAGAGCCGCCGCTAAACACTCCTGAGAACAGGGAGTACACGGCCGAGATCATGTTCGAATCCTTCAACGTCCCGGGTCTTTACATCGCCGTCCAGGTACGACCAACACCTCAGACCCGTCTGACTTTAGATCTGGTTCTCAGAGAGGAAGAGGAAGTTCCTCCAGGAAGCTCTGACTCTCGGTTCCTCTATTAGAGAGTGATTTATTTCTCTGTGTGTATTAATAACACCAGTGTGTTAGTTGGTAACCTTGTGTTGGTTAATAACCATGGTATTGGTTGTTTACCCTAATGTGTTTAGTTAGTAACCCGTTATTGTTCAACCCCTTGGTGCAGGCTGTCTTGGCACTGGCCGCCTCCTGGACGTCCCGGCAGGTTGGCGAGCGGACGCTGACGGGAACTGTGATCGACAGTGGAGACGGCGTGACGCACGTCATCCCGGTGGTAGGTGTCACTTCCTCTCTTTCTGCTGCCTCCTTCCTGTATGCCGCAACCACATTGCTGTCGCCTCCCCCCAGGCTGAAGGCTACGTGATTGGCAGCTGCATCAAGCACATCCCCATCGCCGGTCGAGACATCACCTACTTCACCCAGCAGCTGCTGAGGGAGAGGGAGGTGGGCATTCCTCCGGAGCAGTCGCTGGAGACGGCCAAAGCTGTTAAGGTCCGTACCTTGCTGTTCATCTGCTCAGCCACCAGAGGGCAGCACAGCAAGAGAGATGTGAAAACGTCTGACCTGTTCTCCCAATAGGAGCGGTTCAGCTACGTCTGCCCGGACCTGGTCAAAGAGTTCAGCAAGTACGACACGGACGGCTCCAAGTGGATCAAGCAGTACACGGGCGTCAACGCCATCACCAAGAAGGAGTTTACCATTGATGTGGGCTACGAGCGTTTCCTGGGGCCAGAGATCTTCTTCCACCCAGAGGTGCCTTCAGAACGTGTCCGGATGGAGCTCTCTGATCCAAAACGATGTGTTTTAACAGAGTTCTCTCTCTGATCCAGTTCGCTAACCCAGACTTCACTCAGCCCATCTCGGAGGTGGTGGACGAGGTCATCCAGAACTGCCCCATCGACGTTCGACGTCCTCTCTACAAGGTAGAGACAATTCAGACCCTAGTAGACAACCATAGATGCCACTAGACCCAAACAGACAGTGTTGTTTCATGCGTTGTTTGTCCTGCAGAACGTGGTTCTGTCCGGAGGTTCCACCATGTTCCGGGACTTTGGCCGGCGCCTGCAGAGGGACCTGAAGAGAACGGTGGACGCCCGGCTGAAGATCAGTGAGGAGCTCAGCGGCGGCAAGCTGAAGGTAAGCCGTCAGCGTTTCATTCCCTAACTATGTACGTTTTAATGACACGGGTCTGTTTGGGTCACAGCCGAAGCCCATCGACGTCCAGGTCGTCACCCACCACATGCAGAGGTACGCCGTGTGGTTCGGAGGGTCCATGCTGGCGTCCACCGTGAGTATCCCCCTCCTCTCCACATTGTTGGCATTTAACTGTCAGCAGAGCTAACCTGAGGTCTGTCTCTGCAGCCCGAGTTCTACCAGGTGTGCCACACCAAGAAGGACTATGAGGAGATCGGGCCAAGCATCTGCCGCCACAATCCCGTGTTTGGGGTCATGTCCTAGTTCAAGATGGACCAGAAGTGTTTGTACGACACAGTGACGAATTGGAACACAGCGAGACGGACCAAACAGACTCCCTGAACATCACAGGAACCAGAAGTTCTGGTTAAATGTTTTATTTCTCTTCACAGGGTGGCCATTAATCCCCCTCTCTGTGAACGGGCCATAGCTTCTCTGGGTTGTCATGGGAACACTTTGCAAAAACACCTGAAGCTTGTTTTTATTTGTCTGGTTGAAAGGTAATCTGATACTCAGCAGTGCCCATCGTGTTTGTTAGCATTGATCAGCAGGTAGAGGAGGAAGCAGCCTGATGAATAAATGAGCGACTGTTTCTATTGCCTCTGTCTGTCATTCTGGACAGCCTGGTTCTGTACAAAATCTGGATTTATAAATGTAATAAATGCTAAGCAGGTGTTTCTAGCTGTGACTGTGTCTGTCTATTCCTGCTCTTCTATTCCTGGAGTGTAACCGGACCTCTTCCTGCCGCGGCTGGTCCGCAGGAACCAGTTAACTGCTCTAGTCCTGTAGGACGACGCCATGCCTGGGCGTTAAACTCCTGATTCACAGTGAAGCGAAACAAACTGAAAGACTTGAAGGTACGGAGCTGATAGAGACACCAGCAGAGGGCGCCATGTCTGCTGCAGACAGGATGAAGGTGCTCCTCTTCCTGGCCTTGTTCTCCGGAGCGTCCGGAGCGCTGTTCACGCTGCTCTGCTGCGGGACGGAGTACTGGCTGCTGGCCGCCGAGTCCTGCGGCCGGACCCGAGAGGAGGACGACAGGAAGAGGAACACCTTAAAGGTAAAACTGTGAAAACACTACTGAGCCAATACGGCCAAAGGTACGTAAACTACAACAACGTAAACCCTGAACACCGGCAGCCCATCAAAGAATCACTGCTGTGTTCTTGGAATAAATGGCAAATAATTGGAATCGAGGTCCATTTGAGAGGATAAACATAATAAACTATAACCTACAGGTGTGGCAACATAATAGTGGAAAGACATCCTTGATGAGAGCCGTAAAGAACCAACTGATTGATATGTCCCACCAGTTCTTCAGGCTGGTTCTCTTGAGGTCAGGAAGAAATGTTAAAAAATTCACAAGCCTTAAAACAGCTATTTAAAAAATCACAGTGGAACGGGACTCCCAATTATTTGAGGAATAATTGAGGAATATTCACGTATTTATGATTCAGTAGGTTAGGAAGCGGAAAGACGTAGCGCCATTTAGTTTCCTTGGCGCTGATTGGCTGAGCCCTCAGATTCTAGCTGTTAGCTTATGTGCTAATGCTAAGGCGATTTCCACTCATTATTAGTGCATATTTGGTGTTTGGGAAATTAAAATAGAGTTTTTAGAGGAGATATCAAGTATTTCACCTATTCATGGTGGTCAACAGGGCCTTGCGGAGGCCTTTGAAGTCGCAGGTCCTCAAAGCCCCGCCGGACGTGAGTAATATGGGCCGTCATACCAATACCACGGTATATTCAGACCCATTCACTAAATTAGAATATTAAAAAGTCAAGTTATTATATACTTTTATTCAGATGTGTGAAAGCCTTTATTTCATTGAGTTATGATTTTTCAAATTACAGCTTCTCAAAACTCATTTAAAGTTAGAATATTACATGGGACCAATAGAAAGCTATTTTTAAAAACTGAAATGGGTTTATTTCTTGCCTAAAGGTTATTTCCGAAAGGTATTTTAATCTGATAAGCTATACTCATCCAGACGTCTATTTTAATTTATCGGATGTAGAGTGAAGTCTTCATCTGAAACCGTTTTTATTATTTAACTGAAACTGGAGAGAATCTGTATATTTGTCCTGGTTTTGACAGTTTACTCATCAAATATGGCGTCTGGTCACACCATGACTCCATATGAGACTTCCCGGTCTTATTGGTTGGGCATAGACGTTTCCTACAGAGTTTTCTGGGAAACAGAAAACTACTAAACGGCTCCTGTTGGGCAGGATTGTCCCACAGTGAAGTGATTCCGTTTGCAGCAGGAGCCAGTGTTCATCTGCTGAAGTTTCTGTCTCTGTCAGCCTGAGGACGGGGTGACGATGTTCCACCAGGGTCTGTTCTGGCGCTGCGTTTTCACTGCTGCCTCCTCTGATTTCTCCATCCTGGACTTCTGGATCAGTGAGAACCCCCGCTATGCTTTAGTAGATTTTATTTTATTTTTTTAAAGCATCATATGCCATCATATCAGTTTAAAGCTGCTTTTCTCCTTCCTCAGCGGGTCGGCCTGAGTCAAAGACCTGCCAGCCTGCCTTCCTCTTCCCGTTTCCTGCACCCCACCCGGACTGGACCGGCTTCCCCTCAGAGCCGTACCAACCCGCCTCCGCCATCGGTTGGTACACTCACACAGAGCGCACCCACTCTGACAATCCCCCACTGAATCCGTGTTTTGTTCAGTCTTTAGAACCTTCTGGAGCATCTTCCTCGTCTCGGGCGTGACGGCTGTCGTCATTGGTGGACTCCTGGTGCTATGTGCTGCTCCTCTGACCAATCGTAGCCTCTATAGCGCTGGGGGGGCTCTTCAGATCTGTGGAGGTAACAATCAGCAGAGTCTACCTGATACATCGTCAAAAACGTTCTGTATTTCAAAATAGAGATATTCTTACATAAATCACTAAAGCGTGCATTCATGGAATGTTTGTTGGAAAACAGAACCAGTAGTTGCCTTTAATTCATATAGAGTTTAAAAGAAAACTTTGAAAGTTCTTCAAAAATATGTGAAGACTTATTATTTTTTGATAAATCATTACTCTTACCCAGTAGTGGGTAAGCTGAGCTTGTTTTTTTTTTGTTTAGCATTTTAGCTTCTTTGCTAACTTTGAAGATGTTTGGCACACTTAGCTTCCCCTAAATACATTTTTCCAGACAAAACTGAACAAGTTCGAGGTGCGTTGGTAGGGAGGCTTTTGGAAAACCAACGTATCTGCGACAAAGGCTTTAAGCTCGAGCTTTAGAGTAATGATCTGCAAATATAAACTACACATGTAGCTTTAGGATGGGGCTTAACTTAAATGCTTTGTGTTTCTATGGCATGTAGTAGAGGTTTCACCAACAGCTCCAATGTCTGTGCTGATAATCCAAAAGTAATGTATCTTGTTCAAGATCCAAACTAATGTGTTTAAGGCCTAATGTTTGCTTCAATAGAATCAAAAAAGCTCAAACTGAGTAAAAAATATTCCAAGCACTAGCTTTGATTTCTATCTTGAGTTTAAAAAGAGTACAAAGCTGAATTAGAAAACCAAAGTACCGCCCCGATATATGAGCGTATTAAATATCTTGCTTAAGATTCAAAGACGCGTTTTAGTAAAATTAACTTTCTACAGGATATTCCTAATGTGACGGGCTTTTATAAAAGTGACGCCCTATAAAAATTATTTAATTGCAAGTTTCTTTAGAATTAAATATGTTTTTCTTTTGTTCTTAAAGGATAAAATTCCAGTTTCTTCGTCTAACAAGCAAACCAAGAGAAAAATTACAGCAAAATATCCCCATATGTATTTTTAGATTCCGTGCTGTTGGATGAAATGCTTCCATTCCGCTGGTCTCCTAAAATAATCGAGCGATAACAGAAGCATGTGATCCCGTAAAACGTTTTGTGTCCGGTGTTAGCTTTGAGTGAACGGCTGAAGTCGCAGACGGGCTTCAGAAACGCCTCCAGTTGAATCATCTGCAAATCTGGAAGTAAATGACAGACGGCAATTATATTTTGGGCCCAACATTTGCTGGAGAGGACGATAAAATAAGTTAAAGGAGTGAGCTTGAAGGCAGGCTTTGTATAAAAAAAACCCCGAAGCATCCGGTGAAAACGCTTCAAGGACGACTTCCCACTCCGTCATCTGCCAAAGATCAGCAAAAAATATATATATAACAAGTTCATGTCAGTCTGCGCACAAACAATTCTTTTTGTCATTTAATAGAAAAACAAACCAGCTTTGAACATGACGATTCCAACTAATAATAGTACAAACTGGCTTGTTTCTTCTTGAGACGGAGAGGAAAACATTACCCGCTGAGCCTTGGGAACAGCTGCGGGTTTCCAGCCCCGACGCGGCGAGGACAAAAGCCTCGTAAGCGACGCGGTGACAAAACGCGACAGGCGCGACACGAGACGGGGTTGAACTGAGGGACGGCTGCGAACGGGGGGGTTGGTTGTGAACACGCGGAGCTTCCTGAAACGACGATGTTGTCTGACTTCTGTCGGCTGCGAAACACAAAAGGCGCTGTCACGTCGTGACGCTTCGCTTTGCTATTGTCTCGGTTTTGTTTGGTTCTTATGAAGTTGAGGCGGGGGGGGGGTTAAAAGGCATTATTGACGATTGTTGTTGTCGTCTTCATTTGTCTCTGAGGCGTGTGCCTGCTGGTCGTCATGGCGATGTACCTGGTGTGGGTCCAGGTGCTGGACACCTTGGAGCAGTTCGCCGCCCATCAGCGCAGCGTCTCCGGCTGCCCGTCCTACCAGCTCAGTGTCCAGCAGGGCCCGTCCTTCCTCCTGGCGCCCGCCGCCGGCTTCCTCTGCCTGCTGGCCGGACTCCTCTTCATCCTGGTGGGGCGCGGCGTTCAGGGGGTCCGCTCGGACCAAACGATCCCCGGCCCGTCAGAAACCGAGCTGTGATGAGCGTGTCCTGTTCAACAAACTCTCTGGGACAAAAATGAAATTGTAGCATAAATTAAGAACAATTTATGCTACAGGTATTCAGTAATAACATTTTTTTAATCATCTTAAACCAAAAAAGAGAGAGACATAAATTAAAAGATATAGACACTTTAGGTTTACTTTATATTGTACAAATTGTTTCTTTATTTTTTAGAGAATAATTCTAGAAAAACGCTCCTGTTCTTCGAAATTATTCAGCTAAATGCCTGGAAGCTCAAAGAGAAGCCTTCTACTTTACACCTGTTGAAGTTGTTACTTGCATATTTTGTTACAATCATATCAATCTATGTACATATACTTGGAGTTAAGTTCTTTTTCTCACAAACTAGCAATTCTAGTCAAAATGTAATATCAGCTTCAGTTTGCCGAACTGAATCTTTAACCTGATTTATGATTTGCTGTTGACGTCCAGTGGAACAAAGCAGCTGAACGTCTGATCTATAGTTAGTCTTTGCCTTCCTACGCACTTCCTCTTGATTCTCATCTCCCTTCAGTAGTCAGTCTAGGCTTTCTCCCATTGACCTGGATTCCTTCGGTAGATCTTCCTCCTGGCCAACCAGCAAACTGACTTGTGAACTTCTGCGCCGCTCTAGACCTGTAGTTTAAACGGCGAGTCTAAACTACCCAGCGGATGAAGTGAAGGAAGTCGTTCAGTCCTTTTCAACCAGAAAGTTGGCAGAAGTTTTCGCCGTGGTGGATGGTTGTTTACAGCGCACGTGTTTCCCGTAGCTTCCTTCTCGGTCAAGCTGGCACGTTGCATATGTCACATTCAAACATAAATCAGATCCAAAATTTCAGCAGTCCAGCAAGCAAACTTTTCTCGATATTCAAAACTCCAGACTGTCTGGAGCTTCGCCTCCAGTGGCGAAGTGGCTGTTTTCTACCAAGCTATCACTCCTGGCAGTTTCTATGGAAACCTTTCTTGGAATTGTCAAATGATTTTGTTCTTATTCTCTTTACTTATTTGTGTTACGACTTGGTAAAGCTTCTACCTGGATAATCGGTTGTTCTCTCGAAGCATATCTTCCTCTGTTCATAATATGGAAATAAATTAAAGGAAGTTGTTAAGCAGGACTAAGGGAACCATAAAACTATCCTATCATTACCCCAACACCAGAATGACTCAAAATACCAAAACGGAGAACGTCTGAAATGGAGGTCGCAGTAGAACAGGAAGTTAATATAACACTGAGGATGACAGAGCAACAAAACTAAACAGGAAATTATTGCAAGACATTTCCTGTAATAACTTTAATTTTTGAAGCGAGTTCAAACAGCAATGTTGATATTTCCCTTAAACTAGTCTGATTCCTGAACAAAGGAACCATAAACAGTCTGTCCACCTTCAACCCAGCCTGCTAGTTGATGAGCTTCTTCTGCTTGGTTCTCCACTAATCTGCTCGAGAGCCCACAGAAATAGTTTCATTTTGTTCTGTTCCCATTTTGATCCAATAAAGTCACATTAAACTGATCCGACTCGGCTCGAGAAGCCGGTTCCCCTCCAGCCATCCGACAGGATTCAGGTAAAAATCAAACGGTCAAACACAGAAGTGGAAGTCTTCATTGAGTGTTGGTGACTATGGATTATTTTTCTAATTTATTTACCACATCCCATCGTGATTAGTCCTCCAGCTCTCTCGCTCTGCTTGTATTATCCCTGATGAATCGGTTTTGACAAAAACGTGGCGAGGAGTCCTTGGTTGGCGTCGCCGCCGAACGGTTTTCAGGGGCTGAGTAGATTGACTGTGACCGCGGCTGCCTGTCATCTCCACGTCAGGTTGAAACTCCGGGTCACAGAGATGGATATTACAATAAATTAGACTGTCATAATCCATTTTCTGACTGCAGGGCCACTTCAGAGGTGTGCAAGCCGGTGGCCAGCCAGGAGAGGGCAGTGTTGGTTCAGTTTGGTCCCCACATCCCAATGATGTCCATCAATATTACTGCGAAATGCAAAGTTGCACCGCTCACATCAGATTAGGCCTGCAAAGGCTTCTACATCTCTAAGTGATAATTATTTCAGTTCCTGAAGAACAGAAAGAAAAATTCTTCTGTATTCCTGAAGTTCAGCGTGTTTAACATGATATGAGGAGAAGGGGGCTGGGGGATGTAGCAGTCACACCTTTATAATTGGAAAAGGCAAACAGAAGTGAGACCCTGAAATGATAAAGTGACAAAAGACACTTCGCATCAGTGAGTATTTCAATATTCCTTCATGTCTGACGCTCCTGTTCTTATCCGTCCCTTTGCTTCCTAATCTCCGCTGCGAACTTGGTGAGCATAATTACACCTGAGCATGTCACGCTGGCTCGCCGCTCGTAAACGCCTCAGTCACCGCAAAAGTCCCTACCTTCTAATGAACACCAGGAGATGGAGTCAAATCGACGTTTGAGAACGTGGCAGATTCATTATTTGATCACAGAGCAGAATGCCAGGCGCTGCTGTAGCTGTCAACCGGGCATGCAACACAATCTCTGCTCCGCTATCTGCTCCTCACATCCCGTCACTCTGCGCTTTTGTCCTCCGGAGATGGAGCCGTCTGTCGCAATTACAACAGGACATCGTGAGGACACGAGCGTCCCGCTTCAAAAGACGACGGGACGTCTAAATTAGCTTCAATTGATACTAAGAACTGGTTCAAAACTACAGTCACCTCTCAGTTTGACGTTTGCGTCCAGTTCCTGGAAAAACATTTGCTCCCATCAGAAGAAACATCTTCATATCCGACAGGGAAATCCTGAAAGTCTCCTTTGGGATTTTATGGCAGAGTAAGACAAGCTATCTGGTCCTGAAGCAGCAAAGCAAGCCCTGACCATCACACTTTCACCACCATCATTTTTTTTTTTTTTTGGGTTCGCTTTAGGCCAATGGAACATGAGGCTTCATTTCTAGGAACTTCTGTTTGGTCTCATTAAAGAATTTGGCGAGTTTTCATCTGTTGGTTTGGAGCAAATCGACCAAGTTAGTTGGGTTTCATCAGATGTTGATGCTACTTATGCCTGGAACATAAGTAGCATGTTCCAGCTACTTAGAAGTTACCATTCTAACTTCTAATGGTAGTTACAAAGTCGGCCTTCTATCACCTGAAGAACATTTCCAGAATTAAAGGACTAATGTCTCAGCAAGATCTAGAGAAACTCATCCATGCGTTCATCTTCAGTCGTATTGATTATTGCAACATCGTCTTCACAGGTCTGTCCAACAAATCAATCAAACAGCTGCAGCTGATCCAGAATGCTGCTGCTGGCATTCTCACTAAAACCAGGAAGATAGAGCACATAACACCAGTTTTGAAGTCCCTCCACTGGCTCCATGTAGCTCAAAGAATAAATTTTAAAATACTGTTGCTAGTTTATAAATCACTGAACGGCTTAGCACCACAATACATTAAAGATCTGCATTTATTGTATCAACCTTCCAGACCTCTCAGGTCTTCCGGTTCTGGTTCTGCTCTGCATCCCCAGAACCAGAACCAAACGAGGAGAAGCAGCTTTCAGCTTCCATGCACCACAAATTTGGAACAAACTTCCAGAAAACTGTAAAACAGCTGAAACACTGACTTCTTTTAAATCTCAACTAAAAACCCATCTGTTTAGAATTGTATTTGAAATGTAATCAATTACAAATTTATTAATGGAACTTTACTTAATGCTGTGTTTTGATTGTTGATTCTATGTTGCACTGTGTTTCTGTCTTTGTAATGATGTAAAGCACTTTGAAATGCCTTGCTGCTGAAATGTGCTATACAAATAAAATTTGATTGATTGATCGATTAAGTTAATAATGGAGTGCTAACTTGCTAGCTGTAGCACATTTGGAGTACAGGCAAGCAATACAGTTGAATCTCCACCTGTCGTAAACTTACCGCTCTGCTCTAGTGAATGACCCAGTTGTTGATCCGTTTCACCAAAACGGGTCAAAAACTAGGAATCTCAAAGTGTGAATCCAGTGTTGCAGTTCTTGGACCACATCTGGACAAAAACTGATGGCAACAGTAAAGATTAGCAGACCCTGAGGACGTTGTGTCCACCTGTCCGTCCCGTTGGACGGAGACGCAGTCTGGTCCTGGTGCTGAGTAGAGACGGTTAAAAGAAGAGACGGGTCTGGTGTCGCTGCAGCAGGCGGAAGGTTCTGATGCTGATGGATCAGGATGTTTCTGTTCTCTCAGTGGAAACAGGTGAAAACAGAGACTGTTTTTTTTGGAGAGTTCTTGAAAATGACACCCCCAAAACGAGTTCCATGTATCTCAGGAACTACAAGGTGCATTTGACTGGTTCAGGTATCAGAATAAAAGTAATATTCCAGAGAATACTCCAGAGGTCTAAAAATCAACATTTGTATTACTGAGTAAGAGCAAATACATATGGCACTAAGTGAAAAAAGATATTTCTAATGGAATACATTGTGTAATGTGGCTTTTCCTTAAAAGCATGCAGTTGAAATCCAGAACCTCTAGCAATCCACAGTACAGGTTCTGCCCACTTACTGTGCCAAATTTCATTCAAATGAAGCATAGACATTTTTTTAAAAAGTTATTAGTTGTTGAAATTCCAGGCGAACATTCTAAATGTGCCATTTTTTGACGTTTTGGCACCATGTGTGCAATTACAAATTTCTATCTCTTTTTTTTTTATCTTTATTTTTCCCCCCAACTTATATCTTCCCATAAATATTATTTGCAAGTAATAACAATGGTTTTTGAAACAATGTAAGAGCGAAGTGCTACTTAAAAGCACCGTCCTGGGCGCCCTGGTTACAGGAGCTTTGAGCTTTGCGTCGGAAAAATCAAACCTACAGGGCCGATTTTCCGCAGCCCATTCGTTGATTTGGGTGATTCACACACCCAAATAGCCAATAGAATCAGGGTCCATTGCAAAATCCCATAGCAACATCATTCGCAATGAGCGAAAATGCATTTGCGTAAATGACCGGCGAGCTCCAGCTGCGCGCTAAAGTGAAGGAAGTCGGTCAGGAATAGATTATGGGAGTGTGGTGTGTGGTTCAGCGGCTAAAACTAGATTCAAAAAAATTTGATGTTATTCAAATAGAGCATTGAGAATTTGTTTAGGGGCAGTTAAATCAACTCCAGTATGTGCTTTACAAGTAGAATCAGGAGAGATGCCATTATGTACCAGAAGACAACAGATCACGGTTAATTATTGGATACATTTAAAAGGACATAATGAAGATCATCCAGTTAAGAAAGTATTAGAAAACTGTTGGGAAAGAGGAAAGGAACAAGTTAATATATTTTGGGTGAGTTAGGGATGACATTTAATGTATATAACAAAGAATTTAGTCCAACAGTAGTGTGGCCTTTGAGACCTTCATGGACATGGAAATACATTAATATAGACAAATCATTATCAAATATTAAGGAAAGAAATATAACAGATATCTGCCAAGAATTTTATAATCACATACAGAATAAATATAGTGATTATTTGCAAATTTATACTGATGGTCCGAACCCCCCCCCAAAATGAAGCGACTGGTATAGCAGTAGTGATTCCTCACTTAAAGATTAATATTTCAAAAAGTACATCTAATCATCTCAGTATATATGCAGTAGAATTATGTGCTATATTATTAGCTTTAGAATGGGTGGAGGATACTAGTATAAATAAAATAATAGCTTGTAGCGATTCGTTATCTGCACTGTTGAGTATTGGAGAAGGAAGTACAAATAATCATCAAAATATTTGATATGAGATTATGGCTGTTCATCATAGAATATGTGAAGAAAATAAAAACGTAATATTATTTTGGACTCCTGCTCATGTGGGTATTTTGGGTAATGAAAGAGCAGATAGGTTGGCTAAGGAGGCAGTTAAAAAAGAAGATATTGATATGATAGTAAAGTTATCTAAATCTGAAGGCAAAAGTATAGTTTTTCGAGAAAGCAAGAAGATATGAAAAATTAGGTGGGATAATGAAATAAATAGAAGGCATTTAGGATACAAAATACAGTTGATGTAGTAAGGATTAGAGGAATAAACAGGAGGGAGGAGATAATTATAAATAGAATAAGAACCGGTCACAGTTTTTTAAATGGAACTCTATTTAAGATGGGGAAACATCTTACTGGTTTATGTGGTTGGTGTGATGCTGTAGAAACGATGGAACATGTTTTTATTAGTTGTAGAAAATATGTCCATCAAAGAAGATTATTAAAAACAGAATTGAAATTTGAGAATGTGGTTGATCAGTTAAATAGTATTGAGGGGAAAAAGAAGATTTTTCGTTAAAAAAATTAAAAAAAAATACCGGGATCATTATGAGAATTTGAGGTATAGATATTAGGATCCAATAGATGGCAGTAGTGCAACAATAATTGATGCAAAATGCCGAAGAAGAAGTTTATTTGCGGTATCCACGGAGACAGAAAAGTTGAAAATAGTGAGGAATCACGTCAGTGTGACACAAGGACAATAGAATACAAGACAAGAGTGGAAATATTTACTCTAACATGGATTATGAGGATGACACAGCAAAGGTAGGACTGAATTTATGTTTTTAGCTTCGTGAAATTAGCTGTTTTTTGTTTGTTTGTCTTCTTTGGCTGCTGGTTCAGCGAGTTTTGCACACAGCCTGTTGATTCCGTTATTGTTGGAAATACAGAGCTTTGGTTTTAATCGCTGCTATTTTGTGTGAGTGTCGCCGTGTTGCGCTGTCGTTGCTGCGTGTTCACCAGGTGTGAGTTGTTAGCGTCTAATTAGCCTCTAGTTGTTTTAAAAAAAAAATAAAAAAATCATAAAGCTGATTAGTGTTGGAACTGGGTGTTGTTGAGGTAGATAATTTTTTTAAAATTAAAAATTTATTATTATTTTTTTTTTAATCGCCCCGCAAGGGGTCTTTTTTGTGGGCTCTCATGTCCCTTTTTTCAAAGTAGGCTGACATGAAAGGGGAAGGAGAGGGGGGAAGACATGCGGTAAACGTCGTCGGGTCCGGAAGTCGAACCCGCGACAGCCGCGTCGAGGCTACGTTTGCCTGAATGTGCGTCGCGCTAACCCCTCCGCCACCACGGCACGCCCGAGGTAGATAATATTGTTATCAATTAGATGATCTTTTGTCCGTTACATGGATATGCAGTGTATTGGTTATTGTATAATTTTGCGCTTAGATTGATCTCGGGCTGCTAGTGACGTCAGAGTTGAGCTTCCGTTAAGAGCTGGACCCCTCACCCCCCCCCTTACTGCTTTGTCTCCACACAACCCCAGGGGCAAACCAAGGAGTGGGCGGGGGCAATTATTCAGTCCTTTGCTCAGCCAGGTAGCATAACTGAGACAACCGCGATGCAATGATGCACCTGGACAGCAACTCATCAGTTCAGCCATGAAGGTGAGATGGTCAACAGTTGAGGAAGATGACCAAACCGGGTCCTTTCCACCAAAAAATAAAAACTGAAAGGAAAAAAAAAGAAAAAAAAAGTTTATCTACATAAGTACAGATGTGGAAGAACCAGAGTGCTGGTTCTGTTGGACCTTAGTGCAGCATTTGACACCATAACATTACATTGAAACGACTGAAAAGTTGGGTAGGACTCTCCGGTCCAGCACTGGACTGATTCGAATCTTGTGTGAAAAACTGGGATTTCTTTTGTCGATGGGTAACTTATCATCAGAGCGGGTTTGAATTATCTTTCTTTTTTCCATCCTAAATTGCTGTTGACAAGTCAGTCCAGTTGGTGGTGGTAATGCACCATCATAATTGGTCTGCCCACCACCATTAAGCACAAGAAGAAGTAATTTAGCGTGATTTGTGATTGCTGCGATTATTTATCTGTAAGTTGGATTTTCTAAATTGTTTATATTTTCCCTGATAAAGTTATTGAAGGCACTTTTGCATTTCAGCGGATAAACGGCAGAGCGATGGACAAACGACGTTTTGTTTGGCTGCTGGACTCCCGAAGCATCTGAGACAGAAATGGCTTCAGAAATCAGCAGCACATGGAAGCTGGACATTGAAAAGAATCGCCACAATCACGTGAGGATCTGCTGGATTCATTATTAAGGTAGGAGAAACAACAGCTGGAATGGCACCGAGAAGACTTCTCAAGGTAAGAACTGCTGTGGGTGGTTGCTAAAGTTGTCGATGCTAACGGTGTTGTCGATGCTAATGGTGTTTACAGGAAGTTTAAAAAAAATGGCTGCCAAAGCTTTGGAGAATATAATTAAAAATCAGCGGGAAGAACGTTCTCTCTTAAAGTCATTCAGAGGTTTAGTAACCTCTGAATTATGAAGGTTTCATAAACCTTCACAAAATATCTCAATATTAAGTGGCTTTTCTGACAAAAGTAAAGATGAGACCAATGTATTTTAGTTACAACCAATATAGTTCATGTTCTACAACAATTTGTAAGTTAAACAATAAATATTGTAGGTCTTTTTTGTGTGTTTTTTTTTCTTTTCTAGCACCTGCTTTAGTTAAAGAGGGACCAGACCCTAATACCCTAAGAGACTAGTTGTGGGAGTTCAATTATTTCACACTTATTTCAGTTTAGTTGTAGCACCTTCTTTCCTGTAGGGGGCATCGGCTGAGCTACTGCTGTACATAACTCCATGTTCTCCCTCTGGAGATGATCCAGAGAGCCCTGCCTCTGTTTTTAACCCTGTTTTTCTGGCAGACCAACCTACCAACCAATCAGCTTAGATCTGAACTGTTCAGTCGTGTTTCCGTCCTAGATGAAAATGTTTAGCCAAGTCGAATAACAAACTGATCTTGATGCAGTGTTTGATTATTATGAATGCTTTGTTCCTTTTCTTTTTGTTGTGACATGTCTTGTGAATTTGTGTTTGAATGAACTGAATTGTGTTTGTGACGGCGTGTCACATGTTGAAAGCAAAGTGCATCACCTAAATCAGGTTCTGGAGGAAAATCCTCTGCTTTTTCTTCCCAAAAACTCCCACACCAAAATGAAGAGCGAACCCCTGATCCGCACTAAGCTAAAAATTAAAAACACCCCACTAAATTGATAACCAACACCCCCTCCCCTCCCCCACACACACCAAAATGAAAACACCAAACCCTTAATCCCCCAAGAACCAGAAACACCCCCATGCCAACATGAAAACCAAACGCCAAATTAAAAAGCTCCTAACTCCTCCACAGCAAAAATAATTTTTGAAATTAAATGTATTGTAAAAAATAATTTGAACTGTAAATGAAAATATAGCCCTATCCGCAAATGAGAACGTTGCTTCAACAATAAGAACCATGAGCTGCCCTCCATATGTGTGACAGTCACAACAATTTATTTTTTGATAAACTACCATTTTATTTTATTTTTTTGCCTCTTAATACAGCTGGGCTTGCCTCTTGTCCAAGACTCAGAGCTACTGATCCAGGAGCTCTGAGTCCGTTTCAGGTTTTGGTCTTTGTTGTAGCCATAATCAATATTCCTGATTCACGCAGGTATTTGGTTGTGAATGGGAAGAGGGGTTTCATGGCCCTCACTGCTAGATACAGAAGTATTTTTCTTTTATATACTTTTCCATTACCGCCCATTGTATCCTTGCACCAGGCTTGTTCTTCTGTTTATTAGAGCTTGTTAAACAACTGATGGACCCTCCATCACATCCCTGTCCTCTTATCGTGACATCTGTCTCGCTCGTCTTCAGGAGGCTTAAGAACCTCTTGGGCTCAATAAAGATCTACTACTCCGAACATTTAGTCATGTTAGGATATCTGTTTAAGGCTTTGTGAAAACCTTGGAGGGGAAAATATAAGAATCTTCCTGAAGTTGCTACACTAAGAGCTAATTCTAGCTGGGTTTCAATCAAGTATTTTCCAACTAAAAAGAATCACTTTGTTTTTTTCCTGTTCTGCAGTAAATGTGATTCTTCTGATGTCCAGCAGCAGTGTGTAGCCCACACTGCTGCTAGTTTGGGCTACACACGACTCGCAATAGAAATGACTGATCATGCCACAGTTGAAGATGCAACTGCTAGCATTTAGCCTGCCCTTCAGAGAAGCTAACTGCTCTTTAGGACAACATTGGGATCCAAAGACGCGAGTTGCTTCAAGACTAGAGCCACATGTGTTGTCAGACCTTTTTAGAACCTTTCAGAACAAAGTTGACCTCGTGTTGGAGTGTTTGCTTGCAGAACTTTCAACTGGAACTAAATATCTGTCTCCGTGAAGTCAAACAGGTCCTGCAGAGTCCAGACTCTTTAGGACTTTAAAAATACTGAGTTTTCAAGTCAACACATGGCTTTGATTTGAATCAAGTCTCTGACTGGGTCTTTCTTTCCTTGATTTGCTGGTTCGGAATGACTCAGATCAATATCAGGAATAAAATGTCCCGATCGGGTTGTTAGTTCTGGACTGATCAATGTGGTGTCACGTAAAACAGGCAACCTGCTTCTAGAGCAGGGAATGTAGAAATCAACATTCTAGAAATAAGATTTTGTCCACATCACAGCGATAGTGTGGTAGACTTGGTTCAATTGGGGACCAAAAATGCACCGTTTGTTCCATTTTCATCCTTCACTTCACTCAAACCAACCAAACCCAAAATACTAAATCTCATGTGAAATAAATTGCTTAACGTATTAAATTATATTTTCCAATATATTGCCATATATTTTTGTTTCGTAAGGTTATCAGGCAATCGGATTGAAACGATCTGCTGGACGACCTGCCTTTTTAAAATCATTTCTAATATTGTACTTGGAACCTTTCTGGAAGTTTCCGACTAAAATTCCTCCAAGGTCATATTGGTGAGTCTTCCAGGAGTTCCCAGTAGAATCCACGACACCACCACCGATGGCCTCTCTGGGCTCAGGAAAGGTCAGAGTTCATAGGTCAACACTAAAAGACGAGGCAATAAATGGTTGTCGATCCACTGTACCCTCCTCAGTGGGGCCTCTGATCCAGATGTTCCTGCCTCGCATCCCAGAGATTAAATCCAACTGTCATCCATCCATCATGGCTTTCATCTAAGACAGCTTTTCCTAGCAAACAGAAGGAATCATCAGCTGACGGAGGCTTTAGGTGAGGTTGATGGGATAAGTTGGCGATCAGAGAGTGAATCACTTCCCAATGTTGCCCATGGTGGTTTTCTGGCTAGACGTCTAATGAGAGCCAAGGGAGCAGCTGCTCGTCTCTTCCCACCAGTTTACCAGAGGAGTGTTTATATTGAGTTAATGTCTCAGCTGCAACCATCACAGCCTCTCCTTGACGTCTCAATCCAGGCCAAAACTAGCTGGAAGATGTGGCTAATCCATCCAAAACCCAACCCAAAACTAAACCTGATTTCTGCCTCTGTTCCTTCAGACTTGGCTTCTGCTCTAATCTGAGAATTTTTCATTAAGTTTGTGCCAGGACTAATTTTGTGAGGAATGAATACAGATGTCAGGATGCCATCGGATCCCATCGCAGGGCCTTTCATGAGATAACAGGCTTTAGTCACAGAATTAGCACCACTGAAGGGGAAAAAATGAACCAGATTACTTCTCAGGGCTGCGAGAGTGGAAAGCACGGTGATATTAGACCTGCCCTGCCAAATCACAAATCTATTTCCAACACTCTTATTAATTATCAAACTAAAGCTGCTGTTGCATATTGATTCATCAGCGTGCCCGCTTGCATTATCTTCCATTAAGCAGGGAAAAGAATGAGATTATGTGGAGCCTTTGGGGGCGTTTGAGGAATCCTGCAAGCTTTCTAAACCCGGTTAGGGACAAGCTGGAAACACGGGGGCTCCAGCGCCATCTTAAGCTCTAAATTTGATTATTTTCGGGGAACATTTTTCAATTAACGCAACAGTTACAGCTGCAAATATACTGTCGTCTACATATGTTGTCGTGTGCAAATCTGTTCATTCAAATGTCGGGGCAGAGGGTGATTAGAGGCAACCACAAGGAGTCTGGCTAATGCCGTTATTGAATTCTGTAATTTTGCGTCACATGACTGCTTCATGCATGTAGCCTTGGCTTGGCCAACTCCCAATTGGCTGTGCTTGTTTGGGTGTCACAACTTTCAGAGTAGCGGTTGTTTATCTGGTGTTGATATGACCCCATATCTCATGCTGCCCTGGGGATCAGCCCATCTCAAAATGCTGGATATTTCTGAAATCATTACACAGTGCAATGCTTTTATGATTCTTTAGTGTTATGAGTTAAGTTGTTTACATGAGTCTACCTTCAGAAGGCGTTCATGTCATGACATTTGCCATGAAACTAAGCATTTCATAAACAGACAATGGCCCAGAAGAAAATACCTGAATAAGATCAGCATGAGAAAACGTTTTCAGGAAATCACCAAACGGAGTAAGAACAAACTGAAATGCAAAAGTGACGCGGAACTTTCCAATCATAGCAGCACCTAAGTTCACCAGATTGAGACACCTAATTGATTGAATCATAACTCCATCCGCGCTGACCCAGGCATTTTTCGGAGAATTGTTTCACACCAAACTTGAAACGGAGTCTTCGGTACAGTATGGTGATGATCCGACGGCCCGCCTGGGAATATGAAGGAAAGTGTTCCAACCCGGTCCCTACGAGCCGAAGCGTTGGATACACACTTCAGGAATAATGAGACCTCCAACGGTGTGACACCCATTTCACACATGGATGGCATCTGTGATTGGGAAACATATGTTTGTATTGATGTATAATTATGAGCATTGAGCTTCTCCACTTCCTCGGAAGTTGGTGGGAAGGATTGCGCGGCGCGAATGATTGACTGCGGCGCAATAAAAGACAAAAGAAACGCGACCGGGAAGAACATCAACACCCGCCGACTGCACTCCATCTTTCTTATTTATACAGCGTGAACGCAAGTCGCTGCCTGTCCGGAACCGGTGTCACCAATTCATCTTCAGCTTCTGCATCACCTCCGCACTGCTCAGGTGAAACACAGGTTGTGGAACTGGAAGCTGCTGAATATTCAAGAGGTGTGAAGCCCAATGCTCGGCTCCAGGCTCTGAACAGAGCAAGGAGGAGAAGGTGCAAGAAAAACAAAAAGGGCAGAGGAGGAAACCTGAAAGATTAACAAATTTAAGGGTAAAGTGGGATGGAAATGAGAAAAAAGGAGAGATTGGAGGAGGGAGGGGCAAAGCTGTTAGGAAGGAAAGTCTGAGGGGTAACGGAGGGTGGGGGCTGGCGTCGAGGACGACGAAATGAGACCAAATTTTCCTTGGCAATCTCAGTGTTCCTGCTGCAGGTGCTGGGGCCATTTCACTAACGCAGGGCCAGACGCGAATGTCATTAGTTCCTGAGCCCCAGGTGAATTTGCCACAGTTCCACATGATTAACCCAGATAATTGTGTGTTGATAGCGAGCATGGTCGATGGAATACAATTTTCGGGCCCAGATTCCTAAACAAACAGCTCAGCAGCAGCAGCGAGTCAGAGTGAGGGGATAACGGCAGGTTATCCGTATGTACTGAGGTGTACAGAAACACAGACAGGAAGGAGCACAGTGGAAGTGTTTTATCTGGTTTTTGTCATTTTAGGGATCAAAACATCTCCGTTTGAAGTAAATCCCTTGGCGTCATGATGGTTTTTCATTGCTCAAAATAAGGATTTTATTTGTTCAATGTTTCCCAAAATGGAGAAAAAAGGAAAACATTGTACTTTATCTAAAATACAAGCATATATATTTTTTGTGATGTATTAAGATCTTCTTTTTCCTTCTGTTTCAAAACAAGAAGAATTATCTTAAATGCTGTTAGCAGCTGAATTCCTGTTAGCTACTGGCTAACAATAAAGAACTTGATTTTTATTTATTTTTTTAATCATACCACAATGAGAAGATTGTTGAAGGTAATATTTGAAGCTAAACATTAACATTGCCAGTCTCCCATTGGCTAATGATTAACTGTAACTAGTTTCAAAATCTGGTTGTTTTTACACTGGAATTTGTCCCTATTTTAAATAAAGTATTTCACTGACTAAAAATGATTTAAAATATTCTTTCAACGCTAATTAAACTGGAATTAACACAGGATTTGAAACTAAATGTTGCTAAATAGGAAACGTGATGCATGCTAATCTTTATAGTTACTTTCTTTGACATAAATGTGTAAAATTAAGAGTAACAGCAGGAAACCAACAGCATTTCTTTAGCGCTGAATGAACAAGACTTGTCAAAAATAGCATTTCAACATGAAACTGCTGCCTTCATGTTTTTATCGCAAAGTTTGCAGCCATTAAATTTAAATATCTACCAACTTGTATAATTTAGTTCAGTTATAGTGAATTGAAACAATTCCAGTAACATTGCTTAAAAATAATAAACTTCATTTCTGAAACTAACTTCTACTGAAAGCCTGTTTTACTTCAGTATGTTTGATCTCACTGAACAAAACCTGCTGAGTGAGCAAAGGAAGATTCATTTCCTGGCTTATGTGATCTCGAATGCAGTGGATTCATCAACAGGGTGTGAGAATTAGCCAGAGGTGAGAGACGAACTCTGTGCTGAGTAAACACACTCAGGATACACACCAAGAAACCTGCAAGGTGAACAAAATACATACATGCATAGCTGATATTAAGGCACAGTAGTTTGGATTTAGTCGGCCATATTGTCCTGCAAACCCTGTAAGTCTGTAGAAGAGCTGAAGGGATGAAGAAACGGTCAAATATTATTTATTTAGTTCATATTGTACATTTGAACAATATATGTAAAAAAAATATACATGTGTAATATTTTCAGCAACCAAGTCTCCTTTCTGTTCCCCATCCTCAGTAGTGAAAACTGAAATAAAAATCTGAACTTTTCAACTTGGACCAAAAAAAAAAAAAAAAAATCAAAATTGGAAAAAGAAGGAAGAAATTAAACACCTATCAGAGAGTAATTTATGACAACTTGATCACCAGAGAAGAAAACATTAAGGATAAAACTTATACTGTTTAAATGAAAATTTATTTGATCACAGTTGAAACCAGAAGTTTGCATACAATGAATAAAGCGACAAATTAATTTCATTACTGTGTGAAATTCAATCAGACCAAACTTCTCTAGTTTTATATGAGCTAAATCACAAAAATCATTTTTCTTTGCGAAATGCCACAATAATGAGCAAATATGAAATTGAGTTCTTGTCAAATATGAATGGTAGGGCTTTACATACTCATTCAGTAAATTAGGATATTAATAAAACGTTCATTAAATTCATCATCTCAGTCACACATTATATACAGAACAATTAGACAAAGATTGTTTCAAGACCTTTATTTCTCTTAATTATGAGCAATTTCTGCTAAAGGCAAATGGAAATAGATTTGCGGTTAGAATATTACACCAGACGCATTAAAAACAAAGAAAATACAGTCGATTAACTTTCTAACCTGTGTAAAGCCGCATAGACTTGAAAATGAACCATGTTTGTTTGTCATAGCTTTGGTTAAGCTGTACCTCCAACTTTTGTCTGTGAGGTTTGCCATAGCAAATGTTGATGTCAATATCCGAACATTGAAAAATAAAATAAATAAATATGGGGGAAAAAAAAGGATGAAAATTTGCTTTTAATCTGACAAACGAGACCCATAGGGACGTATATTCCTATTTATTAAATACGATTGTACTGACTGGAAGAACTCCTAAAATGTTTGCTGCCTTAAACTACCAGTAAGTTAACAAACTTTACACTGACTCGCACTCGGCAGTGAATCCAGTTTAAGAAAATACGTTGTGCAAAGGCCGTTAGTACTGTGTTTTTTTTATTTATTTATTTTTTTTTAAGTGAAAGATGTGAAGAAAAAAGTCTGAGAACAAAGCCTCCTGCTCAATCTCATCTGAG
Organism: Xiphophorus hellerii; assembly: GCF_003331165.1. NCBI lineage: Eukaryota > Metazoa > Chordata > Actinopteri > Cyprinodontiformes > Poeciliidae > Xiphophorus > Xiphophorus hellerii. The sequence goes on along the minus strand of NC_045695.1, from coordinate 4,547,823 downwards.
CACAAACCCGCCGTTGCATCAGGTAACAAAACAACCCAGTTTAACCAGAGGTGCGCTCCCTAATCTTGTTTTGGCACATCCGTGAAGTCCCCGGCAGACGAGGCGCTCGCCTTCAACGAGCGCCGGTAACGCTGCATCAAAGAGGAGGATGAGCAGGGAGAAACGCTGGGCTCCGTGTTCCCACCAGGAGAGATAAACCAGACAGGGAGCCAGGTGTGGAGGGGAGGAGAAGAAAAAAAAAAAAAGAGGAGGAGGAGGAGGAGGCCGCCAATCTCCCCGCTGCATGCTGGGAGTTGAACCTGGCAGGAGGAGCGAGCGGCGCTGTCGCTAAGTGAAAGGGATAATCCCTGTGTGACGAAGAGGAGAGGTGGGGGGTTCATGATCCCTCCTGTGTTCCTCCGATTCCACTCCCAGCCAGGTTTGTTTATTAAGACGATAAGCCCCCACGGCGCACGCAAACCTGGGAGGAAGTGATGCGGCGTGAGGGGAGGTTCTGCTGGCTGCAGGCCCAGGCAAAGAGCAGCGGATCAGAACCACGCAGCACCTTGAGATACAGCTGCATGTCACATACTTCCTGCTTTCAAAGACAGAAAGGCTTCTCTGAATCTTGATCAATCCGCAGCAGGATTACCGATCTGCTCTTTTAATATGTAAACATCTGAGATCGGTAAATGGAAGTGATGAGGAGAAAGAGGATTTGTAGAACCACGAGGCCAGCAGCTGCTCTGGAAATGCCAGACTGGGACAGATTTAAGAGATAAAACCTTTTCAGCCTGGGCATCCCACTTCCTCTGCAGATTTAACGATCCAGCACGCCAGAACGCCCACATTATTTCATACACATTCTGCTCTGTTGATGTTTTTATTCTTACCTTTAATGAAATTTTTGGATCAAAGTTATTTTTTGAATTTGAATATGGGATCCAACTGGATTAATTTGGAGACAAAATGGAGACAATTGAGTTAAACTTGAAGACCGTGTCAGCTCTACAAATATACAGGTTCTTGCTTTGGTTGCTTTGGTTTGGACGTATTAGGATGAAAAACATAATTTTTCCTCATGAACCTCTTGTGGAAACGGTTCAGTACTGGATGAAAATTTGGAAAAGGGACGTTGCAGCCAAAAGCTACTATTAGTGCAGTTTGTATTGGTGGGGAAATGATTTGGACTTCTCAGTTTTTCTTTGAAAAAACCTGGAAACACAACTTTTAACTACTTCCTGTAAAGCAAAAAGCAAAACAAAATGACACACATCACCTTCAAGAAGACATCCCCAAGGTGCAACATGGCTGTGGCAGTATTATGCTGTGTAAACATTTTTCATAATGTTTTATACTGGAAAAATATAGAAATAAACTTGAGTGAGAATAAAATGTATATTCTGACAAACTGATAGATGTGCTTGAAATAAAACTCAAGATTAAAATTAAACATTTGTTTCTACATTAAAGTACAACAAATGGGAACACTAATAGCTCATACTAATAAAAAGCTCAGTTAAGAACACAACGTTCCTTTATACATCTAAAATAAGCAGTTTGAAAGCAGCATAAAGACCCGACACAAAATCACTATCAATGAACTGCTCAGTTTTATTTGCTCTCTTGCGCCTCAACTAACCCATAGAAACTTATTAGTTTATAATCAGTCGATTAATAGTTATTACCTATTTAGAAGGAGAATGTTTAGTTTGTTTTTATTGAAAGTCTTTTGAAATTCAAGCAAAAGCTGAACTATTTAGCACCACTGAGTTTAACTCCATTATTTGTGGTGCATTTCAAATTCTGGAGTGTTTTTGAGTGTTTGCCCCAATCCACAGTGGAGTTGCGTTTTGCTCCCCTTTCAGGCCAATCTCTTGTCCCTGATGAACATCCTTGGGCTAACGAGCGTCTCATCGATTCGTTAGGACATGGAAAGATAAGAGAAGAACCGTTGAGGGGGGATAAAGGAAGGAGGAGATGGTGGTAAGAAAAGGAAAGAGCAGCCATATTGTGAAGTTAAAAGGTCTTTGGGTTGTTCCACCTGCAAAGGAGATGGGATGAAACACCTTATTATGTGTTAAATGTCAGGCTTGGATTGTTAACAGGCTGCTCACTTGTATGACTGAACAATGATTCACCCAGCTGGAACTGTTGCGGGCGACAGCAAAGTGTGCTGTTCGTGTCACATTACCACTGTACCTGTGAGGAGCCGCTGCTAACTTCCTAATGATTTCATCTCCGTTTCATCTGCTGGGGTTCTGCTCGCTAACGGCGCCCAAACCAAACCTGACTAACGCAAACTTAGCTCAACAAACACTTTTTGCTTTATGGTTCTGTTTCTGCATACTATACCATAGTAATTATATCTCAAACTTTGGCTAAAAATGCTATTGTTAAATTTACAATGAAAAGTTAAATATTATTTTGAAAAAAAAACAACCCTGATTTTTAGCAGTGACTACAAACAAAATTTAGACAGAAACATCTCCAAGAACTGGAACATTTCTGGAATCAAGTTAAATCTTCATCAGCAGAAGGAATCTGGTCCATGTGTAAACCTGCCTAGATCACAACCTGAAGACTAAAGTTTTGAATTTTGAGTAAAATCTCAATTCACAATAAAATACCAAAATGCGCAAAAAACACCAACTGTGTTTAATTGTTAAGTGAGTGAGCTTTTCAGCCTCAGTCTGGATAGCTTCTTTCAACGTTTTGGATTTCACTTCCTTAATTTCAGGTAAGAGCGAATACGGTTTCCCTTAAGGTACCAATAAGTCGGCCAGTGAAGTCAAGCTTTACATTAATGTTTTTGCTGTAAAACATTTGAGAATTTGGTCTGGTCTAACAAAATATTAGCGACATATTCGTCTCAGCTGTAATTCTAGACCTTATATAATATTTAAAGGGAAGATAAAATATGTTTAGGCAGTCAGGTTTGGATCAAGCCAAATAATCATTGCCTAGCTGGTAGTCAATTGTCTTTCAAGTGCATCTTCAAGGAGGGAATCGCACCACTAAATACAAATAGGCATAATCAAAAATCTGCCATGGATTTGTTCTGTCCTTCCTCTCATTAGGTGGATGGAAATCAAATTTTACTACAGCAGATCCCTCCATTATGCCACCCACATCCACCGAGGGGAATTAAATCCTTTGTAAATATCAAACTAAGACCTCCCAGTCACAACAAGGACTCTCCTTGATGGCTGTCTCAAAGCACCAGCTATCAGATGAGACGGCTTGCTTGTTTGGGGGCTGCTGAGAAGAGTGACTAGGATGAGAGGCAATTTTTCTTAGTGTCAGCGATAAAAATCCATCTGATTGAAATTGCAGGCCATTATGATATGAGAAGTAGAGTGCTAGAGAGACGGGCAGAAAGAGAGAGTGGCTGCACAATTGCTGAGCTGCTCCTTTCTTTTCATTTTCAGATGAAAGCTAATTACTCTGTGTGGCGAGAAGACAGGGCGGCGTGCACGGCGCAGGAAACGGGGAGCCGAGGTGGTTAATTGGGGTGTGTGATTACACAGGGCTGTAGTTAGAGGGAATTAGGCAACAACACACTCGGTAGCACAGCTCATCATGGCAAGAGTGAAAGGAGCAGGCAATAACGGGTTGATATCATCTCCACTCAGCAGACCTGCCCTCAGCAGCCACTCCATGAGCCCCACACATGGGGATTTGACTTGGAGATTGGAAAGGAAATATGAGCTTTGCAGATAATATTCACCTCCATTCTCTCCATTTATAAGAGATCTTAAGAGACAGTTGGCCGTTTTGATGGACATCAAGATGGAAACAAACTGGTGAAGGTGTTTGAAACAGAAACTGAAGCATGGAGGTTGCCAGTCATTTGGAAACGAGACAGTAAATATGTCCTTGAAATCAAATATGAATCAACTTACTAAGGACTTTAATATTGGAGCAGGATCTGGATTTAACTGTTTTGAGGCTGTTTTCCCATCTGATAATCTGGTAGACATCAGGCCTACCGGTGGCCAAGCTGCAACATTTGTTCCATTTCCGGTTGGTGTGGTTCTCTTTCTCTCTGCTCTGAGTCAAACCAACCAAACCCTTTCACCAACCTGTTCCCCTCCTCGCCTGTGGTGGTGCTGCACCAAGAACCTCCAACGGAAGGTATGAAAACCTCTGAAGAAGACACAGAGAGGTACTTTCTTCTTCACCCAAGGAAAATAATCTCTTCATGTTGTGAAGGCAAAAAGACCAATCTGTTTTTCTCCTCATCTGTGGGGGCCACAAAAGCCACTGAAGGAGTGTAGCCCTAGCAGACAATGTAAACCTTTATGGAAAACATGCTGCACATACGTATGAACAGAAATCATGAGGTATAAATTCAATTTGTATGATTTCACTAAGATTCATTGTTGAGCCAACCTGTAGCTAAGCAGCTCAAGGGTTTGCTTCAAACCCCGTGGTGATGAATAATCATCCCAAAGCTTGTTCCGCACAGTTAGAGGTGGTAAAAAGTCGTCATTGATCTCCAGTTTTGCTTCATTTACCAGAAAACAAAAGCCACCCTTTCATTCAAACTCCATACACTCAGGGCATTCACAGGTGATCTGTATTGGCAAGGGATGAATGATGCCAGAAAGGGCTTATGAGGACATGAGATAAAGTCATTGGAAGACTAATGTCCCTGCTGTAAGGGTTTGTTCTCCTCTTCCTCCATATATACGTCCGTGACAGATCTTTCATCTTAGAAGCAGTGACACACGGTCGAAACCTCCTTTCCCTTTTGTATCAGATGGGTAACTACCTTTAACTCACTCTGAATGTCTTTCAAAGCTAGTTCTTTTGTTTTTGGAAATAAAAAAGGTAGGAAGTCAACATGAAGAGACAGGAAGACATTGAGAAACATGGTAATCAATAGAGGCAGTCCAACATGGGGAAGATTCTGAAGAGTGCAGGTTGAGTCCTCACAGTGTGAAATGGTTAATGTTGACTGGTTCTGTTGTCCAACAGAGCTAAGGCAGCCCAAAGTGTTGACGGAAAGTCTAATGTCTTAACATGGCTACCACCTATACTGCCCACTTATCCTATAACAGATCCTCAATATAACAGCAGAACTTACTGCTACACCGGTTACAGTACTATTTTATCTATTTACGTTAAAGAACCCTGGTTTAATAACTTTTAAGATTAAAATATATACATTGGAAACTCACTATCTTGCGCACACAAGACCACAGTCTCAGTTTGGAGAACAATGAGGGAATATTAAAGAAGAAATCAATCTCCAACTAAACTTTCTAGAAAATATGTTGAAACAACCTGTGAAGTGTCAGATGTCCCAAATCACCCAAAATGTAAGCAAAACACTTTCTAAAAATTGTAGAACACATCTAAATTTAGATTTAATTGTCTAATAGATGTCTAATTTGAGTTGGAAGTTGGCAATAACTTTGTAGGATATATAATTCTGAGTATGTCAGTTTTGTGCATCCTTTATCTCTAACCATCTTAACAAGTGACATGGTCTGTTGAGGTTCAGCACTTATAACGAATGCCTAACAGTACAGTGGACCCCCATATATTCACAGTTCAATATTTGTCGCCTTGTCTGTTAATTTGTCTGTGGAACGTGACTCATGCAAAGTTAGCCTATTCCCAGATTTTTTGTGAAGTGCCTATGGGCATATCGAAGGGCTTCGAAGGGTAAATACAACCAAAACAAATGAGCTAGCCTAGCGCTAGCGGGAGAAATGGCTCGTCGTCTTTAGCCAAAGACAAAAGAGAAATCCTCTTCCCGCTAAAATCTGATGCCACTCCATTTTTGTTTTCATTTGAAGAAAGAAGTTGCGCTCAGTGTTTTCAGTGGTTTTTGTGTCATTTCCTTCAGTTCTTGGTTGGTTTGACTCAGTGCAGTGAGAAAGGACCACAGCAGCTGGAAATGGGACAAATGTTGCAGTTTTAGTTCCAATCGGGGGAGAAAAGAGCTTTACGTAAATTCAGATGAGGACAACTGAACTCAATCTAGGGGGCTCACAATACCTGCCTTCCTCATCCTAACTCCCCATCCCCAAAACTCAAGTCACTTTCTTGTCTGGTCTTCCCCTAGACATTTTTGAGCTGATCATAAACGCTACCTTCAAAAAGTACCACTGCTCAGCGTCTTCATGTCTTTGGGTCCTGAACAGACCTTCCACCTTGAAAGTTTCCAGTTGGAGGAGACTTCATTGAATGATATGTTCAACGTTTGAAGGAAACGATGGGGTTGGTATTCTTTCTGCTTATCTTGGCCCCTTGAAGCCGAATATGAATCCCCGCCTCTCGTCTCATCATGACCTGGCCTCTCCTTTTCCCATATACCCGCTGTGGCCTCTCCAACGCCAACCTCTTGTATCAAAGCCTGCGTGTTGGGAGGAAACCGCCCACATCAAAGGCGGCAAGGCGTGTGTTGTTGCCGGACCCCGTTAGCCTTTGAACCTCCCCCTGCCGCCTGTCTCGGTGACAAAGCTTCAATTAGGCGGCATGGGAACAGACAGGAAGCGGCGGTTCTTCAGCCTCGGTCTCTCATGACGGCCCTCTTGATTTCCAGATGCTTTGTTTTTGGTGAATTATTCCTGCTCAGTCAGCTGCTGTTATTGTTAATCAATCCTAACCGCCCACACAGTGGTGGAGGTAACACTCAGACAAGAGCAAACACGGGCAGATTAGGCTGAATCTATTAGAGGTGTAGCTTTCAACGTGAGCCTACGTTAAGCTACATTCATGCTACGCTTTTAGCTTTCCTCTCTATTTCTTCTTCTGACAACATTCAAAACGCTGCACAGAAAATTTCTACAGCTGTTTTAACAAGGAGGAAATAAAATACAATTTCTCAAATCTTCTGAGATCTAAAGAGGGAAGGATAATTCCTTTGACTCTGATTTAAACGGCTCAGTCATTTAAATTGCTTGAGGCAGATGTTTCCTTCAAGAGACGAACAACCAGTGGTCAGGTTCATGGGGAGGTCAGAGGTCAAACATGGTGAGGTTGGGGTTGTATTTAAAAAAAAACAAACCCAAAAAACATTATTTCAAAATGTTTTTTGAAGTTACATTTTCAAAAATGACTGATATTAAAGTTAGTTGATCTAAAACAAAGTGACAAAAATTTAAAAATGAATTTGTCAGACTAGTTGGTCCTGCGGAGGACAGTGAGGGGAACTGAAAGGGTGACCATAGCTGTGTGATCTTAGAGCTGGTCACCCTCTGACTCAGACGACAGACCTGCTGTTGTGATCTGGTTAGTTCATCCACTTTACCGATCTATTGATCATGTCTGGTTTTACCACCATGACATTAGTTTGGTTTTACCTGCCATTACTGAGCAGCCTGGAAGAAGCATAGACAGAGAACTGTATTTGCAGTAGTAAATACCACTGTGTCAATCTTGTCCTTTTTTCTATCCTCCCTTTGTTTTTTTTCTTATTTCCAACAATCTTTCAGTTCTTGCTACTTGTTTTGTCATCCCTTCTTTGAGTTCTATCTCCTAAATGCCACTTTTCTTTCTTGTCTTTCTTCCCTTCATTTGATAATCTGTCTCTATTTCTTTCCATTTGTGCAATTCTTCCTTCTTTCTGGTGTTTTTTCTTTATTGTGTTGCTTGTATCTGTCCTTGTCTAGCTCTCTCCTCTTCTTAGTTCCAATATTTATTTTTTGTTTTGTTCTTTCCTGTGTCGCACTTTTGTTTTGTGTTATTGCTTCATTTTATATAAATCATAGATGTTTTCCATAAAAAGTTTGATTTTCTCTGATTCTATTGCTCCTCTGTGACTAATAGCCGAATTGAGTTACTGGGTATTTTGACCAGCATGAAGTTGAATGATTATTCATATAAACTGTATATTTGTACAATGAGAGAGGGTGGGGCCTTACCATGAATCCACGTGTGCACAATTAATTATTCTTCTGGGACAAGAGGGATTAATTCATATCTATGTAAACAAAAAAGATTTTGCTAAAGTTTTGTGGCTTTTTGTGTTGTATGAATGCAGATTTTGGGTAGCCCAAATACGAACATGAAGGAAGGAAAATAAAGGACTGAAAGGACACAAACAAAAAATTCAAACTTGTTTACAACTTTCAGAAAATGGAACACGACAAACCAATTTTTTCATATTTAGGCCTGTCACAATTGTAAATTTTCCTGGACGGCAAATTGTCCCAGAAGTTATTGCGATCAATGGTAAAATTTTTTTGGAACCATTTTCAAATAGTATAATGCTAATAATAGCATAATAACGTAAGTACACATTCTCAAGGATCAATATACTTCAAATTCTAACAAACGTTTACCACTGGAACTGGAAGACGTTTTAAATATTTAAATAAACAAAACAAAAACGACAAAAAGAATTATGAAGTCTCTGTAAACAAAATTATCCTCCAAAAATAGAACCAATGAAGATTTTTGTCATCCAGATTTTGGTAGAAAGACGGAGGGAAAAAAAAAGAAAAAGATAAATCATGCAAATGGAAATTGAGTTTGTTTTAATTTATCGTGCAATTAATTGATTTCTTTGCTTATTGTGACAAGCCTATCCATATTGTTTTTGTCTTACTCAGACAGCATTCAACATGTTAAGTTTTTCTACTTTGTATCTAGTTATAAGCTAAACAACCATTATTACTAGTCTTGAGTGTAGCTGGATGTTTGTACAGTAGTCTCTGGGTGTTGTTCTATCAGTGGCCACTAGATGTCAGTCTAAGACGAGAGAAAACTAAAGATCCCCTTGTTGAAGTAACAGTTTCCCTCAAATAAAAGGAAGAACATCTCAGATATACTTGATTTAGAATTTTAGAACATGAAATGTTTATGATGTTATATTCTATAAAAGTTGCAGGAACCAAACCATGAAGTTATCAGTACTTAGCAGGTGCTAAGTCACAGTTTCATAATGAAAGGTAATGAATAAGCAAGGTTACAGATGCTCCAGTGTGTGGCAGCGCTCAGGTATCATTTTTCACTTCTTGTTGTAAAAGCAGCTGCCTTTTATTGGCCCATTCAGGAACCTTCTCAACAGATTGCCATTGCTCCTAATTTATGCGGGCTAACCTTTTGTAAAATGTCCATATGCTGGCTGTGGCTCCCCGGCGCCGGCGCTCACTAAGCAGCTCACTGTAAACACAGATGGACCCGGCCGCCGCACAACCCCAGCCCGACATCTGGACGCGCTGCTGCCGCGGCGCGGCGTCAGGCCTCGCTTTTTACTTCAAACACGGGAGATGGACGATGTATATTTTTTGCTTGCGACGATTGAGTTCAAACATGGCTCCTATGAGAGCTGACTGGAGGCGTACAAAGGGCGCTGATGAGGTGAAGCTCGCCCCTCTCCCCTGTGATCTGGGCGGAGGGGGGGGGGGGCTCCTTTCACACATCTCTCTGAATGAAGACCCCGTGTTGTAATTTGGCCGTCCGATAGATTGCCGGGTCCATCAGGAAGGGAACGACCAGGGCCCACCGCCCTGAATGGAAGGAATTGCATTATCCGCTCTTTTTTATTTTTTTTGTTTCTTTTTCTTCTTTCTCTCAAGGAGCTGCAGGTTTCGAACTGCCAGCTAATGATTGAATTAATTCCACAAAAGCAAATGATGTTTCTTTGTGAGAAAATTCAAAGAGCAATTCTTCAGGTGCCATGTCAACTCCCAGAACGAGACGGAAAAAAAAAACAAAAAAAAAAACACACACTTGGTAAATAATACAGAAAGGAGCGAGAAAAGGAAGGAAGCGTTTACAATTTAAATAAGCATTAGGAAGTCACAACCCCTCGGAGCGCTGTGGTTCAGGATTCACCCAAATTTAATATAATAAATGCACTGTTTATAAATTTAGATAAACCCATGTGACATTTAAGTGTAATTCTCATTTAAATGGGACACTCTGCCTCCGAGTAAGCTAACGTGTTGGAATAATACGCATGCTATTACACTCGCCGAGCGTGTTTTACATAATTTCACTGACTGTCGGAGAAAATGAATAAACAAAGAATTATGTAAAATGTTGTGATCTGGATTGCTGGAATAATGCACATGATTAAGATGCGTGGAAAAGCGGAGAGGAGGGAGAGAGGAGGCAGATCCCACACCTAGCCGAAACTTCAACGAGTTAAAAAAAACACAAAACTTTTCAATTTTCCAATGATTAAATCGACTTTAAGAGAATGAAATATTACTTGATTAATTATTTCTGTTTTGAATTTCCATATTTCTAGGCAAACACGGCTCTACTCTTCCTGGAAAGCAGGACCACAATCTGTCCAGGATTAGTTTGAGCAGTGAGAAAAAAACAAGAAACATTAAGAAAACGTTTTAATAACAAACATCAGGGCCATAATTATTAGGAGTAATCATAACCAACATTTGAATGTGATCCCATTTTCATGACGTTTTTAAACAGTAAGACTTTCTGCTTTGCGCTATCTTTTAGCCAGTCTTCAAAATAGGAAAGACAAGAGAATGTTACTTTTCTAGAAAATAATTGTGTTGTTGATTTTAAAAAAAAACAAAAACCTTCTCAACTACAGTCAGAACAAAATTAAAACGTTTAGAAGAAACAAGGATGATAGTAACGGAGGGAAAAAACCCACATCTCTCGTTGGTGGAAGGGAATCGAAATTATTTGATAATTTTTGTAGCTAATCTAATTTTTAAAAAAATTTATTTTTTCTTTTTTTTCCAAAAATGTTTAGTAAAATGTTTCCCGATTGCAAATAATGCTAACGACAATTGGGATTGTAAAACTCAGTATCAAAGCAAAATAGTTTTTTTTAATAGATATTTATAATAAAAAAGCTATATATATATATATATATATATATATATATATATATTTTTTTTTTACAGTAAGGAGATTCTTGGCGTGTTTAATTTCTAAGAAAAAAACTTTCAACAGAAATTTTATTTACATGCTTATGTACAATCTTTAAGCATGGTGAGAAATATTAAGTTTCTTAGAATAAATTTAGAAACAATTATTGTAAAGTTTCAAGGTTATTTTTTTATACTCTGAAGGTAAAAGAACTGAATAATTAAAATGGAACCAATGATGTTAGTTGTTTCTATTTTTTTAAAGTCATGCTTTAAATTTTGAACAAATCTAAAAGCCTCAAAACGGAATGAATCAGGAATAAATTTTCTCAGTATATAAGGAAAGCAAATTTCAGCCTCCTGTTGTTCTAAAGCTTATAATTGTTCAGTACATTATATAAAATATTGATGCTATAGGCAGATTTATGAGTTGTTGCATCATTTTAAAAGTAAGACTCATGGTCAAAATAATAATAAAAAAAATGTTTAGAAGCCAATAAATCCAAGACCTTTACGGATTTATTATCTCAAGGGGAAAAACAGTCAGAAAAAGGCAACAACCTTTAGTTGCATATTTCAGCCTCTTCTTGAAATGAAATATTTTACCAACAGGTGTGAGAAATTAGTCCTACCTAGGATTGAATGAAATTAAATGCAAAGTAAGATTATAAATTGTATTTGTCTGAAGTACATTGAAAAGCATTTTTTGTTCGTCTCTATATTAATGAAAAGCATCTCCTGTAAAATCCTGTTATTTGCAGGTAAAACCCCAAATTCAACTGAAAAAACGGAAGCATTTGGTGTTTCTCAGATGATTTTTTTTTTTACTATCGTATTTTACAGAATAAAACCCTCGCCAGCCTCACCAAGTAGACATTTTATTTTTGCATATTTCAGCTTTGACCGAGTTCTACCTGTGCAGCAGCTGGAGTCGAAGCTGAACTTTTCCGCCCTACATCAAGGCCTGTATCCAAAACAAGATGATTGACCTTTGCCACTGGCCCCCGCTGTTGTTTTTAATGGCGATGCATGGATTTTCTTTAACGTGCTGCCAAGCGGCTCGCATTAGCATGCCATTTAGGAACCCGTGATCTTGCCTGAAATAACACTCATTGCATAATATCCCCGACGAACAAGCTCCGGTAATACGCCACAATTAAGCCAGAAAGCGTTTTGCATCTGCCAAGCCTTCCACTAGCTGCCATTATTTGGCAGTAGGTACACAAAGGGGTTATGGGCAGCCGTTTGATGGACACGCAGGGCTTTTGATTTTTAATTGTAATTGTAATCCTCTCCACTTGAGGACTTGGAAATCGTTTGAACCCCCCACCGCCGCCTCCTCCGCCTCCTCCCTGCTCTTCTGGTGGGGATGGAGAGTGTTCACTGGCTGCCCACTTCTCCACTGCATGTTGCTTTTAAAGGTGTAATCCCAATGAAATGTAAATCACAGTTCTTGAAAACAAATTACGCACAAAGATAACAGGGCCAGCGCTCCATCAATAAAGCATCAGAAATAGCCAGAGAAGGTTTTTCTTTTTAATATATATTTTCTTTCAGGGGCCAAATTGCGGCAGACCTGTCATCAGGGGGTAATGGTGAGCTGTCAGGCAAGCCAGGTTGATTACAAGGTGATATAGTAAACAATCCTGTCTAGCTGTGGTGGGCACACATCACATTCATCAAGCAGATTTAAAGGAACCCCTGGTTCAACCGTTCACCCATCAATGGCTGATAATTGCCTCTATTTCTGATGCTGCTCCTCTGCAAACCCTCTGTTTGCTAGCAAGCAGCACCATCAAGAAAAGCCTTCATCTGAACAAGCTGAAGAAGGTTACTGCACAGGTATCGGTGGACTCAGACTTCTGGCCCTGGTTAACGCCAAAGTTTGTCAATTAAAGAGCTGGCCGAACACATTTGCTACAAATCTAGTCACTGACGTGTTAGGAAGCTGGGGAGGAGGTGACGATGGGGAGGAGGTCCGCCCTGATAGAAAGGACACACAAGCAGCCGGGGCAAGAGGCCCGGTTCTCCTGGGCCCTGTCCATTAGACGGGCGGTTGGAACAATCGGCTCCGTTGTTCAGGCCGGGGAAAGTGATGAGGCTGCAAATGGATTCCTGCGCAGGGAAACAAAAGATGAGGAGATCGTTTAGTGCAACCGGACTCTCCGGTAGGTGCCCCTCTTGGACACGTTAATTGATCTCATTTGTTACCTATACCTGCCCGATCAAGCTGCTATCATTGGCCGGGGGGGCGGGCGGAACAGGGGGCAACGGAGTGTCAGCGTCCTGCAAAACAGAGAGAAACCCAAAGAATAAAACAGTGAAGCAGGAGAAACAGAAGCAAAGAGGAATGAAGAGCAGACATTAAGTTCTTGCTGTTCTAGTCTTACAGGCTTCATTTCATCGCCGCTCAGATGGGCCCGAAACTAAACACTCGCAAATATCCCAATTACACCTGCACTTCTTGTCCTTTTGTAACAGGAATTCCTGCTTCTTTCCTCTCCACTCCCTGAATCTCTGCAAACACAAAGCGGACGATTGTCCAGTGGCAGGGCTGCAGCGACCTCGCTCAAACATCCGTGTCTGTTTTTACTCCAGGCGCGCGGATCGGATGTACCTTTAATGGGCCTAATTGCACGCTGTATTGGTCTGGCATTCTGGAAAATGGGTTCTTTTCAGCTGTAGTTTGGTTTGGTGAATTTTCTACACCTTCTGTGAGATTCCAAAGAGAGAGATTCCAAAGAGAGACAATGTGTTTTCAGTTGGCACTATCTGAATAAACTGGATTGACTGGATGGGAGGCTGTATGGATTGATGACTAAATTGACCAATGGATGGACAATGTCTGGACCCGCAAACATTTTGGACCGTATCAAGCACTAGAAACTACTTGTACCCTTCTCCAAACTTTGTCGGAGCCTTGAGGGATGAACATTGGGCTTTGATAAACCAATAATCAGCTGCAGTGTTGAGTTTTCCCCTCCCACTGCTCACTGCTGATGTTTTCTCTGAAGCTGACGCAGAGACACGCTTTCCTCTGGTCAAGCCAATGCTGTACTCTTCTTGTTGCCCTCGGCGACACAAAGTGCAACTTTGTCAGTTCAAGGTCCCTGGAAAGTGAGCGGCCGGTCTCTAGCTGTGCTCTTTTGTCTCAGCGTGTCTTTCGCAACTTTTGCCCCCCTCCTGCCGGCATGTCTTCTGATTCTGGCATGGCAGGGTGAGAGCTCTCCAAGCTGCCCGCAGCTTCTCATGCATCCTGCTTGGCTGTCACAAGACGACATGGGCGCCATTCAACCCAATTAGTGAGATCCACTCTGATGTTGGGAAGGGAGAAAAAAAACCGAGGAAGAAATCACGTTTTTATTTTGCCCCTGTCTGTCATCTGCCAATTTCAGTGGAAGTAAGAGAGTGGCATCAATTAATGGCGCTGGGCCGGAGGCAGCGGTGGCCCTGGCCCAGGCGCAGGGTGGCATCATGTGAGTCCTGTGTCTTTGCCGAAGCTAAAGCAAATGAGATGAGACTAATAGGGAGCTGGTTTCCAGCCACTGATTAGAGGCTGGGAGACCCGAGGCATCGCCCAGGTCCAGGTCCCGGCCTGGTGTCACGTCTTTTTGGACGTCCTAACGTCTGTCTCCCTCAGGTCATCTTTCTTTAGACTCTCTCTCTCCATTTTGCTTGTTCTGCAGCAAAGCTGGGTTAGGAAACCTACGTTCTCCTTTGGGGGTGTTAATTAAGGGAAGCATCCGAAATTAATCAACAAATTCACTAGGGCGAAGGACGATGTGTCTGAAGGCCTGGAAATGGAGTCCGTGGAGGGCCTGCGGAGAAAGAGGCCCTCGGCTATGGCCGGCCCGATAAACAGGCGCACAGACGGTGATCTGACACAAAAATTCATGTAAGTATAAAATTTTACACTCATTTTCCCTGTCAGCTTGTCACAATGAATTATAAAGGTTGATTCGATGGTGTGGCTAAGGGAGATCATCCACTCCGGTCGTCTGAACACCGTCATATGGTCAACGTCTGGTGGTGGAGGCTCGTGGTATGACCACAGTGCCGCGGTGCATCAGCAGGAAAACAGCAGGCCGCTGACCACCTAGTTTCCACTGCCGCCTAGCGAAGAGTCAACCTGTTCAGGAAACTTGGACAACTATACTCCAAGCAACTCGCTTTACTCCAACGGGTTCCTTTCTCCTTTCATTCACCTCGGCTCCACCTTCATTAGGCTTGTGCTCTTAGATAACTCTCCAGTTTTGTCTTTCAATTTATCTTTGGAGTTTTTTTTGCCACATTCTCTAATTAGCACAGTGCCTGCAGGCTATTTGTGACCTTTCCATATGTAAATAGACGGATGCTTCCCTCCCCTCTCCCTTCTTCCTCCTCTGTCTCTGGGTGGCTTGCAGTGACAGGACGAGCGCTCACGCTCTCCGCGCTCCGCACCGAGCCGAGCCGGATGGATGACACCACTCAAGGCGTGTTTTGGCGGGGGCCCCGGCGATATCAGGGAAGCGAGGTGTTTTCTTCTTTTTCTGCGTGGTGAGTGACAGCTGCCAGGTGTGACACCACCAGCTTGCCGCAGTGTGCAGCAACTGTCTGCTGTCACTTCCCCTCTCCTCATGGCCAGGCGCTGCGTCACTCACGCCGTCCTTTAAGTCCTCTCGCCCGCGGTGCTTCAGCAGCTGGAGAGCTCTAACTGCAGAGTGCACTTCGAAGGGCCTCGCCGCTACGCTGACAGAGCTTGCTTTATGCTGGAATCAAAACTAACTTTCATCTCTAGTAGTTAGTAATTAAAACCAATTATATTATATGGAAATGTTGCTGATTGTATCCAAACCATTGACTTAAAATTGTCCAGAGTAGAGCCGATTCTTTTTGGATGACACACTACCACCACTGAGTCTCGGCTGGTCCAGTTCGGCTGGTTGAATGAGACTGAATACGTCCGAATAAACTACAAACACACAACACACAGTAGCAGTACTTTGCTTGGCCAATGGTTTACATTCCAATGCAGCGCATCAGTAAAATATTTTAAGTTAAAGTCCCTAAAATTATACATCTTTATCTTAAACTGATCAAACTTTGGCTCGCCCCTTTAGGAAAACACAAGAAAAGGAAACCATGATTCCAAACTTTATCTTTCTGTAATCTGACAAACGTCCTGTTCACTTCAACTGGAAAACCAGAAAATCTGTTAGAAGAAACTGTAGAAAAGGAGTAAACTTCAGCTCTCTTGACATTCACTGATTTCAAACCTAAAAGCCCCAAAAACCAGCTCTTTGTTTAGCTGATGAAAATAGCTAATGTTCCAGTCATTTGTTTCAACATCCTTAATATGTTGAGGCTGAGATGTGATTCTTTTTCTATGGTTGATTTGTGGTGAGTCATAAAACAATGTCCACAATTTAAGCAAAACTTCTACAGCAGTAACTCAATCTCATACTGAAAAATTAAAACCATAAAGTCATGTGTATCATACTTACCGTATGATACACGGTAAGTAAGTTAGCTTAATGATAACTGTTTAGTGTAATATCACCAGGTAGGAATCACTTACAAAGAGAAGCAGGCCCACAGCATCACAGATCTTCCACTGTACCTGAAGTGTGCTTGGATAACCATTTAGGAAGCTTTAGTCCTTAGTGAACAATTTCTGCTTAGCGATGTGTTTTGAGTCATTAACCTGGAAAATGTCTCGATGGCCGTTTTTTAGTGGCAGAGGATCTCAAGTTTTTATTGAAAATGTTCAAGAACTGAGTATGTATAGGAAACGACCCTAGAACATTAAATATTCTCCATTCTGACCAGAGGGATGGTCAAAAAATCTCAAATTTGATCCCTTCAAAGATCACAATTCCTGTAGCTGACATTGCTAATAGGACCAAGTTTTGTGAAGGGAAGCTCCCCTAACAACCTGTTGGCATGGATACGCCTGCCTGATGGGAGCATCTTGTGGCGTCTCTTTTATTTTGAAGAGTAGCTATGAGAACGAGCCTCTGTTTTGTGTTGAACCTCGATCAAAATAAAGTTCACACTTCTCATGAAGGAATAAAAGCTACTAAACAAATGTAAATATGATGATAGAACACGGCATCATATTTGATCAAAAAGCACAAACAGAAAGTCCAAACCGTTTGATTCTGCTAAAGTTTCTTATCAAAACTTTTCTAAGTTCAGAGAATTGCTCAACCTACTTTAGAAATAAAAATGTCAAGAAGTGCCAAAACTATTTGAGTGACTTCCAGCAGCCTCCAGGCCTGAACCACTGTGAAGAGTTTCACAGTAAAACGTGTTTCTGTTTAACTGGATACTGAGGATGTTGCCTGGATACTGAGCTGTTAGCATGTCATGTCATACAGCAACAGTCTTCAGTCAGAGATATGAGTAATTAGACATTTTTTTGCACATCTTTCTTCAAAATTCAAAGTTTTATCTTTAAACACACATTAACATGAATCCAACATGTAACAAATTGATCAAATGAGGCATTAAATATTATGTTTGAGACATAAATGAATGACTTCAGAGAGCTAAAATCTGTTTATTGCGCTAAAAGTTCTCCCTTTTACGCTAAATAATGATTAGTTCACAGCATGACACTGCCACCACCATGTTTCCCAGCAGGGATGGTGAATCCAGCATTTTTACAGCCGGTGGGCTGAACTCAAAGTTTTCTGGGTTTCAAACGAAGACGAGGCCGCCGCCTTCCTGCTCCTCTGAGACGATCTGCAGTGTTTCTACTCGCATTAGCATACATTACAGGATCGCCAAGCCGCGGCGCTTTAAAACACAAAACGCACACAGAGCATCTGAAAGTGAACCCTGTGATTATGGCATATTAATTGATGGTAATGTTGCGTGCCAGCTCACCACTTAGAACTGGGTAGAGTGCGACCTGCACTAATTATAACTACAGGAACAGATAAACATGAATGGCTCACGCACATATTTACAGCTAATAACTTTGAAGAGTTGTCATCGTCTCTACTCACCAAAATAAAGCTGGAATATTGGTGACATAACGCGACGAGGACGCTGTCGGAGGGAGGAGTATTTACGGAGGCCGGGGTCCCTGGAGGCCCCCGTCGTCTCCGCTCAGCATTATTTAATATCTCTAAAGTGCATAATTGCTGATCAGAGAGTCTCTGTTTGGTGTGTAAAGGACTTCTTTGAACGCGGGGAGGAGAAGCAACGCTACACCTCTGGTATCATGTGCTGTGCTTGTTCACGACGAGGCCAGGCGGGGCCAGACGCAGCAGCATAGGAGCGGCGGGCTCAGTGGCCGCCTGGTGTCTTTTTACCGCCAGTAGAGCAGCTCCAGTTGACCACAGAGAGCCACTTAATAAGTAAAGGCCCCCGGTGATTCTGATCTGGCACCATGACCTCCAGAAAGCCCCCCCCCCCTCCGGCTGCATCAGCACCTGCTCAACCCGCCCCCTCCGACCCCCCCAGCCCTGAGTGGTGTCCCCGACCGGGCCGCGCCGCATTCCAGCCGAACACTGATGCGAGGTGACCGAAGCGGCCGGTTCACACGGCCCCTGCAGTGGCGCTGGGGCCGCAGCCAGGCCGTGATGCAGACAGCTGGGGGCCACAGCGCAGGAGGAGGAGGAGGATGAAGGAGGGCACCAGCAGCCACCAAAGGGAACAAGTGGAGCTAAAGTTGACGGGTTCAGCAGAGCAGCTGAATGTCAGCAACCGCAGCCAAGCCACCGCTCAACAACAGACAAAACTGATTAAAAAGGCTCCTCCTTGATGCCTGCTCACTGTTTTATCAGCACAAAATATGCCTATCAAGTTGGTGTGGTTCAGATGAAGCCGTTTCTAATATTGCTTATTAATATTTCCCCCTGTTAAACCCAGCTTCTTTCCCCTGACATTTGTAATTTGCTTTTACAAAGTGACTAAAAAGCCACAGTGTCATAATTTTTTGCAAAATATCAGTCATGATGTAGATAAACGGTAAATTTAAAGTACAGACCAGACTGCTGCTTCGTCAGAGGTGAAGCTAATGCTAGCATCATATTGTAGAGGAAAAACCTAAAACAATCTTTATCCATTTTTTTAAGCTTAAAACCACAATTTATTTTTACTTGTATATTAATCTTTAAACAAATTCCTGGAGAAATGATAGACAGTTAGCATGTGAGTCACCAAGACTGTTAGCCTAGTGCTTTTTTTTAGAAAAAAAAAAAAATAAACTAGCTCTATTTAGCTAAAACTATAGTATAAAACTTCAGAAATGATTGAGGTCAGTGCTATACTACAATTGACAGACTAAACTGTTACATCAGAACTGAAGCTAATGTTAGCTTGGTGCTATTATTTTCTTAAATCAAGTAAATTGCTAAACTTTTTTCCTCAACAAAATAGAGTGAGCATGTGGGGCAAAAGCTAATAGTTAGCTGGTTGTTTTTATGGTAAAACTAGTTTTCCATTGTTTTTTAAAAACTTTTTATGGAAGTTATTTGTGAACGCTGAAACTAATATTACTAATGTCATCACCCTAATCTTTAACTTCTCTGTCAGACTCAAGTCAGGGATCTGGATGGGTCACTAAACAACACAGATTACGTCCAGTCAAAAGAATCGTGTTGAAATTAAAAGATAGCTTTAAATCTAAAGGGGATTAATAATTTGGGATTACCCATCACAATATTTTATTTTATTTATTTTTTTGGAGGAGAGCTACTTTGTTTCTAACTTATTTTATATTTGCTTTTAGAGGCACCACTTCCAAAGGATTCATATTTTGCCTGTTTTAAATAATTATTTATATATCTGGTACAATTCAGCGAGTTTTCAGTTATGTTGGTTTAAAATATAAAACAATCTAGCTTACAAAACTGTTTTTGTTAAACTCCTAGAAGAAATTTTAAAAAGTTGTATAGTGACTATAACCCAGTCGGTTTTGCCACTAGAAAAATTTGTTTACAAGAAAACCGAAATATGGTAATTTGCTTCAGACATTGACAAAACTGTCAAACAATAGAAAACAAATGACAAATTATCAACTGCACATATCCAGTGACCTATATAAACAATTTATACCAAAGAAGCTATTAAATTACTCAAAACCGAGCTTGCTTTTGTTTGTTATTGCAGTCACCGTCTGTTGTTTTTTTTTTTTTAAGAGTAAAACTAAGAAACAAACGAACCATTAAGGAAGCTGCAGCTTTATTTCCACACCAACAACAAAAGGAGCAATTTACTGTAGTTTTTGCTAACTAAACTAATGAATAATAATGCAGATATAAAAGAAATCCAGAGCTGTGTCTTAATTAAATATATCTGCTTGAAGGCAAATTTTGTCGAGCCGACAAACATTTCGCTCCTCGTTGAATGCAGAGATCAGTCGCGTCGGGAAAGTGTTAATTAACGAGAGACGAACCTTCCCGTCTTTTGTGCCGTACGCAGGCATAACTCCGGCCGCAGTCGCTCACACACCCACACACCGAGCCCCATTAGCCGCCGCCCTTATGTGGGGATCACTGTTTGTTGGTGAGCCGTTGCACCACTACTGTTTTTTTTTTTTTTTTTTTCCCCCAGTGAAGTAGAAACAGAATGAAAAGACGAGGGGGCACGAAACAATTTGTTTAATTTGGAGCAGCTCCAACTCAGCAGGTGAGAGGAAGCAGGGGGAGGAATTGTCTTTTCTGTTTTTATGTTCGCCTCTTCTCGTTGTGTGTTTGAACAGCAGGTCGAGGTCTTAATTCACTTGCCTCAGCTGCCTCCGTTTGTTGGTTTGGGTTAGGAAGACATGAGGAAATCTGCCCTCCAACCTCCCCACCCCCTTCCTTTCCGCCAGGACCCCGCCACCACAAACCAGCTCCTAATTATCTCTGAATAGCAATTTTATTGAACCCTAATTTGTGGTAATGAACTGTGATAGGTGGCAAGGCAGAGTAAAGAAAAGGGAAAACTTGAATACGGTCTCACACTCTGGCCCTCAGCTCATGGTGATAATCACCGTTATTGTTCACGCTTGACCCTGGCTGACCAGATGAGACGTTCATGTGACATTCAGCTGGGGTTTGCTTACATAAAAACAAAAAGAAGTGGAGGCATCGGCCGTAGGACCCACAAACAGGGAAATGACATATTCCCCCAACAGTAAACAATATGCCTTGTATCATTTTTGATATATTTGAAGGCATTTCAGAAACATCAGATACCTGTATCCAGTGGCAACAAATATTTTACATATTCACTGTAAAAACCCCCAAAATAGTAGGCTTTTTCTTTATGCACATTTTGAATTACCGCATTAGAAAGCTTGATGGAAACGGTAACATTCTAAATGACTTTCTCAATTTTGCCAAAATATTTCCTGAAAAATAGAGTTATTGCTCTAAAGTAGAGATGGAAACACTTCAGTCAAATAAGTTCTGATTTAGTGAATACTCCCAGCCACTGGCGGATCGGCGCCTTACCAGATCATCAAACTCTGGAAAATGTCTAAGTTTAAACCTCCAGCTCGAGAGGGAGGACAGGTTCCATTTTTCTGAGCTAGTTAGCAACGTCTACTTCCTGTTTTCTACAGCCATACGTAGCATCAACATATGAAATTACACACTGATTAGCCTGGTTGATTCACTCCAAACCAGTAGATGGAAACAAATAATTCTCTTTTTTTTTGGTGACATTTTAAAAGTTCACTTAAAAGTCGCATGACGGTTGGATAGAAACATAATTACAGCTTGGGCCATCCAATTGCCAACTCTTGGCTGGTACATAGCAACCATCGACCTTAATGATAGTCTAAAGTTTGTCTAATTTCTAATAAAATAAATACATAATGATGAAGTTCACTTTGAGATGCTATGTTTTACACACACCAAGTCACAGATTTCCAACATAAAGTCAATACTGTGACTAAATGTCTCTTTTGGGAAGTCACCATTAATTCTTGACTCCACGGCATTTTTATAGCCAGGAATGTTTTACTGAGTTGGACAATCGTTTCTGTTGCATGGCTTCAGAAATAGTCATCGTTGACATTTTTTTTTTAACCCAAGGATTTCAGCGCCACTTGGAAATAGATTCTGACCAACTTCTTCATCCTCATGAATAAAGCAGAAACTGTGTCTCTGGACTATTAATAAGAAATTAGCATCTCCCTCAAATATAATCAAGAGGTTATGATTATCTTAACTTAACCAAACAACAACTGAAAGCCATATTTACTAGCAATTGAACACAAAGCGTGTCTTAAAATAAAATATCTAAGTGTGAAAAAAGTGTCTAGTCCAACACACAAAAAAATATCCAAATAGAAAAAAGGAATTTGAAAAATTATTTTCTCGGAATCAACTCAAAATAATTTGGTATCCTAAGGTAACTACAGGTGTGTAAAGAGGAAGGTGACAATATGTTGACTGAAATGAAGGGAGAAGCTTAACTTTGAAACGGGGAAAAGCAATTGCTCAAAGTGAACATCGGAATCAAAAGTTCACTTCATTTCAACAAACTTGAAATGAAATGTAGGGAAAATATCCGTCATCAAAGACGGAGAAGCACTTTTTATTCACGCTAAATCTGATCAAAATGTTCAGGTGGAAGTTAATCAAGAGAACATAATTCAGATGAAAAGATGTGGACAGTTTTGTCATCTGTACTAATAAAATGGGGATGACGATCAGCATTTTACCCCAACAAGTGGCATAGGGATCTAAATGTACCAGATCTAAACTGTAAACCAAATTAACAATCTAAAGCAAAAAGTCTTTAAAGTAAAAAGAAGTAAAGTGGTGGATCCAACAGAATCTCTATCGACAAAACGTTCTACTCAATAACTGGTAAAAATAATTTTTAAGTAAGAGACGGTAACCAAAGTGCAGAAAGTGCTGACTCCAACAGAAAAATACTCGATGTCCAGGAATAAAAGGTGATCACTTACCTGAAAAGGTTACATTGGCACTACTGTAAATCTGAATTTATGTAGCTTTATAAGGTAAGAACTGCTGTAAGTTCTGAATTGAATGGAAAAACACTTAAAATACTTTAAACATTTATTTTAGAAAGTGAGGAATTAATGCGGAGTTAAATTAAATCATTGAAGTTTCTAAATGTATGTACAAGTGTCAACCAAATGAATTACTTCTAGAATTTAAAAAAATTCAAGAAACAATCGATATTTACTTCAAAGCCATTCAATTTAGGTTTCTAAACTTGCCGAGAAGAAGGCAAAATACTAAATCCAACAGTTCTTTTATTGGACTTCACTCATTTATCTTAACGGTCGCAAAGAGTTTCACCAGGCCTACATTTTTCAGAAACCGTGAAAAACACAGGAATTGGCATTATGAATAAATCTCATAAGTTTGTAAAGTTTTTAAAATGACGCAGCCAAACTCTGGGTATTTCCATGTCATTTAGAAGGACCTGAATCAGATTTTGAGCAGGAATATAAATCAGGAGTTTGACTGCAGCCAGTTACATATGTCTAAATAAAAAAGAAACCAAAAAAAACTTGACCTTTTAACTGGCTAAAATCATAGCAAAAAACAAGAGATATGTAACCAATCTCAAAGGACATCATCTTGGCTATGATTTCTGAAAGCAGAGTAGAACCTGAATGCAATTGTGGCTTAACGAATGACGTCTAAACGGTAAAAATAATTTCAAGTCCAGCTTTGTTTCATTTTCCAGCCACTCAGAGTGGACAAAGCCCCACACAGCCGAATGATTGGAAAGGATCTGCAGCCTGTATGTGGTCCTACTAGCACTGTTTGCTCTGGGCTTCCTGTCTGTGGGCTTACATTACAATGTGTAGATTTAGAGATTGGGGAACTAAAGTCGCCAGGCTTTCAGCTGGATAAGGTTTTCCTCCGCCGTGCCTCCCTCCCTCCCTCTTCCTCCAGCCCCTCTGTCTGTCACACTGTCGTCCAATACCAGATGGTAGGCGTTCAACACGGAGACCCAAGCTAAAATACCTGATTACAATTCACCAATACAATTCAAATATCATGGGCAGGCTTAAGGGTAATTCCTCTGTAACAATATCATTTATTTCCCCCCCTGTTTCCTTTATCCTTGTTTTACCAGGAGAGGAGGCAGCAAAGCCCTTCCTCAAACAGATAAAAGAAAGGATAACCTATTTTCTTCTGGATTCTTCTTCTGATCCTGGAAGTTAAAAAAAAAAAAAACACCCCCAAAAATTCTATAGCGCTCTTCTCTTCAGCTCAATTTTAAAGAAATGGAACTAATTAAGACGGAAAATATTTATAGGATGCGAACCTCGCCCTCGCTGACATTTTGGAGCCACGACAATAATGAATGAAAATTTTATTCCGACTTCATCTTTATGCGGTTAATTCATATTCGACGAATATATTCAACTCCAGAGGAGTCATACATATACATTGTAGTCTTGTAAATGCATGAAGTACCATAATAATTAAGCCTTACATTAGTCATGACACACTGAAGGAAACCCCTGGGCATTTTGCCTTTTATTTAGCTAATAATACATTTTATTATCATGTAATAATGTTATTGAATATTCTGATAAACCCCAAGATCAACACGCCAACTAGAGGAACATTTACATTTTAAGGATGTTTTATTCAATAGTAAAAGGTTTTGTTTGTCAGGCTAAAGATCACAAAATAAGTTGTTTTATAAGCTGTCTTGAATATTAAAAATTAAGATTATATTTTTGTTTGCTCGTGTGTTTTAATTGATGGGCTACTACATTATTCAAAATCGAGCACATTAGGATTTTTTCTTCTTCTTACTTTGCAGCTGTACAGACCCAACATTCATTGCAGTTGCTACATTATCTTAGGAAAGAAGTGGGAAATTTGAAATTTATACAATTTCTAGATTCTTGTTGTGATTTTACAGCTTATTTTAAAATGAGTGTATCCTTGAATTCAGGTTGGCTGCGACATTATTTGTTGCATCTTCAACAAATAAAATACAACATTTTGTATCTTCTTATTTGATAATAAGATACAAAATGTATCTTTTGTTTTTGGCTCGCAATGATATTTGAATTTAATACAAGCGCAATAAAAAAAGATGGATATTACACAAACTTCATCAAAGTTTAATGTAAATACTTAAATATGCTTTTTTTATACCAGTTCTTAAAATTAATTATGTGCTAATAAAAAAAAAAGCTAAAATTAAACGTATATTAAGTTGTTTTGATCATATATTTTAATTAAGAACTGTCACTGTCTGGAGTTTTGCGTTTTGTAAAACATGACGTAAATAAAACGTGGACTATAATTGTTTGCGTCTTCGGTGCTAAAACTCTGTCCGACAGTCAGAACGTCGCTGTTTTCACTTCTCCTGACCCCAAAGTGACTGTTTTCAAGTTAGTTTTTTGTTGTTTTTTTTTTTCCTAGCTGGTTTTCGAAAATGTTTTAAGGCTCGCAGAACTCTCCCAGAGGAACGTGAACGCCTTCAACCAAACACGAAGCCCGCCCCTCCAAAACGTGGAGCTCCGCTCTCTCTTTTTCCCTCCACGGTGCGCTCCGGCTGTTTTCAGGCGAGTGTTATTCTTTCATGGCCAGAGTGTGTGTGTGTGTGGTTTTTTTTTTCTCTCTGAGTGTGATCTCTGGTGTGGGCAGAGGTGCGTCTTAGCCGCCCACACCGTTGGCACTCCTGCCCAAGTAGCACCCATAACACCGAACCATTAGTGGCGTGGCAGTCTACCCACATCTCAGCCACCTTCATTAGTCATTCAGCTCCTTATTTTTGTTTGGTTTCCCCTCTGGCTCCTAATTAATGCTTAATCGAAACTGCTGAACTGAGCTGGTAGAAAATTCATGAATATTAAAATCGACCCTGACGTTTTTTCTCACTTTCCTCGTTTTTTTTTTTTTTTTCCCTTTTTTTTTTTTCTTCCTCTTTTCGTCTTTGGGTTGTCAACGTTGGTAGCCAGGCGCCATTAATTTCTGTTGCTGTCAGAGATTTAAAGCATCACACTTATCACCACTGTAACAGTGATGAAGGATATGAGGCGGCGCAGTTGTTTGGCCAATTTAGCATGAGTGGAGTTTTTATTGTTTTGATTTATTTATTTATTTATTTTTTTTATTTGAATTTTCAGACCATTTGAATCAGGTGAGGAGAAAAATGCAGAAAGTCGAACCACTTAATCCAGTTTGGATACATTTTAAGGCAATAGAAGATGCTCATTAATATCGCCGGAAAATCAATTTTTATTGATCCGTGCTGGTTGAAAGCAAACCCCAGATATGTTTTTATATGTTTGGAAGTGCCGGCTCAGCTTTCTCTTCAATCCCATCAAATGTTGTTTTCTGAACTGATCAAGTTTCAAAAATTTTCCAAGGCCGTTTTTGCCGGAAGATTAAACAATTTCTAAGAAGCAGATATGCGATGCTATAATGGTGGGAAAACGATGTTTTGTTGTTTTGTTTTATTTTATATTTTTACAAAAGTTGCAATAGAGATATTGTTCTTTGGTTGCTTGAAAGTCAAATGTAGAGATTGGATTTTTGTTCAAAAATGTTAAGTCAAACGTACAAATTAAAAACACATATTGCCCAATTATTAAGCAACTCCTGCGTCTTCTCAGAGATCACTTCTAAACAAGTTATCTAGTCACTCCTAATGGGATGTGATTATTAATATTTCCTCAGAGGATTCTCCGTCAACTCTCTTCAAAGTTTGTGCAGGAAACCGATTAAAAATATTCACCAACCTCTCCTTCTTACCATATTTTAGTTACAAAATCTGCATCTGGAATTAATTTTTCTGACTTTTCTATGTTGTTGTTGTTGTTGTTGTTTCCTTTCAAGGCCTAGCACAAGCTGTACTTATATAATAATGTGATTGTGGAGAAGGCTTCCCGCAACAGCACAATCATGTCGCTCTTTGTAAAGAAATAAACAGATGTCCGTGTTTATTCTGACTAAATTGATGGTGGCATCGCAGGCGAACCAAATTGAAATCTTCGTGACAATTTCTCTGAAGTTGCTCAAATACAATTTGACTTCTGACAAGGGGGAATGCAATTTCTAAAAACAAGAACATGCCATCAGTGGAGGCCGGCATTTGCATAATGAGGATACTTCCATTTCTCCCGGCGACGCTTTTGACAGCCTCTAACTAAAAAGCCGTTGTTGGAGAGGAGTGAGAAACGTCGATACGAATAATCCAGAAGAGGCGGTAAGAGCGGGAGATCGGGGCAGCGGCCGGATCCATCAAACGAAACAAATGCAGTTTGGCAAATTTAAAGCAAAAACAAGTGATGCTAGGTGACCCTGGCAGGAGAGCAACTGAAGGGGGCTTGTGCCCTGAGCTACGGCCGTGACTTTGACTGCGCCGCGGTGGAGTTAGACCGCAGGAAAAACTCCGGCGCTTCTTCTGATTGGTTGACAAATATGACTGAGCTGACACTAATTCCATGTAGCTCTTTTGCTCTAATTGTTGATTCAATTTGCTAATGACTAATTTGATTTAAGTGGCAGGCACATCTCCATGTAAGCAGGACATGGAGAGAAGGAACAGGAAAAAATGGACTGGAGGTGGCGTGATGGCTTGTCACGGAAAGGCTGCTCGCCAATGAATATTCCATGAGAGTTCACACTTAATTGTTTCTGATTTGTTTATTTTTTTATCTTTTTTTTTTTTTCAATATAGTGCTTTAGCGCGCACTCCATCAGTCCTGGTGTTGACACCCCGTGTATCACCCCACCCTTTCCCCCTCTGCACCATCCCCCCACGCTTTCACAAGTGGTGCTCAGATGTCCATCAAACGCAGCAATGAAGGATCACTATAAGTTGTTTGAGCCTGTCAACAAAAGCACTCCAACACTTTGGTCCCCTTCATGTTTTCCCTTGTTGAGCCCGCTGGAGATCTCTGATGTGAAGGACTGGATGAATTTCTAAACAGACATCCGGGGGCCCCCGTCGAGAGCCGCTACCTGTTGCCAATGCAAATCTGCTCCTAAGATCCCGAGGAAGCGCATTGTTCCACCGCCGAGCGTTGGAGTCCACTTGCAAAGTTGTTTGCCTGTGGGAGAGGACGCGTTTCTCGAGAAACAAAACAAAACAAAAAATCCCGAGCGTGACCTCTCAGTTGAGTTTGAGGGGCCGACCACGGCGGTTCAAAGTCGCTCCGGTTTTCCGACGGCGCAGAAGGAAATTAGAGAAAAACCAGTTCAAGCTGATCTAAAATGTGCAGCAGTGGAGATTTCACCATGAGTAGAGCATGAAGGGTACTCACCCACATGAAAGCCACCAGAGACAACCTCAAACCGAGCTCTTGCTTACTGGAAGCATATTGGCGTCCATCCGTTTGTCTTTTGTAGCGGCTCCAAGCCTGTCGAGAGTATGTTTCCTTTTTCTCTTAGCCCACTTTGCCTCTCCCGTTGTGTAGGGGAACGTTTTGTTTTACCCTTGTACTGGACAGACTTGTAAAGACGCAAATCTCAATCCTTTTATGCCTTTTATCCACTCCCTTGACGAGTCTTTCTCACTGCATGACTTGCAAATCATGCTGTGATACTGAATGGGATTGACATTCTCAGATGTAAATACATAGAATACTTCTCATTTTGTAATGGGCGATGGAAAGGAAGCCTAATTGTTGTATAATGATATTTTTTTCCCCCCCTCTCATAACTGTCTGGGCCAAAAATGAGTTGCATTGGAAATTATGCATAAATACAACCATGTATTTATGTATTAATTCAACTGTGTGGATACTTGTTTAGCATTACTACGTAGACTAATTTATTCATTTATACATTGGGCCAGACTAGTATGGAGAGCTCAACCCAAATTTCGAACGGAAAAAAATGGCAATTTTAGTTCGAACACTAATGAACATTTTTAGATTTATTTCTAAAAACAGTCGTTTCAGTGCTTTGTGGGACAGCTTTTAGTATCAATACATAAACATGAGTCTCGAGTTTCCACTAATGTTGATGGAAACAAGCCATAACCACATTTTAATTTTCTTCTTACTTCTATTTCTACTTTTAGATTAGATTAAGCCCAAAGCAAACTGCCAGTTTTAGATAATTTCCCTGGTTTTACGGGATAAACATGATTACCTCGTCTCTGCTTTTCGGCAGTGCTGCAGAAAAACTGGTCAAAAGCGGCTGATCAGTTTCCAGAAACACTGATGAAAAGTTTAGATTTGGTGAGTTTCTGTTTCATACTTTAGCGTGAGAGAATCTCTAGTAAAACGGACATTTTTAATTGTTTAAAGTTTGTGTTGCACATTAAAATATTACACAGACTTTTTATTTGTAGTTTCCACAAACTGAGCAAAAACAACCAGTCGGTTTCCAGAAGCCACCATGTCAACTTTGTGTATTGGTATTTGGTTTATCAATCAGTTCCTAGAAACACAAATCCAAACTTGAATTTGAGTGATTATTGTTCCTCCTTTATGTTGCTTTTATTTGTTTTGAGAGTAAACCCAAAGAGTGTTGGGAGTTGAGGAAGGTTGTTGGAGGTCGTTGAGGTTTTCGTGGCATGCGCTGGCGTAGCCTTTGTCGTTCAGGACGTGACGTCATGCCTCTCATTTGAAAAGATTATCCAGTTTTTCAGGGTTAGAGAGTGTCTGTGGGAGAAATAAATAACGCCCATCAATAAATTCGGAGTGGATCAATGCATACTTACTTTAGCTCATCCGATTTTACCTTATGCAGTGGCACTCGTGCTGATTTTTACAAGAGCAGAAAACTGGGAATTAATGCCCAGAAGCACCACTTTAAGCTTTGAACAACTTCTAGTTTGTCTTGTTTTGTTTTTAACTTCCAGAAGTAAAATTGATGAGAGTCCATTTTACTCTCATGGAAACAACCATGGAAAAGGGATTTTTCCCCCCCCCCCCGTCTGGCTCGAAAGAGACGACAAAAAGAGGTGAATAATTTTAACACAAAGATTCAAACATTTATTTTTAAGTGTTTCTTTTCCTGTTCTCTTTCTTTAAACTTTGAGAATAGCATGACTAAAGTTAAAGTCAACTTTATGTGTTGTTCATTAGGAACTCAGCAAAGTTTTATTTATTCTTTTTTTCCCCCACAAGTGTCACAAGTAACTTCGGGGAAAGAGCATGTGCCATTGGAAACCTCAACTTCCCTCAGCTTATTTAGTCTTTTTTATTCTTTTGCATCGTAATAACCAAAGAAAAGAGTTTGTTTTGAGGAGTTTACATTTCTGCTGCAAGTCATGAGCTCATCTCAGTTTTTACCAGAGTCAGTCTTCCAGTTCACTGGTTTCTGTTTTGTCTTTATAAGTTTTGGATCAGAGTGAAACCAAACAGATTTCTCTGTTTGGCGCATCAGGAGCTTCACAGCCGGCAGCAGGTGAATTCTTTTGGATGAGCATAAACCTAAAGCAGAGAGACAAATAATCACTTTTCAAAGATCCAAAAACATTCCTGTTTTTACTCCTACTCATCTTTTTACATCAAGTTAACCAGAAATGGTGTAACAGTTTATATCGTAATAAAGTAGAAACATTGACAGCTCATCTCTACTTTTTAGGAGTTACTGAAAACTGCTTCCGGACATTTGGTTCATTTGTGTCAGTTGTTTTTTTTTCTTTTGCGAATGTGGGTTTTTCAGTTTTTAAAAGTTTAAGAAGTTTATACTGCTTGTATTTGTGGAGTTTCACGGAGAAAGCTAACGTCTGCATCTTCCCATATGTTTTTTTTTTTCTTTCTTTTCTCTGATTTTACTTGTAAAATCAGAGAAAAGCTTGGGTTAAAGCCAACACAGACGGTTTCAGGGATTATTTTCACCGTCCAAGAAGACTGCGTGGTCACCAGAGACTTGTCAAAAATGTTAAACTTTAACAAAAACATTTAAGGAAACATACGCTTTTGTTTCCTTAACTGTTTTTACCAAGTGTGTGACTTTTTCCTAACTTTTGAATGAGATTAAATCGGAAGAGAAGCGACAAGACGTGGAAGTTTACTGGAGTTGCTGGAAACTGGAGTTGCTGGAAACTCCAGTAAACTGGGTAGAAAAAATGAACTCACAGAAGGAAACTTAACTTCAGCTTCATCTGTGTAAATTTTTTTTCTCCATCTTTTTAACTTCGGGAACTCCCAGAAGAGTGACGGGTTTGTGTTTTTTTTTGTTTTTTTTTTTGGCGCTTTTATATTAGTATTGATAAATAAACATTATTTAAAACATCTGTCAGGCCTGGTTAAATATCTTCGGCGTGGTTCAGTGGCTTCACCGACCCACGGCATCGAATATTTAATTATCGCACTAACTGCATAATGAAAAAGTCAATTTCCACACCGGCGCCCCCTGTGCGCAGAAGACAATTGCAATTCTAATATCTGCATCTGAAATCTTCCTGGTTCCCCCTCCGCCCCGTATCCCCCTCTCCTCCCCGCGTCCCGTCTCGATGCCTCGCAGGGCTGCGAAGTCTCCCGCATTACCATAGCCCTCTTCCTGACTTAAGTCTGCGGCTCGTACTTGCTTGTCGTGGCTAATTACGTGTTTAACCCTGTGCTGGGGAGCTTGTTTTACATTCAAATTTATGGGGACCTCGCTGATCTGTAGAATGAGCCGGGAACATGACGGCGTCGTCTTCTGGTAATTGATTATCCTCTTAGAAAAAAAGCCGCGGCTTCCAGAGGAGCGCCGTATTGAAGTTATTGACCTTTGATCTGCGGCGTGTTGAAATATTAATTCTTGGGGGGGGGGGGGTCACAGGTGGATGGCAGCTCACGCTTTTAAAACAATATCAGATTACAGTATTGAGTTTTTTTGTATCGTGTCCACAGCATTAGTGTTATTAGTTGTTTATTCTCCAAGTTATTTGCATTTTTATTACGGGAAAATGGAAGTTTTTTTTTTTTCCTCCCCCCCCCCCCCGTAACGTCCCGATGCCGCAGCAATAATTTCCCGATCTGGTTGCTTGTGCGGAATAAATAATTGCGCATATGTTGTCAATATTTACATTTCCACTGTTTAATTTAATTCTAATGGAAGTCCCTGGGCGATAGCAGCAGCAGCAGCTAATAGAAGAGGAATGATTAAAGCCTTCTCCGTAATAAACCAACTTGCTCCACTGTAATCTAATGTAGCATATCAGTGTTTACAGACTACAGTGACTTTGATCGCTTTCATTGTCAAATTAATTTCTTAATGCGCTTTTTCTGCTGCAGTTTTTGAATTGAAAACAGAGTGTGTGTGCGTGCGGGGGCGTGTGTGTGTGTGTGTGTTTTGGTGTTTTGTTCCACAGCCCTGTAGTCGCCATCACGCCCTCCTCGTAGGCACAGTGGCTCATTGTTGCTGTAAGCGGCGTGTGTTTGTGTGTGTTTGGCACGCAGTACCAGGCCGGGTCAAAGCAGCTTAGTTCCGATCTGCTGGGTGACCTGCCGCGCCACGCCGGCCCCACTGACCCGCATGATTTCATTAGAGCGAGGTGAGATGTCGGGTCTCTGTCACACACACGCAAGCAAGCAAGCAAGCGCTCTTCTACCTTTTAAGAAACACACACACAAATCAAACTGTTCCTGTCCAAAAACGAGAATTAAATGTTATAATCTAACAGGGTTCCTTTGACTGGACACGTCTGGAGAGCAAAGGAAAGAGATGGAAAAAATATTTGACTTTTCCAGACTTTACTTCCCTACTTCTCTTCTATTAAAAACAAACGCTTATTAACGCTTAACCCATGAATTAGTTTTATGTTGATTTATATTACATGTACATGCTTTGTTTTGATTTACAAGGTCTTACAGTAATTTTAACATTTTGTCCAGCAGCGTTTTACTTTTTCACCTGCGGTCTCAATTTTAGTCCATTTTTGATCTATAGTCAACTTACAAATTTCAGACAAGAAATTTAACTCAAGTTTTTACCAAATAATGTATTAAAATGGCCACTTTTTAATAACTTACAAACAAAATCAAAACTAAATATGCTTTAGGAATCTGCATATCTGAGTCCGTTCCTTAATTGAATTTTAAAAGTTAGCCGGTCTAAGTTTCTTGTGAAGCTACACAAGCAGCAACAGGCTGTCTATGTAGTTATTTGTATTTAAATACTTACATTTATACAATCCTATTGTTTTTTTTTATTGCAAAAAAAAAAAAAAAAAATGGTAAGGAATATCATTAGATTTAATCCTATGTGGGAAAACAAAAATGTTCATTTAAAATGGAATTTGCCTAAAAAGTTAAAAGAAAACCCTCCGAAAACAAGATTAGTCATGTTGGAATTATTTTAATCTTAATGTGTTGGAATAAACTTTATTGTTCATTCAAGTTTTAAATGTATAAGCTGAAAAAAAAATGCTGGTTGCATCTATGAAACACATGCAGTATTTCTGACCGTGGCTCCATAAACAGAAAAAAGCAGTCGAATGCAATCTGCTTTAAAAAAAAAAAAAATATATATATATATAAAAAAATCATTAGTGATTTGATTCTCATTTAACAGAACCAATGACAACATATTGATCCTACCAGCAAGTTAGCTCCTCATTACCATGCTGGAGCAGAAGCAGATTTATTCTGCTGAGCTGAACGTCGGTGAGCGGCCGCATGTGGAGGAATCTGTACGGCGAGCGGTCACTAGATGGCGATCTAGGTTAAAGCAGAGGAAATCTGCTGCTGGATGCCGAGGCTTCCTCCTCACTGCTGTCCGAACACCAACAACACGGAAAGATGCACAACGTGAAGGACTCCTTATTACATCTGAGAGCTTCTTTAATGTATCATCACGAGAGAGGCTGGGAATGTCTCATTTTCTAAAGTTGGTTTGTTTTTCAGTACTTGTTAAATATTTGTTTTTGATTCAAATGAAAAGCTGAGCAGAATAAACCCAAACTAAATGAAGGTTAATTATCAGAAATGATCTGGTGAATAGAGTTGTGTGGTTTTGGGTTAAGAGTATGTTCAGGTTGGATGCAACTGAAACAATTCAAAATATGAAGTTTAAAAAAAGCAATAAAGGTTTTTTAAAAGTTTTATTTTGAAAAATCGCTACAATTTTGTCGAGTTAAAGCTTTAAAAAATTTTTAATGAGTCACCTTGAGGAACCCCTACCCAACCTATTGCTGAGCACTGCTGGTCATCTGGCTGAACGGAGGCTGCTGCTCTCACAAGAAAGAGAAATTTGGTGATTTCTGGTCATGGAAAACATGATTACAAATGTTACATTAATAAATGAGATATTAAAATGTTATGTGCTGATTAAAATGTATAAATAAATTTGTAGTTTAAAAAGGTAAAGTAACTTGAAGAATTAAGTAGTAAGTCTTAAATAAACTAATTTGGATTATAAAATCAAACATACATGCTCAAAATTAAAAACATAAAAACGGACATAAGAGACATTCACTTTTATAGCAGGATCATTTCTCTCCAACTTGTAAATATCACGTCTGTTTTGTCAGATTTTATTTTATTTTTCATTTGTTATTTCTGAACAAAAAGCAATGAAATCAGACATCAAAGACACTAAATGTACTAAACCAGATCCGTGTCACCGCTTTATTAATCTTATATAACAACCAAGAATGGATATTTCTATCATTAAGCACAGCTATTATTTTTCATTTTCCTTAAAGTTGCCTCATATAAATAAAAATTCACAAAACTACTTTGGATGAATAAGTTGTCCACCTAAAGCGGTGGTATGATAATAAAAACCACTTTTGTTTAACTCTTGACTTATGAGGATATAATTTGAAACATCTCTTCTTTACCTGGTTATATATTCATAAATAAATGTGACGGTCAGCGCGGTTAGTTGCGTTTTGGGAAGCAACTGTTGCGACAAATCAATCTGGGAAGAGTTGTACGGCCATTTCCAAACTCCTTGAATTTGGACATCCAATAGTGAAAGTAATTCATGCTGCCACTGAAGAAGAATGGCTTATTTGGCCAAAGGAGAGATTTTCTTCTTTTGACATAGATTTGCTGAGTTGCATCTGAGTGAAGATTTCTACAACATGCAGCAGAAGATCTACAGCAGATAGTCTGCTGAAGATACTCAATGTTGCAGTGGTCTAGTCCAGGTCCAATCCTCAGTCTCTGTGAAAACTCTTGTCCTTACTGTTGATTTTAATTGTTTTATGTTGTAATAGTGGGCTTTATGTTAATATGTCAACATTAGCCCACTTGTTTTGACCTATTGTTCCTGTTGTTCATCGCCTCTTGTGTTTCAGAGATTTTAAAAACATTCCCGCTTTCTCTAGGGTTGAAAATTTTGTAATAAGCAGACAAAAATAATATTTTTTTTTAAGTTAAAATTTTTAGTATTGCTGGAGAATCTAAATGAAGAAGCATCCCCAGATTCAGAGGCAACATTTAGAGCAAATATAAAGCATGCATGGTGACCTTAAAACAAATCTAATGGTTTGAAAACAATTTCTTCAACATTTTAAAGTGTTTTTTTTCCCCCAGTCATGTAATGTAATTTGGCTTAAACCAAGCAGTTAATAAAGTGTCGTTGCCGAGTTTGGAATTGGTTTTTGCTCAAACGTTGTCCTGGTGAGATTCCAGAACAAACGGGCTGAATCAGAGGCGAAAGGAAAATAATAGGAGGAAGACTATGTTTAAGGTCGCCCATCAAAGCACTTTCATTTGCATAAACCTGCATGCAAGCTTCATTACAGTCCACACATGCATACATCCTGCCACCGGTGCCGCTCATCACTTCTGCCTCCGCCTCTTTCCAATCTCCCTCGCCTTCTTTACATCAACTTTTTTTTTTCATCCTTTTTCTTGTATTTTGTCCTGCTCTCTGCCTATGCAAGTTGTCATTCTCTCACCATAATAGCGCTCGCGTGCCTTCATGTTGCCGGTTGTTTGCTTGAAACGTAATCTGCAGATGTAACAGAGGACGAAATTGAGTCTAACAAATGGCTTGAAAGGCTCACGCGGCATATCGAGCTCAGGCCCAACAAAGGCAGAACAAAACGCCCGTCTTTGCTTCCTCCCCTCTGCTTCTGAAGTTGATATTTTCAACAGAATGGCTCCGAGGCTGACGCTCTCCGAATAAAGGAGTCGTTGTGTTGTGGGCTGTCATTTTGACTTGAATGGAGGAAAGTTGAGGCCCGTTTGTTTGCCCTAGCTGTTGAGGAGAAATTGGTTTGTTTGATTAACATTTAGCTTGTGAATGTCAGCTTCAAGATGAAAAGTATCTATCTATCTATCTATCTATCTATCTATCTATCTATCTATCTATCTATCTATCTATCTATCTATCTATCTATCTATCTATCTATCTCAATGTCAAATCAAGCCAAGTTTGTTTAGTCTTTGTCTAATTATGCCGCCTCAAACTTGAACTTGTGACTAAACCCAGTTCCCCTGTTTCCGATTATCTGCTCCTTTACTGGACTGGTTCTGGTCCGACCTAGAGAACAGTGACTTCTCAGACAGAAGTTATATGTGGGGTACCCCAAGGTTCAATCCTGGGAACTCTGATGTTTAATATCTACATACTCTCTCTAGCTCAAGTTCCAACAAGAGATAAGATTAGCTACCGTATCTACGCAGATGATACACAGTTCTACGTTACAATCGCTATGTTGCCATCTAACTGCCATGCGAGTGTTGAGTGAACTTTTAAAACGTCCGGAAAAAGAAAATGTGAATTGGGCATGTTCCCATCTACTGTTTTGAAGTGAATTAACCAGACTGTGCAAAGCGTAATTTCATCAAATGTTGACGTTATGCACAGCTGTAAAAAATGGGATCACACATCTCAGAAAAATGGAGAGAGGTTTTTGGGACCATTGTAATTG
This sequence comes from Xiphophorus hellerii, assembly GCF_003331165.1. NCBI lineage: Eukaryota > Metazoa > Chordata > Actinopteri > Cyprinodontiformes > Poeciliidae > Xiphophorus > Xiphophorus hellerii. The sequence goes on along the minus strand of NC_045695.1, from coordinate 4,511,320 downwards.
TTCTGTCATATCAACTACTACTGGCGATGTTGCATGCTATCCAGAGACGTAGGGAAAGAAATGCAATTCTAACAGCATAAACAAATGATCGCTTATGTGGCAACATTCGCTATGTCGGAACCTGTTCAGCAAATGTTTAGCGTATTAACTCTTTCTCAGAAAAACCAAAAGCCACCTCAAGCGAACATAACATGTTTCTGAAAACTTTTTTTAAATGAAATACTTCAAAATGTGCCAAAAATGTCACTAAACAGTTATTTGCAACAGATAAATGTGTGGATATGCCATAGCTTTTTCTAGCTTAACAGAAACAAAACCGAAGTTTTTATCCTTGGACTCAAAGAGGAACAATCTAGAATCAGCACACAACTTCAGTCATTACAGTTGGAAACTAGAGATCTGGCAGAAATCTGGGAACCTTCAGAGTCACATAAAGACGGTTACAAAGTCGGCCTTCTATCACCTGAAGAACATTTCCAGAATTAGAGGACTTGTGTCTCAGCAAGATCTAGAGAAACTCATCCATGCATTTATCTTTAGTCGCATTGATTACTGCAACAGCGTCTTCACAGGTGATGTAGTATAAAACTCCCAGGCCTCTATGATCTTCTGGTTCTGCTCTGCATCCAGAACCAGAACCAAACATGGAGAAGCAGCATTCAGCTTCTATGCACCACAAATCTGGAACAAACTCCCAGAAAACTGCAAAACAGCCGAAATACTGAGTTCCTCACCTTTTAAGTCATTAACCTTTGATTAATAACTGGAACATCACAACAGTGACATAAACTGTTGTCTGTCTTTTAACCTGTCATTGTGTTTTCTTACTTTGTCACTGCAATGTAATGGGTTTTTTTAATATTTTTTTTGCTGAAAATGTGAAATTCTAATAAAATCACATTTCCAACTGTGAGGTCCAAATTGCTGACAATGGCCAAGCAGCCTTCCTGAACTGATGAGCACAAAAGTTGCAGAAACAATCTAAGGTCATTGCTGATGTCTTCTTGTTTTTGGCATCATGCTGCAAAGCAGGAAATTGCCAGACCTCAATATAATGATGATTAGTGAATCAGTGCATTTGACCAACAATTGGCTGCTGATTCTTCTTAAATTGAGGCAGCATACTAGTTTTTTCCCACATTGGCTTTGTTTTGGTGCCAATAATATTGACAGACCTCAATATGTTGTTTGTTGCTTAGGGAACAGTTCAAATAATGTTTGAGTCTAGTGAAAAAAGAAAATTGGTTACACTGTGATTTTTAAAAGCCTGGAGTTGAGAGAGGGTTCACTTTCTACAATGACTGAATGTGTGTGATGTATCTGAAAGGAGCGCTGTGATTATAGTTAATAATCCATGACCCACACATTACTAGACATTACTAGACAATGGCTGTGTGTGTGTGTCAGTGTTGGAGGAAGCAGCCCACCTATAGGCTCCGCTGCAGCAGGTGTGGCCTCTAATCTGCACTGGTATAATGTTGTGTTTGAAACCTCCAAATTGGCTCCCAGTTCACCAAAGATGCCATTACGCCTGCTTTAGAGAGCGGCCCCAGCAGGGCAGCAGCTAGCTTCAATCAGCTGTAATCCACAATGTGGGTGAAAAATCAATCACCTATAGACTGAAACAGATACATATTTTCATCTATGAACTCATGAAACTTTGACATTAGATACATTTTCTGGGATTTTGCCATCAGTATGGCTAACTATTGTAGAAACAATGAAAAAAAATCGTTTGAACAAAACTGAGTAGGTGGAAGGAAAACAAAAATATTATACTCAAATGCGTTAGTATAATAAAGTATACTAAAATAATAATTTAATATTAAATTCAGTGTCATGAAAATGACCGTATGAAATTAAATTTTAAAAAAAATGTTCAAAATATTTTTTTTTTTACCATCCCGGCTGTCGACACCGAACTGTAACCGTCAACCCAGGAGATACTCGGCAACTCAACGTGGTAGAAAGTCTCCCAAGCTGGGATAAAAACGGAGATAAAAATTATACTCGGTTATTCTGACACATTGATTACACTTTACAACCCGTTTAATTTACAACAAAGAAACTTTGCGGGTAAAAAAAGCAAAAGCAAAATGTACACCTGATATATAGTACAGACAAATCCAGTCATATAGACATATTTCACTTGCATGCAATCTGAAATATTGCATGCAATATTTCAGATTGCTTTGATCCTATTTACAATACAAAGCTAATTGGTAAAATGTTTTCTATGTCAGGAAACGCAGCTGATTGTATTGCATCAGTCCCTCCGTCTGGGTAAGCATGTAGCACAATATTGTTAACTATTTAGCTGACAATGTAAATATAAATATTTTTCCTCCAAACTAAATATTTAATTAGCAAGCTAAATATTTTTGATAGATATTTAATGAGCAAGCTAAGTACCTAGCTGCAATTTAGCTCTAAGTTAGCTAAGTTTTAACCTAGCTCAGAGCTAAATATTGGCTAAATATGAAAATTTACTTACCCATAAGTGGAAGTGAACTATCAAAATAAAAGCTGGATTTTCAGCTGGGAAGAGCGAATGCTTCAGTGCTTATACATCATTGTTGCTGTAGATCCATTGGTAAACATCTGGAATACCTTTAAAACAGCTCATCCTTTGTTTTAAGATGAAATGTTTATAAATGTCAAGGACAAAAGTAATGTAATGTTGACATGAAGGCAGGAGAATATAAAAAGGATCCATTTCGATCATTAAGACCATCTCAAAGTCTCCAAAAATCCAAAAAAGATTTTGTAGTGACCTAGTTAAGGTCTGGATTTGATTCCAATGTAGTGTGAACCTATCAATTTCACTAGGTCTAGGAGGCAATGACTTTACCTCAGGTTGGTGTTGATAGCTACCTTAATACGGAAAGTCATCATTTGAGAGCTGCTTTTTGTATTTTCTCTACATAAAGCATTTAAAGCAACAACTTGATGGGTTTTCAGTAGATATTTCAGCAGGCAATTGACCCAAAAATGATGCCACATTAACAACTGGTCCACCAAACACAAAACCAGTCTAAACCCAGTAGAAACATGGTACAGGATGGGGGAATATAGGAAAGATAGCATGCCACGGATTATCTAAGCAGACTGAATGGTTGACAATCCCATTCCAAGGTTGCGGGATGTTAAAGGTGGATAGAAAGCTTTGTTCGCCCTTCACAGTATAAGCAAAGCAAACATTGATGTGGATGATTTAGTATCTATTCCTTTGTGTGGACATGTTTCCCCCTGGAGTAGTATAAAGCGTCCTTCTCTCCAGTAGAGAGGCATGTGTACAGCGGCCATGAAATGACTCCCCGTTGCCCCAAAGACCCACTGACCGCCGCTTCTGCTTGTGCCACAGCTCTGTGGGGATCAGCGGCAGGCCTCCTCTACTCATTAACCCCGTCTAATTAGATGGCAGGGAAGTCCATTGTTTGGCCTAATGAAGCCTCAATGGAAAGACAGGGCCTCTGCTGGATCTTCTGACACCGCTGTGAAATTACAACCCCCTCTACCCGCCGCCCTGCCTGTCGGTCTCATCTTTCTGGGTTTGGGTTTCCTGGTGTCTGTCAGGAACGTGGCTAGATTGAGCGAGGCAGATAATCCGTGTGATAGCTTTACACATTCCCATACTGCTAATTTAGCTCCAGCAGCAGAGCCAAGGGTAGCATTAGCTCTGCTTAGCGCCCCCAGTATGGATCCCATCCACTAATTACTTGAGCTGCCGTGGTTCGCTGAGATTTAAGTACCACCTCAATCCCATTATCTGCCGTCCCTCCAGCTAGGCCTGTCGCCGGGCCCTTTGTAGTGGAGGAGTGGAGGCTGCGGGGTTATTGATACAGGACTCCCTGGCTAGATACGATCTGGGCTGGCTTGATAAAGGATAGCAGGGGAGGCGAAGGAGAACAGAGGAGGCAGAAGCATAGGTGGGAAACAGAGCACCAAGGTGGTGATTGGGGTTAAAATTGGATTGGAAATATTACTTGCCCTCCAGTGTTTCTTTTCCTCTTTTTTGGGGTGGGGGGGTGGAGAGAGGTTAAGTTGAAAATGCGGGTCTCTCTCTTTGCTCGCCCCCAGAGCGACTAATTACAATTCACATGTCACACTCTCCACACATAATAAGAGTTCGGAAACAGAATTAAAATATTCCAAGGGCCTGCAGGGGGTGTCATCTCGGGAGAACCAGGGGAAAGTGTGTCTCTTTCCTGCGCGGGGTGAGGAGGGGAGAGAACAGTGTGATGTGTTTATGTGCCAGTGCATGTGGCGTGGTGTTTGGAGGGAGAGGTGGGTAGCTCGGGGGCAGGCGGCGGAGGGAGTGCGAAAAATCGGCAGCAAACCCACGCTGTGCCTTCCTACCCTCCCTCCCTTTCTTCACACATTGGGTGTCGCCTGCTTGGCACGCCGACACGGCTGCCTGTTAGGGTGGCAGCGGGTAGGGGTGGCAGAGTTTTTAGGGGGAGGTGGAGGGCATTTGAGTGACATCTGCTCTGCTGAGACGAGGGGCAGGCGGGCTATTGGCACAGGCGGCCGCAGCGTCAAAAGCATTGGCACCAGGCTGGCGCCGGCAGCAGGAGACGGATGGCCTTAACGAAGAACCGTTTGCTCAAGCAGCATGACATCTCCTGGAATGAAAGCCCCCACCCTCCAATCACACACACACTCCTGGCACTCGGCTTTCCCTCTACGCGCGCAAAACTGGCGCTGCGTCCCCCTCCTCGTGCTCTGTCACTTTCCTCCACTTGACAGTTTCTCACCTCGCACTTCAGGTTTTCCACAACTAACCCGTCCAACGTCCAAGAACAGACTTGCTACTGATGGACGGTTTCTGCAAAATGGACACCAGGGTTCACTGGCATCGGCCCTGGCGTTTCCCATCTCCCTTTCTTTCATTCTCTTTCTCAAACTCTGCTAATGAACCATGAAGCTAACCTCTCCAAAAAACAAGAACCACCCCGTCACCTGCCAGTTGGCACAGAGAAAAGGTTGCTACACAACTTCGACGTAAAAACGACCAACTTTTAGTTTTTCATTTGTAAAAAAATCTGTTTCCTGAAGTATAATTAAAGAATATATATTATAAGTCAATAGTGATTTTTTTTTCTCTCTTACTGAGGTCAGGTTTCAGATGTGGAAAAAATTAATTAATGAAAAACTGGGTGGAGAGTTGTATAACAAGTGGATTAAAAAATGTATAATGGATAGACAGTGTAGATATAGAAAGCTTGATAATGGGCAAATGGATTTTTAAAAAGCCATTAGTTTGACAATTTGTTGAATCTTAAATTACAAGTTGATGAACAAAACAGCATTTCCTAATATATCAAATGGAACAAAAGAAATGTAGAAAAAACAAGATGTCTGCTAAATTGACTAATGGTCGACTTGAAGCTTAACTGTTTTACTTTTTTTTTGTAAATGATTAGCAACATTTAAGTAAAATGGACAAAACTAGAAGGAAAACTTTCAATAAATCTGAGGTTTAGTTATAAACAATGCTGGCTCTGTCAGCATTAGTCGGTGGTGGATTTAAAGCCAAATTGTGTTTTACCCTTTTTCTTAAATTGTCTGTAAATGGGAATTTCCAGTAGAAAACAAATGGAAGCACAGAAAACATATTAAAGCTTATCTGTTTTATACAGTGATTTTCTTTATAGAATAAACATGTAGAGACAGAGAGAAGGGTTTAGTGAACAACATGAAAAACTTTGTAAATATGAGGTTTAGAAATCAGGAATGCTTACCGTGGCAAACTGACTTAAAACGTAGCCGTTTTGCACATTTTTAGTGATTTTATTTTTGAAGTAAGTGAACATAGGTATTGAAAACATTGTAACAAATTACACAACAATATAGGAAACTTTAAATATGAGATTTAGAATTAAACAAAGCTAACTGTGGCTAAAGTGGTGGACTGAAAGCTTTTTTTTTTAATTATCAGTGAATAGTAATTTCCTTTTTGAAACAAAAACGTTTTAGTAAATTAGACGACATGGAAATAACGACATAAATCAACAATGCTAACAATGGCTAACGTGGCAAACGATGGACTTAAAACTTGGCTGTTTTACTTTTTCTCTCACATTATCAGTGAATAGTGAGCTCATGTTGAGAACAAAACAATAAAGGCACAGAAAGCTCAAATAAATTGAAAAGATAAACATAGATACGCCTAGAAAACATAGTGTTTTGATAATAACGCTAACGGTGGACTTAGAACTTAGCTAGTTTCGTAGAATTTGTTGAATTTTCTTTTTTTTATAAACAGTAATTTTCAGTAGAGGACAGAAGAACGGAGGCAACCTTTGGGTGAAAAAAATAAGATGAGTGACGTTTATTAGATTCTATCTAAACGAATCTACCACTGTCCTCTGTCTTCCTCTCAGAACTTGTTTCCCTCCTCTTTCATATCACCGCTGTTGTCGAGGCACTGTGACGCTGACGCGGTGTAAATTGATTTCCCCGCTAGATGCGATGGATGAATAGAGAGTGAACATCTTCATCGCTGACCCTGGCGCCGATTGCTTCAGCCTCCCCCACCCTCACCGCCTCCCCACCGCCTGCTCCGGTGATTGACAACGCTGCTAACGAGTGCCGTCGCCGGTCGTGTTATAATTTCGCTGTGCTGAAAAACAGCCGAGGCTTCGGTCCCGGAGTAATGAGCTCCTGGAAGAGAGGGAGGTGGAAGACAGAGGGGCTCCCCCCTCTCCCCCCGAAGGAGAGGTGAAATAAAAGAGCGAGAGTAAATAAGAAAAAAAAAGGAGACAAAGCACATGAAAGTAGATTAGAAAGAAGTTGAGGTTATCATCCACTTGAGAGGCACCGATTCATTGTTTATCTGCCGCCTTGATGGATGTCTTTCAAGCTGGGGGTTTCTTATATTTATTTCTTAGTCACTTAAAGCAAAGGCATTTCAAAAGACGCCTTAAAACGCTGCATTAGCATGAAAAGATTGCACATCTGCGCGTGCACACGTATGCGTGGGCATCCATGTTGGCAAATTGCAAATCCCCGACGTGGCGTGTGCGCACATGTAATTTATTCCTCCACGTGGGGGCTGAGGGCAGGTCTCCCTCTCTGTTTATTTGGATGATTAGGAGGTGACAATATGTTGCTGATGATCAGGTTTATAATCAGCTAGCATTGCAGATTATTCTAACCTTGATTAAAGACCTGCAGTCTCCCTATCATCTCTCAGCTCAGCCTAACAAGATAGGACGAGGCGCTGATTAATGCCAGAGAGCAACTAGTCATGACACAAAGGACAGGCCTGCATCACCGCAGGAGGACTGGCATGCATCAGACTTTGTTGTCTCTTTGATTCGTCTCCTTGATGCAGGACCTACGTCTTAATTATTTTTCCTTCACAAATGAATCGGTGTGAGACTGATTCAGTTTCATTACTGCAATAACAAGGCCGATGTTGTCGACGCCTGCCATGATTAGGTGTCGGGAAGAGACGATGTGCTTCTGCGTTGCCGCTGTGCATCCGCTGTCGCGAAGTTGCCGGCGGACTTTCTATTGTCTTGCTGACGGTGGCAGCGCGTGGGCTTGCGCTTGACGCGTCGCCGAGGTCCGGAGGTGTAGGAGCAATAACAAGGCCAGTTTTGCCGGGCGAAGTGAGTCGTCCTCACCGCTCGTCAGAGAATGACTGCTCAGATCCAGCGCTGCCTGGCGGTGAGCCACCAGCAGGCCGCTGGCTACTGATTGGGCGAGAGGCGCCGCAGTCCGGTCCTGCGTGGGATCACGCCACCATTCTGGCAAAAACAAGGCAGGCTGCCGTGTCATCACCAATCCACCATAGCTCAGCAACAAACACTGAAAACAGAAGGACCAAACAATTAAAGCCGCATTGTGTAACTTTTCTAAATGTTTTTACATGTTTGTTAAAACTGTCACCATGTTGACGATTTGAGATTAATAATCTGTGGATTGCTGTCTGAAGAAGTGCACCCCGACCAAAAACAACCAGTCAGAGGAAGTGGGAGGGTCTTAATGCTGTCAATCAGCTTCATGTACTCTCTGCTAAATGTGCTAATGGCGGAGAAACAACTTACCATTACAGGAAAGCCAGGAGGGAGGCTGAGGGAGAAAGGATGCGTGATGCTACACAAGCTTGTGATTGACAGCCATAAGACCCGCCTCCTGGCTCTGATTGGTTATTTCTAGTTCCCACTAGGAGAAGGTAGAGAAACTCTTATTTTTTATTTTTATTTTTTACAGATTTTCTGTTTCATACTGTGCTGACATGACGGTGACAGTTTCAACAAATATGTAGAAAAAATATTACAAAAGTTACATGTCATATTGCACCTTCAATAGTGTATAAAAATAATTATGTTGATTTTATGACTTTTTTTTTTTTCAGCCAAAAATTTCTCCAGTTCAACTACATGATGGATGGTTGGGTGTGTAGTAGAACAAAAATTCACACGATCAAAGAAGATGTCTTAATAAAACAGATCAATATTTCTAATTAAGAGCTTGTTTCTGTTCTGTGTTTGAATCAGATAATGACTTATTTATTGTAAAGCTGGTCTGTTGGGGAAACCTGCCATCCCAGCCTCCAACATGTTTATTTACAGTCGGAGTCAATTTGTCCTGGTGTCCAGGTGTGCGGTGGCGTCCTGCTGAGCCGGGGGACAGCCTAAATGGACGTCACATTGTCCTGCTCCTCTCTGGCAGGAAGGCATTCTAGTGAGAGTAATGTGTGTTTAGTGGCCTGCTGCGGTGAGCGCCGACCTGTTTGACCAGCCGAGCTGACCTAATTCCTGTGAATGCGCTGCGGCGTTTCTGTAGCGACTAGCCGGGCGCTCAACGCCTGCGTGGGTTTGAGGGCCACCGCCCACCTGACCTCTTCTGCAGCGTCTCCGCCGCCGCTCAGTGGGCAGGAACTCATGCTAAACCCTGCCAATCAGCTGGAGCGCCCCCCTATCCCCTGTCTCCATGGCGATGGGATGTCCCATTGCAGCGAGCACCTGGCAGGCCATTTCACCATGGATGACTAAAACTTTGCATCTATCCTTTTTAGGCAATACTTTGCTGAAGTCTCACAATACTTTATGGTGGTGGCACTGTCATTATGTAGGACTCATGTATTCGTGTTCTAGCCAAGGTCCACACCTAAATCCATCTAAAATGACAGAGTTTAAGCCCATTTGCAGAAAGGGATGGGAAAATATTTAATTGCTGACACTCCATAAGATTTGCAGCTGTAACTGTACTGTATGTAACAAACATCTGTACTTCCACTTCGTTTTCTCTGCTCAGATATCACAGCCTCTGTGATTCCCCAGGCCCCAGAGTGCTATGAAATGGTGTATAATGCAATTACCTTCGTTAGGACATTTTAATAGTGTTGCCACAACAACGTGCCAGCCAGCGAATGACATTAAATCAATAATCAGCATTTCAAGGCTGCCTGTTATTTCAACACTTTGAGTTTTATTACCAAGCATGCTAAGATCGATTACTGTGTAGCTGGGGATTTGAAGAGGGTCAGGAATTCTTAATAACATGTAGAAAGGAACAAAGCTTTATTTGCATGGCTCAATCATAGACCATACTTAACACATTCTTAACTGAATATTTGTGCTGTTTGTTTCAAAGATTAGACAGAAATTGAGTATAAAACCAGCCAAAATAGTAATAATAAAAAAACTTTAAAAGATATTCAGGCTGTTCTCTTTTGTCTTTGGCAAAAGACCATGAGCCATTTCTCCCACTAGCGCTAGGCTAGCTCGTTTTTTCTTTTTGGTTGTATTTACCCAAAATGCTATGTGCTGTAGTCCACTTCCTGCTTTTGGAGTGGTCTCCGGTCTGCATATGCATTCACATATGCATTCAAACCGCACCAGAGTTCATTTCAACCGAATCCAGATCGAGGTTTGTAGGAGGACTGTAGTTTGATTACGCATATACCTTTGGATGCGACTTTTAGTTTTCACTTGAGACAACAACTCTTTGATCACAAAATAAAGGTAGAAACAAATACCAATTGAAGACATCTGTATTTTTAAAAGCGAAGATTAAAATGTGTCTGATGCCCCCGAATGCTGTGAGACTGCGAGCATTGTTTACTGGTCTGTAAAAGTTGGAGGAAAGACAAGTTTGACTTTAACATGCAAACAGCAAGGCCCTCAAAAATTTGGAGGAGTTTTTCTAACTTTGTGTAACATTTAGCTGGTTGTGAATAATGTGCTTCTTGTGAACATTTTAATTAAAATGAACATCGTAGTACGGTGATTCAAAGAAATATGGTTGGCGTTGTCTCATCCTCCCTGCCTTCCCCCGAAGCCGAGTAATTCCCCTACAATGCCACACCGCCGCCGTTCCCTTCAAGGAGATCACTGAGAGCCGTATTAATCATTGTCTGCTGCCGTCCCACCCTTTCCCGGGATGTTTTGCATCCTGCGACATCACTTTCAAAGGCTACCTCCGAACTGGGGAGGGTGACAAAGTGGTTCTAAAAGACGAGCGGCGCCGAGCATATGGCGAGGTGGGGATGATGACAGGGTGGCGGTAGCGGGGGAGTGCAGCCACACCATCCTGCAGGGTAGATGAAGAGGAAGAGGACGAAAAGGATGCAGATTTCTCCTCAACAACTCTTCACTAACTTGTCTGACTTGGTGTATCCTTCATCTTAAAGCTGACTCCGGCGAAGGAAACCAAAACAAACACCTGCTGAAGCTCTATTCACAGCATTTCATGTGACGGGACATAATGCAGCTGACCCCCCGCACACAGTTTCCATGTAAAACAACTTCCCAGAGTTCCTTACATTCAGCTTAAAACAAAACAAAGTTCATCGCGGTTTCATGGCACGTGTGTGCACGTTGGGAAAGCTTTAAATGTGGAAACCTGGGAAGACAAAGGATAGACATGGAGAGAAAGAATTAAAGATACGAGGAAGAAAGGAAGGAAAAATAATGGACTGGAAATAAGGACCCAAGGATTGGAGAGAGGGAGGAAGTATGCAATGAGGGAAAGAAAGGAGGAAATGGGGAATGAGGCAAGGCAAAACCAACCAGGAAGAAATGAGAAAAGGAAGGATGCAAGGTCACAAGAGAGACTAAAAGAACAAGAAAAAAGATGCAATAAAGAGATGTAGGATGGGACATGAGAGAGACACAAGGAACAAATGAAATGGACAAAATATAAGGACAACAGAAGGTAGTGATGAAGAAAGGAAAGGCACAGGAAAGAAAAGAAACTAGGGAAGAAGGAATGACGCAAGGACAGGAATCACAGAAGGAGCAACAGGGCAATCAGAAGGAAAAAAGGTAGAACACAATGTTTAGTCAGCAGGATATGGACTAAAACCTGGAAAATGAAACAATTTTCTCTGCTTCTGTTGCCCTTTGTCATTGTTATCAAGACCTGAAAAGTTCTAAAGCCAGGTTCCTCCACAGCCCGCGCAGGAACCCTGTGGACATTAATAAATGCAACACAGACGCCGTGATCGGAGTCCTCAGAGTCTTCGCCACGCAAACAAGCGAACGGCTTGGCGTGCCGCTGCTCCTCCGCTGCCTCTGATTGGTTCTGAGAGATATTCAGGATTCTGGTGAGGTAATTAAAGAGCCTGGAGGTGTGGAGAAGCCTTCAGCGCTGGGGGGAACATCACAGCCTCGCCTCTCTCCCTCTCAGGTAATTGCTAGCAGCTGCATGGATTCCCCCTTCGCCCACCGCCTCAGATCCTGCAGGCCGCTCTGATGTAGCTGACGCTCCAACAAGCCAGAGCCACTGCTGGGGGAGCACCCAGGTGGATGCAGCCAAGTAAACATCACAAATTGTGTTTGCTTACAGTGTCCTGAAGGGGGAAGGAGCTGCAGAGCAAAGCGGAAGGAATAAACAGGCTGATGTTGTTAAGGAAAGAGCCTCTCTGGAGGCGTTTAGACAGCATGTCCAGCCAAGTGCTCAGCACCCCCTGCAGGACCACTCAGCTTTTTCTGGACCCCCAGGCCAACCCTCATACCTTTCTCTGCATTCACCTCAGCACACACACTCCACCTCACCTTAGCAGCAGTGGACAGGCAAGCAGAGGAGCTGGAGTTTTTAAAAAAAGAGTCAAAAGTAAAGTTTCAACTTGAAGTTGCATTGGAAATGTAGTCGAGGTTAGGCTGAATATTGAAAAGGAGCTGAAGCTCTCTTCATAGCTCGGAGTTCGCCCAAGGTTGGGGCATCAGTCGAACCAACCACCCTCTCCACCTCCACAGCCACGTCCATCCATTTGTTTCCTCCGATCTTTATTCATTCATTCCTGGTGGGTGTGCAACTGGTGATTCACCTCAGATCAGCTCCAGAGTCCCTCGTGGACGCTTTGAATATGCAGATTTCAAAGTTAAGGTTAGGCATGGAGCTTAGGAACGGAGGGTTTATTTCTGTGGTGAAAACTAAGGTAGTAATTAGAAAAACAGGAATATGAACTGTGATGCTCAGAATCTGGTTTTCAGTGATTACTGTCAACTTAGAAGTTGATGTCACTGTCAGTCATTTGATTGATGCCGTTTGAGCTTCACATTTGTTTCTGTCGTTTTAGTTTAGCTGTGAGATGAAATCTGGGTGAATGACTTGGAGGAAAATGCTTTTCTACATTAACATTAGGAATAACTAAGATTCCACTGAAGATTTCTCTGCATAACTGACAGTAAGGGGGTGAAAATCTTCAGGCACTTCTGACTTGAATTCACCACTCATTTTCCTTGGTGCAGTTTGACTGAACACCCAAGAGTGGAAATAAAAAAGATAGTACATGTTGAATTCTGCAATAGTGCTAAGACAGTTTCCACTTTGTATATTAATGCATATTATGATATATTTGGTGTTTGAACAATTAAGATAGGCAGTTCTAAGTGTTTTAAGAGGGATAGTCTCAAGTATTTATGGATTTTATCTATTTGCAGATCCTCACGAATTCCATGTAACCACAGCATAGCTCACGTGCAATTTATAAAAGGAACGAAGCAGATTAAGGCCCTCTACAGGCGGACACAACCACAGTATATTTTTTATGAACACACTGAAACATGAAACCAACTATTTGAAACTTATCTACTCTGAAATCCAGTCTGAAAGAAGATGGTTTCTGATCTCCTAAAACGCCACGTCCGTATGGACGCGCAGATTAAATGACGAGACTTTTGCGGCTACACCGAAACAGGCGAAACATCTCTTCTCCATATATTGCGATTTATTTAAAGTCCACTAGAAGACTGTATGTTTTAGTGTGCCTTAGTCAAATTTTGTATGAAATTCAACTGAAATATCTTGGTGCGATGTTAAAATGTCTGTTCATTCTTAAGAAAAACCTTCCAATATGGCTGACAAAACTCTGTGGGACAGACTTCTTCCATAGCAACACAAAAGGCTGCCGTCAACGGTGGAACTACCAGGTGTAGATTTAGAAGGTAATTAGTTTTTGATCATTAGCACTGTAAAATGATTTCTTATTCCATAAAAAATCTAAATGCATAGAGATATGCAAGCAGAAGATGGTCTGAACTTTAAACGTACTGTTACAACCTTATTGGAGCAATCTTTGGTGTATGCAGCTAATTTGCACACACCGTTCACCCCGGCTGGAGAAATCAAGAACAGAAGGAAAAAATGAAAAATGTATGCATTTGGAAACCTTTCCTAGCAATCACCAAGAAAAACGCATAACACTTTAATTCTCATAAGATCTACAAACATTTATAGACTATTTGGCATCTCTATAAGAGTAGCATGCCACTCTGATGAAAACATTACTCTGTTCTCGCTTTCATTCATCCTGACTGTGACAACGAGATGGAAAATGACAGACAACATGCCCGACATGAGCCAGCATTGTTTACATTTGCTTATATTATTTACATACCTGGTGACAGAGCACATCAAACGGGAGTTTTCTTTCTGGTGACGAAGAAAATAATCCCTAAGGGTCTTTTAAAAAAAAAAAAAGTCATGTCGTCTCTGTGAAACAACGAAGACAAAAGCTGTGAGTTGAACATCAGAGACTTTAATGACAAGGAAACCTAAAGCGCTGTGATATACAGTAAAAATAACAAAACGTTTCAGTGATGAGGACATAAACAGAACATTTCAGCTGCTGTAAAACCGGGAAATAATTGTCGCTATTTAAGAAAGAAGTATTTAAGGTAATTTATAAGACATACTGTCAGCATTGATTATTAGAGTTCATTCCTGAAGCAAAAAAGAGACTGTTTTGGAACTATTTTAGCTAGTGTTTGTGCCTATATGTACATGTATACACACACACGCCTATACGTCATTTTATCCTTTTCTTAGGGATGACATCCTGGTTTCACTTAATTAAAACGTACAAGGTGAACATAGCCTGCCATTTTGTAAAGCCTATACATTCATAAATGATTTATGTTACATAATGTTTTTTCTATCTCAGATTTTGCATAAGCAAGTCAAGAAGAAAAAAAACCCATTTAATTTGTAATATTTTGGAGAACATTTATGAACAAATTATAATTGTATTCAGTTTAGCCTGGTAGGGTGCGGGGACGAAGAAATTGTTGTTGTACTTGACTCGAACGAAAACTAAACGATGGCTAACGGAGCTACGTGGTAGTTTTTGTGTTCTGCGATGAAGAAAGTTGTCACACACGTAAAACAGGCTCGGTCATTGTAACGAAGAGATTAAATGGAGGACAAAGAGACGATGAACTAGGCATTAGCCTCTACGCTCCTCTTTGCATGTTCTTTTGTAAACAAACGTACGTGGCAGTGTTTTATGTACGAAGGCTCAGTTGTACTAATTGTCTCTAGTGGAAGCTAAACTTTTGTCTTTGCTACTTTTGTAACTAAATGTGGAGGAATGTTGACGTTTTTTCCCCGTTTACAGTAACATCTACAGCTTTCTTCCTGTAAATCAGTGCGGTCGTCAGTCGTAAACTCTTCCTCTGTAGAGAAATCATCTGGTTGTGCCGCAGAGCAGCCGATTCTATTCTGAGAACAAGTTTCTCTCTTTATCACAGATTTCTTGACAGACGGACGGTTTGATTGGCAGACAAACAGGCAGGTTGGTAAACTATAAACTCGTCATTGCAACTTTCTTTATGTGTGTTTGAGTTGTTTATGCTGTCTGTAAATTGTTCTGGATGAATCCGTTGCTATTTTGGATAGGATATAGAGCCAAGAGGGACTTTGTGCTAAATTTGAAAGCACGTCTGATAAACGGAACAGGATGGTTACATGGAATTTGAGACACCAACACTATGCCAGAAATAGTCCAAAAAATTAACGTTTTTCACCGTGGTCCATTAATACTCAAACGAATTTGAAGACATGCAGTAATTACATTGTTCCTTTTAACAACGTTTGTTGCTATGTATTGTTTATTGTGTCTGCCTGAACCTGGTGTGAAAAATCTATCTGAATTTAGATAAACTCTTTAATGAAGTTTAAAGATTAAACTTCATTAAATTAAATATCGCCCAAAAGCCACCTCATAAAAATCATCTTAACTCAATTATATCATATATTACACTAATTATTATTTGTCTCCTTGTTAGTTAGTTTTCCATTGTTAGCGGAAATGAGCAATTTAATAAACAAGAGAAATGTTAGATTCTTGTTGTTGAGTTCTTTATGAAGCGCCAAAAACGTTGTGGTCTTATTTCCTTTAACCTAGAATAGATGTTAATTATTTTAGAGTTTATTTGAGCATATTCCTCGTTGCGTGGGTGGACGATGAATCCAATCTAACCCGTGTCTTCCACATTAGGCAGGCGGGCAGCCAAATGGACCACGAGGTCAACAGACAGCCTTCTGTTTCTGTTTGCCCTGCTAAAGCAACGAGACAATTGCGAGGTCAGAGGTCAAACAGCTGTCTGGGGTCAGGCCCTGCGCCATTAATTTTAACACCAGGCGGCAGCTTAAGACCCGCTTAGGGGGAAAGTGATATCTGCTGAGAACGTTAAAGTGCCCCAGGGTCCTGGACGTTGAAGTGACAGGCAATTATTTTGAAGTAAACAGAAAATCTGTAGATGAATAGCTGGCTGTTGCTATTAACACATATTTAAAGAGCTTTGTAACACAATAAAGCACGTCTGGGAGGCTCTTCTGTCTAATATATACATGCTAATTAGCAGCAGCAGGACCTTGTAAAACAGAATCCAAGAATTATATGTCCATTTCCCAACAATAGCTTAATGATTGCTACACATTTCTGACCAACCCTCATCTTCCAAAAACAAACCATGATGGTGTAAATAATCACTTCTTGCAATCATGTTTCTTTGCAGTAAAATGGCTCCTTTCAGGTGAAAATATTAGCTTTGATTAGCATCTAAATGGTGTGAACACTGATTTCTTGAAGCCAAGCAATCCTCCCATCAGTCATTTGATTTTCAAGGTGTTTTTTTTTTCCTTCTCCAAAGTTTGCGTTAACAGCTTCAACACGTTTCAAAAGGTTCTTCCATCTAAAAATGGTGGTCAACATGAGTGTACAGGCAGACCAGTCCTGATCGCAATCAAGAGGTCTTCTACCTCTCTGGTAAAGTCCATGTTCATGAATAACGGAGGGCTTGGAGAGAGTTCCAAGCTGTCATGGAAACCAGAGAGATCACCGCTGTAGGAGGACTGTGGCAGCTTGATGGTTCAGAGGAGACAGCTGAGTGTCGACACAATGTTATAAGATGGAAAGAAATCGGCGGTGAGTTCAGACAGACAACTGTTACGACCCGTAAATCTGGGAAGGGCCAGTTCTCATTCATTGTACAGAGAGGAAGATTCGACACCAAGAGGCGCCTGTTTGGATAAATGCCGATGGGCAAAAATTTGGAGAAATTTGTCGGTGCTTTTCGTTAGCCGTGGAAGTTTTGGTCTGACGATTCGATTTGCTTAAACGGCTCTTCACCCTGAACGAGAGCCGTTCGTTGTTTTTTACGCACGGTGGCGGCGGGAAGATGATCTGGGACAGTTTTTCAGCCACATTGCATGTTGAGAGTGATGCCACTGAGGACTCATGTTTTTATGTAATTACTGATAAGTTAATTATCATATCTAAATAAGGAAGTCGGACATTAGGAAAGCTAATATGGACAAACAGCTTAAATATCCCCATGTTCCTGTTTTAAAAGGCCTGCAAAGCCCAAGTATTTGCTTCTCAGGAAAGAAGCCAGTAGTGTGTGTGCGTGTGTGTGTACTGGAAGTGAGCCAGTTCATGTTTTCTGTGTCCTCCCTGCAGCTCAGCATGACTGGAAAACACACTCCCTGTGACCCAGAATAAGCCTCGCTGACGTTATTTGCTCGCGCGCCTGATTCCCGCTGAACGTGGCGGCGGCAGTGCAAACAGCTCTGCTTGTTATCCAATTGTGCCTGTGCCAGGTATGGCAGGCGGAGCAGTGTTTGTGGAGTTGACTTGAAGTCCTGAAAGCTCCCTCTCTCTCTCTCTCTCTGTCGTTCTATCGGTGACAGCCTGTCAGTCATTACCTACATGGCGCCTCGCCTGGTGCAACTGTCTTGCGCAGTCTGCCAACAGCCGAACTGTTTTGTCCTTGCGGAGACGTCTGTCATTCTGCTTCCAGCCGGCTTTTATTTTCAGCTCGTCCTTCTGCTTTTTAAAGCCCCTGTTGTGCTGTAAATCTCTCTCTGGCTCTTCCCACCAGCGGCCGGCCTCTCCTATCAATTACTATCGATCTTTGTGGCTGTGACACCATTAAAGCTTCAAACCGGGATGAGAGAGGATGGGATGGAAATGGGGCTCTAATTAGTGGTCCTAACTGGGAGCAGGAACAGGGGGCCACATGGCTGGGGCATCTGTGGCCACGCACCCACCTCCTCCCCCTCCTGGCATCTGGGGGGTCCGGCCGTGTCAGCCCCGCTCTGGGCCACCGGCCAGCGCCTCTGTCCCTGTCAATGTGGACCCTGTTAATGAGGAAGTCGCATATGGAGCGGGGACCCTTGTTAGAGGGAAACACACACACACGCACACACACGCATAAAACAGGTGCAGGTGAGGGCGGAATGATGGACACGAAGAAACGGCAGCAAGCTGGGGGCAGAGAGAGAACATCCTGTCAGGGACGACAGACGGGACACACACACACACACCCCCACACACACACACTGCACGGCTGCCTGTTGTTAATGAACTGAAGCAACTACTGTACTTCAGGGAGGTCAACGAGCCGAGGCTCCTCGTTCAAACAAGTTCACATTCATCTACTTTATTCATCCGGTTCTGCGCTGTTCAGTGAATTACTACTAGAGAGCTCTTTTATCCATAATTCGCTATTTATTTCATAATTTCACTGTTTACATATCCACATAAGTTAAAGCTCATATCAGACGCAAAAACATCAAATTTGTGCCGTCTTAGCAAGTGAAAAGAAATGTTTGCGTGGCCTCATTTTTTTTTCAATAATTTTTCATAATTGGTAACTATTTGGTTGAACATTTTCAATAAAAAAGAATCCTACTGCGAATTTTACATCATGTCCCAAATAGAATATCTAACGGCTGCTGCAGATTTTACTTTGCTTCATGAACACAATCATTCATCCACTGATAAACCTGATGGTCCATTCAGGGCGGTGGGGGGCTGCTGCCTGTATCCAATGAATAGGGGTCTTTCATGTAGCTCACGTGTGTCAAACTCAAGGCCGAGGGGCCAAATGTAGCCCGCCGTAGCTGTTGATGTGGGCCTCTACAGTAGACTCCAAATTACATCAATAAGTCCCTTTGGTTTTTCACAAATCTGCAAAATTCACACAAAATCACCAGATCCCCACATCTTTTCTGATTTTTACTGCAAGTTTTTCTCAAAGTTGACCATACATGTTGGCTTTTAGTGACTGCTGCCTCAGCCTCACTTGATGTCAAGTTATAGTCCATGATTGCTACGACGATTAATAAAGAATTACATTTAACGTCGTATATTAGCGTAAATGTAAAAATTCCTTAGAAATATTTCTAAATTAGCACCACAAAATCTTTTATTGCAAAAAACCCACAAAAAAGATCACAAAATCCTGGCTGGACTGACCAGAGTGAAAAAATATTAAGTATTATTTAATTTTATGAAAGACTTATTGAATGCTGAAACAAACAGCTATTTATTAATATTTTAACAGTTTAATGGGTTTTTTCAGTAAATTCTGGCACAACCAGCTCTTTAAAAACGTTCAGATTTTTGGCCCAAAATGAAACCACAAAGATACGTCAGAGCTTGCAACAATACGATTCTGTCTTATCCTGAACAGAATCTCATATTTTTTGTGCACTTACAGAATATTGCATTGTCTTCTATTTAGAATTTCCTACTTCTTGCCCACTCTGGAGAATTTTGCGTTGTGTACTAAAGAGATTCTTCAACTTTATTTATACCAGAATATTTATTTTTAATTACTTTCAGAAAATCTTGTGAGAATCTTGGCTAAAAAGTGAGTTTGTGACGGAAAACCAAGCAGTCTCATCAAGTGTTTTAGGATCGATCAACTGACCTTCGCAACTTCTTTTTCTTGGAAAATAGAAAGTGTGTAGCGTTAGCATTTACATTGCCTCATGTAAGGAAATTTTGTTGTAAAATTTAAGACCACAAACATCTTTTACTGTGAGTTTGTGTAACAACCCAAAACAAAAACACTGCATCACTGTGAAGAGGAAAAGTTTTCCAGGTGAAAATGTGTCTGCAGGTTTTTTGGGGAACGGATCCACCCAATGTCTCTTAGAGGGATTTATTTTTTTTCAGAAGCTCAGTCAGGCTGAATGGAGAGTCTTAATATCTATTAAAGATTAATTCTCTGCTGGACTCAGGTCTGGACTTTGACATGTCCATTCTAATGCCTGGATCTGAGGGCAAGCTTTTAAAGTTGTTGGACAATTTTCAAAACCTGGGAAACCCCCACCCTGACACAAACAATTACATATCTTGGGTATACCAAGTTTGGTTGTGCAGTTTCAACCAATTTCACTCACCAGCATTCAAATATCTGATGGGAAATGTTGCAAAACTTCTCAAGACCAAACATGAGTACAGAGGAAACAAATATGGCCGACTGGGAAGAGGCAGTGGTTATAGTTTGAGGACTATATTTAACACCAGATGTTCTGATGCTCTATGGCCGTTGTTTTATCTTCTGTATTTTGGATTCCCCTCCGTGTTTCCATCACTTCGCTTTCTGATTCAACAAGCGGCATTCTGCTTTGTCTTTGGGGAACGCCCCACATGCTGCAATCCATCATGTTTGAATACCCCGATTTTAGATCAATGCAGTCCCAGCGTCCTTCCAAATGTTAGCGTTAGATCACTCAGAACATACGGCAGGAATACCTCTTCAGATTACGGTTGAAAATTGTCCTGACAATCAGGGTGTCTTTAAGGCTGTCGGAAGGGGAAATTGGGACATGTCTCGGCATAAAAACCTTGCCTTGTGAACTAGGTCTAACACACAAACATGCTCTGTCCTCTGGTCAGTATTTTAAAACTTTGAAACAGTTTTTGTCCCCCGGTGAACCATTGTCCGCAGTAAGCTACTAAAGAGCGACCATGTTTTGGTTGGAACTCAAAGCCTGTTTGGACCAGTAGCCGTCTCCTCCTGTCCAGGTGGAGAGCAGCGGCGCTTCAGGGCTAGGTCCTGCCCAAATCACCTCTCCTGCTCCAGCCATGTGCGCCGGTGCTACAGGGAGGGGTGACGGCGGTGGGGGCAGCACTCTTTCACACGGGCCTCTCACCAGCTGTCAGCCCCGGCACACTGCTGAATGGAGCCTGTCACTGGGCCGGCCCGTCGGGATTTAAGCGCTCGGCCCAGAGAGCGGGTAGAGGAGGACGGAGGTAGCGGAGGAGAGAAAGGAGGATGGAGGGTGGGGAGAGGAGAGCGGAGCAGCAGGGGAAAAATAAAATACAAAAGCAGCTCAGAAAAAGCTGAGAGCGGGGATTAGGACGCACATGTGTAGAAGACACTAATGCATCTTACACCAAGTTCAGGCTCAGCCCTTTCCCCTCCAGCCCCCACTCAAAGCTCGGGATTAGAGATGGCAACGGAGAAACGTATAGGCCTGGTCTGCACATCTACTCCGTTATTACCCATCAAACCCCTTTTGGCTTATTGCACTCCTGATTCTGCTACTCAGGATCCTCTGTGTCGTATTTCTGTTGCTTTTAGGAAACGGTTCTGTAGGTTCAGGTCGCCACACCCAGGGAGGCCTGAACCACCCAACACCCCCAACCCTTCATCTACCCCCCACCTGGCTGGATTGTTTCTGTCCTGGACGGTAGAATCAGAGCGGCAGGTTTGGGTATGAAGACCTGAAGGAGGTGGGCTGGTGATGCTGCTGCCATCACACTCCTCCCCCTCCTACACTCTCGCATTAAAATTCACTTTCTTGGCATAGGTAAGCTGAATATTGCAAAGAGAAGGCAATTCAAGGGTTGTGAAGCAGCTTTAAACAAGCTGAAGAAGATATAATGAAGAATAGTGGAGAATTCTTTGTCAACAAAAATCTTAAAGGATTTATTTCAGTAGATTCAGTGAGGAAAAAACCAAGAAACATGCACATTTTCCTCCATAAATTCATTGTTTCTATGTGATGAAGTTTCACAGGAATTCCAACCTTTCATAATTTGACCAAACATAAAGTGAAGAAACATTAGAGGAAAAACAAGTGCAAGACGACACTAATGTTTCTCCTACCAAATCGTCTCTGCTTCGAATTGTTTGTGTTTTGATTGGAGTGCTGCTCTTAGCTTTTAAAAACCAAAAACATGAAGGGTTTCGTAGGGACCTAGTTAATGTTTCTCCGTTTTATTAAATCGTGTAATTACTTAAGTGTGTTCTGTGTCGCCTCTAGCAATTGAGCTCTATCATAAGATTTACTGGCATTTCTGTAAAATAAATTTGATGGTCAAAAAGTCTGTTTCACCCTTGGTTAACGTTGAAAGTCATATGAGATTAAACAAGGTGGATATTTTACAGGACTTTTAAACAATAAAATATTTATTTTTTTGCTGCTGTGACATGAATTTACCTGATATAGGCTTAATATAGTTTATCCATTTACTGGACGAAACATCGTAAAGATTTTGTTTACTTCAATGAACCAGTGTTCATCTGTTCATGTTGTACCAGATTTATTCAAGCATAGCTGAGTAAAGACGGGTATTTATGAAATAAGAAAATCCAATTATTCTGTCTCTTTGACTAAATGTTGTCAAGGAACATTACTAGTTCACTCATACTTTCTTACATCAGCCATTTTAGGAATACATGCCGTGTTTGAGGGAACATTGACGACCTTCTGATTACCGGTTTAATCTTCCTACTAAAGGAAAGCTGAAACAAAAGATACTGAAGGGAAAAAAAACTAACTGGTCAGATTTATAAAAGAAAATGTTCAGATTATTGTGTGAATTGGTGAAAAGGAAGTCGAGTCGTTTCTCGCCCGTCTCCTGAACCGCCAGGCAAAAACTTCAGCCAGGAGTTTTTATCTCAGTCAGAAATCAGTAAATCTATTCTAAATTATTTATGGATTCAAAAATATAATTTACTTTTAAAAAAATCCTATCATTGTAGCGCTATGAAGGTAGCGTGCTTTACAAGATGTACCAGAGTTTTATTTATGAGATAATAATATTTGTAGTCAACTCCCGGACTCTTACGCTACTGACTTTCCGGATAATTAGCGACATTTTAAAATCGTCTTGCTGCAACATTGTCAGGATTTTTGTCATTGTTTATTCATATTTGTATTTGGGAAAAAAAAGTTAGATACTCATTGGATCAGAGGGAAAACTGTTTGCGTGGCATTTCCTGGTTTTATTTGACGACTTGAATGTTAAACTTTCACATTTGTTTTGAGGTCTGCTTTGATTCATACAGATGATTATTGAATTCTGAGACGGGACTACTGATGGTTCTTTTTTCAGTATGATTCAGTTGTAAACTTTTCTAATTAGAATTGAGTTGACCGTACAATGATTTGGTGTGGAAACTGTTCAACAGGCTAAAAAGTCACTTTAAACTCAGCCTCCATAAAAGTTAGCAGATTTTTGTAGTTCTCAGATTCTTGCAATCCAACTGAGAAAGTAAAAAGAAAACAGAGATGTAACATATTCCTAAAGTTTTACATACAATGTTGAAATATGATTTCTTTTTGTTGTTGTTGTTGTTTTGACAAATAGCTTTTGAATCCAGCTGGAAAACCGACTGGATTTGGCTTGAATGCAGCAGTTATGAATTATGAATCGCAGATTGTAGAAAGTTCACATTTTAATGAAACTGAGATTTATTTATTTATTTATTTATTGTATCTTCAGACTGAAACCTTGAGTTTCAGTTTGGCTTCCACTTACTGCTAATGTAAACAGTTGAATTGTGTGAATTTCCCTTTAATATCAGTCTGACTCCAGCCAAATGGTTCCATCAGTGAATCTTTGTTACAGATAAAATTTCTAATAAATATTGGTGTATTTTAAAAATGATTATTATTGGATAATAATTTGAGGGAAACTTGGTAAAACCTGAAGGTTGAGCCTTTTCTGAATGAGATTTACAATCTATATGCATGTGCTTCTCTAGTCTTTTTTTCTTTCTGGGTTTTGGATAAAATTCAGCCATGCTCATCATGAATAGCCAATAATCACAGCCTCTTGCCCATAGGGGTCAGTAGCACTTCACTAAATGATGGAGGATTTGCAATGGAAACGAGCCGCTGCTGGTAGATCGTCAGAGCCGAGCTCCAGCCTCACACACATGCACACACACACAGCATACCTCCCCATATGCTGAACTCTGAGCACTCAGCAGCTCTCACCCTTACATGCATGCAGCATTTTCCCAGCATGCCTCCCTAGCATGCCATTATCGGTATTTCTTCACATGGCGCGGCCGGGAAGCGAGGCCTCGGCTAGCTGGCCGCAGCCGAAGCCAACCCTGATTAGCAGGGGCTGCGTGGATGTGACACGTCCTCCCTGCCAGCTTTACCCACACACACACACACCCCACACACACACACACACACACACCAATCTACTGCCTGGAAGAGTAGACAGGCCTGGAGCAAAATCCACACACACACACCAACTGATGCAAATGAGCTCTCTGGTCAGCCATGCTGAAAAGGCAGGAGAAGGCAGGAGCGTATGGCCAAACAGCGGGGCTACCACCCAAACCCTCCTCCTCCTCCTCCTCTTCCTCTCCATCACTCACCCCCGCCGTCTCCCCACTCACTCCCTCGGCCAGAAACACACACTTCTCCTCCGTGCAGCCTCACACTTGCATATTTATCAGGCGTGTTGTTGCACTCTTCCAGGATCAAAATGCTCCTCAGCAGGACGCAGGCAGAGCGGCTCGGCTTCGCGCTCGCCGCTGCAGAGAAACGAGGAAACGGCAGAGCATCGGTGGCACTGAGATCATTAGAACATTACGTTTTACACTTGGAACCATTAATAATTTGGAGAAGCAGAAAGGGAGGTTATAACTAAAGTAGCCTTTGAAGTTTTGTCATTTTTTCCTAATGATCAAGAGAGATTGCAGCTATAGCATTTTAATAAATGTTAGATAATAGAAAATACCACTATACTTGTGTTATAAAGCTATATGTGATAATATAGACATACCTTTTTTACTAAATTTAAATTTAAATTATTACTGGACATATTTTAAGGCCAGCAAGTTATCCGATTGACCAAATATTTTGCAAACTTAATTGAAACTTAAACATTTTAATGTATTTGTTTCGGTCCTTTTGTTTTATTATTGCATTGCGCCTTATTACGGTGTATATAAATATTTACCTGGCAAAATAAAAAAAAGTATTTAGAAATAGTTTTTCTTTAGGTTATTGTAATAAGAAAATTCAATTAGGGAAAAAAATTGGATTTCAGGTGTCAAACTAGTTAAAATAAGTTTTTAAAAATGATTGAAAAATAAGTTTTTTGTGTTTTATTTTCTATGATAAATTAATTGAACCCTCCATCTTATAGTAGCGATGAATGATCAACTTTTCACTATTAACCATCCAAATAAAACTTCTGTCACACATATGTATCTACAGTTTGCTCCTTTAAAAGCTGACATAGAGGTCAACATCACTCAGAAACCAGGTTGTCATGGACTCTAAACTTCAACATCTAATGCTTAGCCGGATCATTTCACTCGTTGTGCCAGAATTAAAGTTGCACCTCGGTTTCATAACTGTATTTATCAATCCAAACATCAGCAGTTTCCGAGCTGTGAACTCCAAACTCTCGGGTCAGAGCGGCAGTGACAGAATACTGGACTCGTTCAAGTCAAATCTAGACATAAAAACAGAATAAATATGCATTCAGAACATTCACATTATCCTTTTCTCCGCTCAAATTTTGATCTGTAGAGTTGCATCATGCTTTACAGTTCTCTATCATTTTGAGAGAATACAAAAATACACGCGAGTATTTGTGGCAATATTTGTTGGGTTCAGCACAGAACCCAACAAAAACACGAAACAAATAAATAAATATCGATGTGACAGGATTTTAAACAATGTACTAAAAGTAAACACAAAATGTTCTAAAACTTTAAAACAACAAACTACAAATTTAGGAAAATAACCTATTTGTTTATTATTTGGTCTGAATAGTTCTTTAGTGGAATTTTATATTCGGTGAATTATGAAGCATTTGTCAACATAACCCTAGTTTTATTATTGCTGCTTGTGCTTTTAATTCAGTTTCTTCCTCTTTCTGATTGCTGTTATGTTTTATAATCTTTTCGTAGAAGATGATTTTGTGTGGAATTAATTTTTGTAATAAAACACCGTCTGTTGCTTTTTAAAGTTTTTGAAAAATATTGGATCCTTATGAAATTACAATAAATAAATATTTGTATATATAGATGCTAAAAGTGATTTTATTGCATTTTAGTTATATTGATGCATTTAATTCACAACAAAAATGTCATCTTTAAAAAGTGCGATTATGTTTGTTTAATCGCGATCAGACGTGAAAAAGCAACTTCAAAACTAAGTGATTAGTTTGACTAAAAAAAGTACGACTACTTTTTAACCTGAAACCCTGTAAGTAAAATGTAGGTTTTGTAAAACGAGGTGAAAGCAGAGAGCAGCAGATGACGGTAAACACCTACTGCACCTGCAGCTCACTTCTAGAATCAGAACTGGAAGTCGTGTTTAGTGGGAGTCGTTTTCGCCGCTGAGGCTCATCACCACCAAAAGAAAAAAAAAAAAAAAAAAAAAAAAAAGAAACAGCATAATTCCAGTCAGGTCGAGGTCAGCCATCCACATCTGAGCGAGGGTGTGAACGTGACCCCGGAGCGCTGAGCCCCCGCGTCTCTGAGAAATACCTGGGAAGGTTGCTACGGCGATCAGCGGACTCTGCTGCCGTCCTGCTGGGCTGCCAGGTCTGACAGTGATAAAAACGTTAGAGCAACATCAGGGCCTGTCAGGGGCGAGACGGGGGGAGACTGGGGGTCGCAAAGGGGCCGGGTAGAGCGGAGGGGGGGGGGGGCTTTCATTCACTACAAGGAAAGAAAAGGGGCAAGCGGGGATGGAGGGGGTGGGGGGTTAGTGGGCGAAGAAAATCACAATAACCGATGAAAAGATGAGATGTGAGGAGGGAAAAATGCGACTTCTGGAGGCATTTTTCTCCAACCAGTGAGAACACAGCTTTTCACCTTTGTGGTGCAAAGGTCAGGTTTCGCCGCAGGGCGAGTCAGTCCAGACGGAGAGAAGCAACTTTCCCTTTTTTCCCTCCTCTACACAGGGATTAAAGTAGCTGTGTGTGTGTGTGTGTGTGTGTGTGTGTGTGTGCAGATGTGAGTGCAAACGTCCAAACTTGGTGTTGGAAAGTGAACTGTGTGTTTTATCAGGCTGCTAATGACGTCCAGCTCTCTGTGTGAAGGCTTTCATTTACTTTCTGCTTCCAGAGATCCATTTAACCAGGATTTTACCTCCACTAACTGACTAACTAACTGACTGACTAACTAACTAACTAACTAACTAACTAACTAACTAACTAACTAACTAACCAGTAGCAACAAGAAAATTATCCGTAAAAAGAATGTTTGTTAGCGGGAACAACAATGATTGCAGCTGTTTTAAAAACGTATGAGTTGTAATTATTGAAAATTCAGCATAGCACTAGGATTACATAAAATATCATTAAATGATATTTTTTAAAGAATGTTTGGGGTTTGTTTTTATTTATTTTTCTTAATTGCCTAATTATTTCTGAAATATACCAAATAATTTTTTTCAATGTTTGCTATTTGTAAATGTAGGGAATATTTTTAGCGGAAAAGAAATCAACTTTTTAGTGAGAAAGTCAAACATTTTTTCTAAAATATTAACTATATATGTGGCACTGATGTTACACAACATGGAGTCTGATGAATAATACTTCAGATGGACAGCGCCATCATTTCATTTTCATGCATTAGTTTTGTTCCGTCCCACAGCTGCAAATGGTCTGAAGAAGCTAGAAGCTAAAGCACTCCACGCCAAAGCAATGCGATGGTTGTCTGTGTTTATGGCAGCAGCTGAGAGCATGTGGATGGACATACGGCAAGGCAAATGATCATAAATTTTTTTGGGAAGCTTCGCTACGTCTGGTGACTTCCACTAAATATTGTAAAATATGTCGTTTACTGAGCGCCATCTGGTGTTCGGCAGTGTCACACCAGGGGAGTGTTCACACCGTATGTTGGTTTCATCAGAAGGTATTCTGCTCCAAATTATATTTGACGTCATTTTGTAATTTTCCTAACAAGAAAACTTTTTGAATTTGAGAAGTTTATTAAGTAGAGAAAATATAAGAATTTAGAGCTTCCTTCACTAACACAGTGAGGGAGGGGTTGTTTTTACGACTCAGACTTTATAAAGGCTACCTTAAACAGCCAAAGTTAGCATTCAGTCTTTGTCTGATTTTTGTTTGACCAATTCTGCGACAAACTTATTTTTCTCCAACGTTACACCCCAAGCTAATAATTAAAGTTGTACTTAAAGCATAGCGTTTAGCAGTGAGAATATGACTAAAGTGCTTTAAGAACTAATAAGGTTAATATTAGTAAAATTAGCAATGTTATGATAGGAAGGTTTAGAAGTTTGTCACCTGACTAGACTTTGTATGTGTGTTTTTTAAGATGTTCTTACATTTATTCGGTCTCTGTGGCTAATATAGTTTGTAGCTCATTTGTTTTTGTTTTTCACCTGCTGATGAAGGTTTTTACTCAAAATTAACTCAAAATGATTAACTGGAGCTAAGACACTTAAAAATGGCAAAGAATGACTATATATAAATAAAGTAAAAAAGGCATTTTAATCATTTCACTGAATCACTTTTTTTTTTATTTTTAAACCAACCAAACAATTTTTAGCAATTAAGGAAGTGATTACAAGCAAGGCAAACAAAAATCCAATGTTGTAAAACCCACTGAAGGTGTGTTTATATTGATATACGTGAATATAAGTCAGAATATTATGGTTCTGAATGTTGGTTGGTTTAACAGTGCGTTAGCAAAAGATAGGAGTGTATAAACACCCGTGTGCATAAAGAGGAGTGAGCCGAGGGGAACACTGGGCCGGACTGATGAATAGACAGAGTGAAAGGGGAGGAAGAAAGCGAGGGAAGTCTGATTAATAATTGCGAGGCTTCTAGGTGCCGATCTGCTGGCTTCTCACTTCAGTGGGCCGATGCGGGATCTCGCCCTCGGCCGTGTCGGTGGGGCTCATTAGGGAACCTCTGGGGACCTGACAGAAATTGTTAGCAGGACGTGATGGCCGAATCAGACCAGGCCCCTTCCTTCCCCCCTCATTTCCAACCAACAAGCACCCTCAACCCCAAAAGGAGAGGAAAGCAGGGGACCTCCAATCCTCTCTGTAACAAGGTGCTACACCTGTAATCAAACCGCTCCCCCAAAAAGAAGCAGGACCGGCTGCGGGCGCGCTCTGATTGGAGCCGGCCGAGGCGCAGGGATCCATAATTGATGTGTGAGCACAATTACAGGCCTCCAGACATCAGCAAAGTGTTGCACAAGACCCCGCCTCAAGGATGGCTGAATTTTGAGCAGGGGTTGCATAAAAATCAAGGCTCTGGTCTCACTACGTCCTGCATGCTGATCCCGGCCAGTGCTCATGTGTCTTAAATGTGCCAAGTTAGTAAAACGGATGAGTGGACGCAGACTCACTTCGCCGCTTTTTATTCCTCCGTCTGCTTCACACACTCCCTTTTCTTTTTTTTTTTGGCTTGCGTTAAATTTACACTTTTATAATTGTTTGCGAAAGAGTAGCTCAATCAGAAATGTTGAAGTTTATGTGTCCAGATTAATCCTCTAGTACAAATTTGAGTGTGCAGTGATATGTGTCACTTTCAGTTATCCAAATAACTGAAAGTGATGTCAGCGGGCTTCTGTTTTAACTAGGACCTCAATGCAAATGGTAATCATGTTTCATTAATCTGGAAAACGGAAAGATGAAGTCTTGGAGTAGGCGGGAATCACAATACATGTCAAGGAAAATATACAAAAAATGTGAACAACTAAACAAAAACAAAGAAAATAAGAGTTAACTATGAATTAATACCAGATGTTTTAAGTTAAACTTTTAGATCGTGTTTAGATTCATAACTGAAGGCTAACTTTAGTCTCTTAGCTCTGTCACAGGGACAGTCTGTTAGATTTTTCTTTACTGTGAATGTAAAGATTTGCCACAAAAGAGAAAACATAGTCCTATTTAGCAGATATTTGATGTCCTATGATCTGTTTGTATCTTTAAATTTCGCTAACAAATATTAGGCTAAGTCGAGGCTTATAGTTCAGAAAATTACAAGAGTTGAGAAAAATACTCCCAGAAGTGTTTTTGATGTTAGATTATGTGATATGAGAGTTTTACAAGACAGATTTGTGATTCCCCATATGATACAGGACATAACCTTTTGTTTCTGACTGACATTAAGTCAAATTTTTCCTGTTTTTGGTGGATTAGGATTATCAAAAACACCAGAAAAATGAGTGAAAAATCATTTGTTTATCTTTCAAATCCAGCAAATATTATCAGTATGTAATCCAGCCACTGCAATGAAAACGGAGAGAGCTGGCAAGTCTGTCGAGCCTGTCTGAGCTGGGAAGCACAGCGGTGGCAGCATCATGGTATGGAGTTCTTTGCTTCAGGTAATAAAATGAGGGGAAAAACATTTAGGAAAAAAGCAAAGTTAAAGTCTAAGCATAAGTATGTCGTCCTGATGTCAATCAGAGCTGAAATGGATCGTGTGAGAAAGGTGGCCTGCAAACTTGGCCCAGGTCCACCGGGCCAGAACTCCAACAAGAGGTTGAGGAAGGAAACCAAAAACGCTCGACTCAAAGCCAATGTCACAACATACTCTGTTAATGTCATTTCTAACAAGAAATGATTAGTACTTGAATTATGAGCTGGTAGATCATTATGAGGTTCCAAGTTGAGATTAAGGCTGCACTGTTAAAAAGTAAAACAATCTCTTCATGAATCTGGCTTTGTTGGCCTTATGTTGCCTTCCTGATGCCAAAGGAAAAAAGAGGATTGTTGAGTTGCTTTGCAGTTTGACCATCATTTAAAATTGTTTCAGACTGTCAGGAGTCCGGCACAAAAGAGTCAAACGGTAAACCCAAAAACATTTCCTTTGGATGTAGCTGATGCTCTCTGACGTTCTGATGCTCTCTGTTTAGTTTGTATTATTTGCCGGAGACACAGAATCACATTTCCTTTCTGGAGAATACAATAGTTTAGAAAAACTACCTCTCTGGTTGTGGAAGTGAGTAGTACTTTCTGCTTGGCATGTCCAGCAGCAGAATTATCCTTTCTGTGCCTAAAGGTTGTCGACCCTAAAAGGACTAAACCTGCTAAAACACCAAAATGATGCTTCCTGTTCAGGACAAATCATCAGTTTGGTGTTTTTTGTTGTTTTATTAATGTGAGCAGTACTGCCCCCTACTGGCCCTGCATCGGTCCAATCATTTCTTTTCTTTATCACCTTGCTGAATCTCTGACCTTTTTTTTTTTTTACATATATTTTTTACTTTTTAATTTATGGAGTCAAATCAAACAGTTTTTAAAAGTTGCTTTCTCATTTGTTTGTATTTAATAGCTTCATTTTGGGCTGAATTAGCATACTTGTTGTGAACTTCTCACCAGAAGACTGAACTCTCATTGACTGACAGCCTAAGATCTGGATGTTCAAAGTTCTTAATGAGGAAAACTGCAAGAACTCGGGGAATCAGCGATCAGTTGATGATCTCAGGAGATTCAGACCCTCGCTGAGTGCATCTCTGTGCCGGAACGTGCCTCTGTGTGGGAGGACTGCGGGATAAAACCATTCAGCGGTCCAAACGCTCGCGTCCGTCTGACCCAGCTGGCCCCCGTGTTCAGGTGGAAAAGAAGATCCATTTTGCGTTGGAATAGACCAAATAGGTTTAGATGTAGGCAGCGTGGAAACAAAACAAATCAGACCCAATCTTTGAGATCAGTGCGGTGAGCTGAATGGGGAAGGATGCGCAGATGAAGAGGAGGATGCGTTGCCTGGCAGCTTGCACAGTCTTCACCCTTGAGTGTCAACAGGTGAAAGTGGGCGATAACGCTGTTTGATGTTGCCAGACTGAATTTCTACCACCCAACTTCACTCCTTCTTCTTCTTCTTCTTCTGCTAGACCTCTCAGCAGACTTCAAAGCCCCCCACTCCTCCCTCGTCTACCTCTCTCTCTTCTCACTTTAATCCACTGCAGCAGAGCCCTCTAGTTCAAAGCGTTCACAAAAAACCTCTCCACACTACAAGAAGGAGAGAGAGAAAAATCTGCAATCCAAACTTTTTCCTCACTCCCATTGCCGCTATCATCCTTTGCTTCTCTTCTGAGTAGCAATTACGCCGCTGACCAGCTCCTGCTATTAATTAATCCCACAAAGAGCGTTCATTTCCTGGCCTTCTCAGATTGACAAGAGATGAAGGGGAGCGACGGGTGTGAGAGACGAGGGGAGGCCGAGGATGCCTGTTTCAAAGGCAATTCAGTCTGACCAAGCCAAAGGAAGGGAGTAAAAAGGAAGATGAGAAGAAAGAGCTGCGCTCCTAAAGTAGGTGGAGGTGGAAGGTGCATTTGATACAGGGTGCCTCTTGAATGTGATTGAATGCTTTGTTGCCAAGGGCCCTTTGCTAATCTGTACCTGCACAAATCCACAGCGCTAGAGAGAGCCCAGTGAAGGGCTTGAGTTGAGAGGCTGTGGCCTGGGTGGGCGAGACGCTTGGGAAGAGGTTTCATGCCTCGTTTGTGAGCTCTGGCTTCCTCCAGCCTGCGGTCGCCCTGATGAACAGAAACTGTGCCTTGACGGTTTGTTTGGTGGCTGGATGGGAGCCCTTCAAGAGAGAATGGAGAGTCCAGGAAGAGAGAATCTAATGGCGCCAAAGGAATTCAGATGTCTCATTCATGTCCTTTATGCTGCTGGACTGTTAATGAATGGAGTGAAGAGAGGTACAGGTGTTGTTGAAACCATTACCTCACCTGGATGAGCAAATACATGCCACAACCACCCAGCTGTCCATGAAGTCTTTCTATAGTGTATTAACCCTCCTGTTATGTTCGTTTCTAGGGTACAGCAAAAATGTTCGTGGGTCAATTTGACCCAGGGAGTGTTTAATCATGCAATAGTGTCAGAAACCAAAAAATTCCTCCAAAACATTTTTGTATCTGATTATTAACTCCAATACTAACCATTTCAATCAATATTTGTGCAATGATGTTTTATTATTTCTCAGAAATTAAGGATCAATGATGACAACCTGCTCATTTACTCATTTGGACATAAAAAATGGAATTTAGATTTTTAATGTCCACTGAAAAAAACCTAGACACAAAAAAACAATAATTTCCTTGAAGTTGACCTTTGGTAAATTATTTTATATTATACTTTTTTTTTTTACCAAAGGGTGATCTTTATAATTGAACTTGAGACACACATACTGTTCTGGGTCAAATTGACCCGCTGATTAAAATCAAGATAAATGAGTCATGCAGAGAGTCTTTATGTTTTCATCCACTTCTGCTGAGTGTCACTCAGAGTGGGTGGAGTTTGTCCACAGGAACAGAAAAGATTCCCGTCAAAGGTTGTGTGAACACCTGCTTTCTCGCAGTTTCCTAGTGAAGTAAAGAGAATAGTGAGAAAGTGGGCTTGTGTGTGTGTGGTTGCGTGTGAATGTGTGTGTGGTGAAATATGGTTCATAACTGCAAGGAAACATATAGAATTGGACATTTTAAAATCTTTTTTTGCACTTTAACCTGACTGCCGGGTCAAATTGACCCGAACAGTATCGATGTAAAAAGTAGACCTAGGGTTTGGTACAAATGTGTAACATGAATAAATTTTCAACTTATGTCTAGAGTGCACCTATTAAGACAAATAGAAAACGTTTCATGCAAAAAAAATGCTTCTATTTTTTTTTTTTAATTTGTAAATTTTAAAACGGGTCAATTAGACCCGGAACATAACAGGAGGGTTAATCTTTGTCAGGAAATCTTAGATAAGCAATTATGTTGAGAGATTCAAACGTTAATCAAGATCTTTGTCGATCAGAATAGAAAATGACACAGTTGGGAAACCTCTGTCCATTACGGTAAGAGTCAGATTCTTGAACCTGATTGGGTTGACTGTTTAAAAGTGCTGAATAAATAAAGCTGATTCACTGAAAACCAGGTTTACCCTCTACACCTCATCACTCCATTTAGCATGTAGCTAACATGCTTATATAAGTCTGGGTAGTCTTTTTTTTAACAGAATCTTTTAAACGGGGAATAATCTCTCCTGGCTGATGAATTTTACAGTGATGTCTTTGAAGGCTGATTGAGACGAATCAGTCGATGCATTTTCAAATATTCAGCTCAGATTGTTTTTGTTTCTGTAGCAGTTGGATATGAAGCAGCTGTTTGTGTTGCCAGAACATCGTGCTTGCA
Source organism: Xiphophorus hellerii (assembly GCF_003331165.1). Taxonomy (NCBI): domain Eukaryota; kingdom Metazoa; phylum Chordata; class Actinopteri; order Cyprinodontiformes; family Poeciliidae; genus Xiphophorus; species Xiphophorus hellerii. The sequence goes on along the minus strand of NC_045695.1, from coordinate 4,477,406 downwards.
GATTCGCTCGGGCTTTTCACGTGTGACCCGGAGCGCTGCTGGCTTTGATGCTGGCTCGACGAGCCTCCTTCTTGTCTCGGCCTCGCTCGCCGAGCAAAACATGTTAGCGGCGGATCATGTTTCCTCCGCCCCGGCAGGTGTGAGGGGAGCAGAAATCTTCCAGGGAGGAAGTGAGGAATCAAAATATTCAACCAGAGCGCAGAAACGAGAGGTTAAAGGTTATTTCCAGCGACCCTGAGTGTCTGCAGGTCCAGAACTCGCCGCCTCTTCAGGCTACACCAGATGTTCTCACGCGTTTGCCTCCATCGAGCAACGGCGAGCCGGGAAGGTTGAGAAAAACTGTGAGCTGCTTGTTTTCACATCATTCATCACCCTGATGTCAGAAGTCATTCTGTCTGCTGGTTTCCACAAATGAGTGGCAGCCAGCGCCGGGGAACCGACGACCGCCCCTGATTGGTTGTGATGCCGAGTTTCCTGCCGAATGTGTGGCCAGGCCCCGGAGTTTGTTTTCCTTTTATTAGGGATTAAAACATTTTCTAATGAAGCTCCCAGAATTGGATCTGGGAGTCGGTTGGAGGATTTTTCACACGCGGCAGAGCTGTCAGTTCGCCAGCAGCCTGCCGCAATGTAAGACGTTGTTGCCCCTCGCTCAAACCCTTGCTGGCGCTCTGCAAACAGAGAGCTACCTCCAGGATAATTTGCTCCTCAGGGACGGACTTACGAGCTATTAACAAACTCCCCTCTGCTGTTCCGTCGGGCCATGATTGGAAGAAAAACTAACACTTTAAAAACTTAATTTTCCCTCCTTGTTTGGTCGACCTGATTAGCAGGCTGCTAATTCTCCTCCCTGGTGCAATTAATCACGTTGACACCTGTACTCCAGGCTTCTTCATTCTCACTCTTTGCCAAGCGGATTGCAACTGGTGTGCTGTCGGCGCATCTCAATGTGTTGTTTTTGTCATCTCTTTGCAACGGTTGTGAAAATAAAGTCTAATGTAAATCAATGTGACAGCGACTTGCTAAACGCATCTAATTCTGCTGCAACCAAACGACAGATTTTCATGACAAAGAACCTGAAATAAGGAATTTATTTCCATTTTTTGAAGAATTTCTGGAGCTGCTCCAGTCTAGTTAATGACAGATTATTGTGCCTTGAACTCTATGAGTGTCTTTTATTTAGATAACACAACTGAAAAAAGTTAATTTCAGCGGAAAATATGATAAACACATTCATACATCGTTAGTTAAAATCCTCAACTATAGTAATAAATACTATTCATTAGCTAAACTATGCAGAAGAGACTGCTAGTATTAGCTTAAACATACTTATTGAACTGTGTGATTAGCCTATTTTAGCTGCACAAATTTATTTAGATGGAATTTATACTTAAACTCTGCATTAATAAACACCAACTACCATAAACTATCCCCACTTTTATGTACAAGGCAGCCATTTTCAATTTGGGATTAATAAGATGTTAGTGACTTTTAAATCTGAAAGTTCAAGTTGAATTTTTACAGCTTGAAACAGAAAATCAGACTTTGAGTAAAGATTTACAGCCTCAGAAACCTTTACCACTGACATTGTGGAATAGTTGATCTTTCAATGGGGGAAATGAATACTACTAAAAAAAAAACGATAAATGCTAAATTTATCAACACTGAGAACCATGGTTAATAAATAATTTCTACTGTATTTGGTTCTAGTTTGGCATTTGCTAAAGAAATTATTTTCACTGTTGGATCTTCCCTACCTGGAAATTTACCAGAAACCAAAATCCTATTTAGCTAAGATGCTTTCCTGCTGACTAAATAATTAGCTTAATATTAATTTAGAAAGCTAAATATTTATGTCTAAGCTAAATATAAATATTAAAAATAAATATTACTTTGGAACTAAATATTTAATTAAGCTCAATATTTAGCTAACCTGCTATTTAAATACTTAGCTTGCTAGTTAAAGTATTTAGTTAGCCTGCTAATTTAGCTCAATTTAGCAAGCTAAATGTTTTGTTCCAAGCTAAATGTAAATACAAGAAATATTTATTTTGGAACTAAATAACTAGTTTGTATACAAAATATTTAGCTTGCTAGCTAAATATTTAGTTTCTGGTGAAAATATGACATTGTTTTTCTCTTATGAAAAATGGCAAAATAAACCAAAATAATATTTGTTGACTGCAACTTTACAAACAACTTCCCATAGGAATATTCACCAACTTCAAATCAGAATATAATTTGCTAATCAAAAGAAATCTGAATTGACTGTTTTCCATTTTGAAACTCTTCAGAGGAGGAAACAAATATTAATAATTTCAGATTTTGTCTGGTTTATTTATTTCCTGACACAAAATCTCAGTAAGGAGCATATCTATGAAGGATGTATTTCTCTATTAATTGTCTATATATTAGCTTATTTGTGGGACTAGGTAAGGATTTCTTTGAATACATTAAAGGTACAAAGACCATTTGTAAACAACCAGTTACATAAACAATTTTCATAATCACTAGAAATAAATAATTCATCATTTAAAGCTACAATTTTAGAATTTTGACAATGTGATGATTAACTGTCCTAACTTTATGGACCAGTTTCACTCTTTGTTTCTGTGTGTTTAGTTTCTGCTTGTCCACCAGCTGTGTTTTCCTCTGATTCCCTGGTTAATTGGGCCTGAGATGGTGTTCAGTTCCTCCAGCTGGTTCTGGTTCTGGTTCTGGTTCTGGTTCTCTGAATCTGCGACTTTCTTGAAAGGGGGGGAAAAGCAAAAAGAAGTTTTTGAGCTTTGTGACAACAATCTGTCATCGAAGTTTGCTGCGAACTGGAGAAAGAACATTAATGATTCAGAAAGTTTTCCTGTTACAAATGTCGCCTCTCCCATTTATGCCTTCACTCTTCCTGCTAGCAGCCATGCTAATCTAGTCACTGTGGGAACAGCTAGTTCAGACAGCAGAGTTGTTGATTTCTGCAGATCCCCAGAAGTTGTTAAAGGAATATCTGGTCTTTCTCTGGTCCTGTCAGAGAGGTCAGAGGTCATCAGAGCATCCTGGAAACCCGACGTGACGCTGCACCTGTCCCGACCTCGCCTAGCATCAAAAGAGCTCGTCCTGCACCGACTCTCTCGTAGCAACAGCCAGGACATCTGTGGCTTACTGCCCTGCGTGTCCATGCAGTGTGTGTGTGTGTGTGTGTGTGTGTGTGTGTTGAGATGCAGCGTCCCAGCCAGCAGCGACTCCTACTCAGCCACGTTTGGCCGGAGAACCGCTGGGAGTGGCGCCACCGCTAGCAGCGGCGTTGTTTGCAGGGGTTCCCGCTAGCTAGTTTTTGTTTTCCTCCATCCGTGTCATGCCGTGCGAGGCACACACACACACACACACCCACCCCCACACGCACACACACACACACACCCACACGCCTAAATGCTTAACACACAAGCACCCTGTGCTGCATGAATATTCATCTGCAACTGTGCTGAGCTGTGACTGTGCTTCCTGGCAGGGCCGCCGCCACATGGCCGGGGTGTTGGAGGAAGAGAGGCCGTGTCGGAGCGCATTACCCTGGGCCGGATCATTTCTCAATCTCAGATGAATTCCAGATTTTCTGCTCCGAGCGGCTCCTCCTTTTCCTCCCCTCTTTGGTCCACTGGGTGGAGGGCAGGCGTGGGGGGCTGTGGGGTCCTGGGCGTCCACATGTTGAGCAGAGGAGAGCAGAGACCAAAGCTGCACCTTGCTCTGCATCTCTTTAGCAAGGCGCAGGGAGTTGGCACGGCCACTGATGCAGGAACAATGCAGCCTCTCCATGGCGCCCATTGTGCTGGGATCGTTACATTGTTTGTCCCCCCTCCCCCTCCGCTGCCATCACGCCCGGCCAGCTGGCACAGAGATGGCAGAGCGTTGACGAGGATCACAATGCCCCCTCCAGTTGACGGCACAATGGAGGGACATGGACACAGACCCCTCTGTGGCCCTGAAGGGGCCACAGGCCTCTCAGGCTGCTGGCGCTGCCAACCTGCTGCTAGCTGCTAGCGCTGAGACGGAGCTGGCATAGAGCTGCCTCCCTTTAAACCCACATTGTTAGAGAAGCTGCTCCCTCTGCCTCGGCTTAGCGACTCGTGTCGGGGCTTATCACCAGCTAGAAGAGGCCAACAGCAGGAAGAGAGCGTCACTCTGCTGAGGAGGTTCCAGTCTGACAGCATGCGCTCCTCTAGTCATCACACACGGGCAGGTCTGGAGGTGAAGAGTGTGTGACGGCGTCATCCTGATCCAGAAAGGTCGCGTTTACAGCTGTTCCTTTAAAGGGTCAGTATTGTGTTCTCCAGGCATGTAGTTCCATTTTATAGCACAATCCAGGAAATTCAGTTACTATAAAAATACTCTATATATCAAATATGACTGAAGTCATTTGACTTCATAATTTAACGCCTTGAAATTGGGCCTCTGTCTCTTTAAAAACTCCTACTCTTTCTGAAACTCTGCCTTAAGAAAGTCATCAGAACATGGCTCCTCTATTGATGTTCTTACCGCCATTGTTTTGAGAATTAGCTCCTATAATGAGCTCAGCAGATGCTCCAGGTGTTTGCTAATTGCTGATGGCTAGTCTGAAGGAGCAGGGCGAGATCTGCTCTGTGAGGACAAAGCTTGGAAGCTGCAGCTCTGAGGAGGAGCTGCGCCTCGAAGGCGGGGCTAGGTCCATCCAGGCGTTTTGTATAATTGCTATCCATCCATCCATCTATCCATTTTCTTCTGCTTTATCCGGGATCGGGTTGTAGGGGTAGCAGCTTCAGAAGGGAGGCCCAGACTTCCCTCTCCCCGGCCACTTGTTCCAGTTCCTCTGGGGGAATCCCAAGGCGTTCCCAGGCCAGCCAAGAACTATAGTACCTCCAGCGTGTCCTGGGTCTTCCCCAGGGCCTTCTCCCGGCTCTAGTATCTGCTAATACACGAGACCTCCTCCTAAAAACACTTCTGCCTATTTTAACAGTTCAAGCAACAAATATACCTCAATATGCATCGATGCATTGTGGAAACCATCACACTGCTGCGGTAAAAGCTAACAGCTACAGGAAATGAAAGGGGCGCCTGGATTAGTTGCTTTGCTAATGGTTGTAATGCTACCACCACCGTGTTTCCCTCTGGGTTTGCTGTTGTTTCGATGATGCACAGTGCAAGTCATACAGGAAACTTCAAGCAAACAGAAAATGATAAAGAACAGAAAATGTTTAGAATGTCTTCAATGATATGTCGATTAAGACAGAAGCAGTTCTGTTACACATAATAATAATTTTTTTTTCTACATAGTTGCAAGATGTAGCAGCGTCTGAAGCATAAAGCACAGCGCCAACATCATCATAACATCTGCCCTGATGGAGCAGTGGTGGAGCGGACGCCCCACATCCAGAGACTATAGCTGAGCTGGGTTCGACTCCTCACCCTTCCTCCTCGTCTCTCTGCTCATTTCCTGTCTGATTTCTGTCAATATGGTGCGACAATTATATTAGAAATTTTTTTTCGATAAAGAAGTCATTAATTATGATTCTTTATTACAAACATCTTGATTCCAGAGAATCCTCCTGACTGTTGTGTCCAGATTTAACCTGGAACTACATAATAATAATAGTAATAATAATAATAATAATAATAATGTGTTCAGCAGGAGAAAATGAGACAAAGCCGGCATATAGATGAATTTTTAGCATCTCTACATATGGTTGCTGATGTTCTCCAGCTCTCGGTCCGTCCTCTGAGTTTCTGTTTCAGCCGGTGGCGAACATCCTTCCGCGCCTCGCGGACGGAGAGAAAAACAGCTGTTTGATTGGTTGTTTTCTGTTGTTTCCTCTAACGGCACGCCGCAATTTACGACCTTTTCACCCGTGAACAGCCCAATGTCAAATGTTAATGCCTGTGCTTGCATAAATTGGGAGGATTTCTGCTGTCAGGCGACGGCTGGGTGTGAATTTCATTACTGTCAGGGAGGGAAGCAGCAGGCAGCTCCAAGATGGCTGTCCTGGATGGGGAGGAAGAGGGAAAACTCACTGCAGACTGCCATCCTGGGGTCACCAAGTTTCCATGACAACCACTGGCCTTTTCTGCCCCACCATCACAAAGGTAAACCCTTGATTTTTTGGGGGGGGTTTCTAACTTAAACCATTTTGGTTAGCATCAGGATCAATATATTATCTCAAATATATTAGAACAATGTGTTACAAGGACTGAAAGATGGTTCATTGTCACTTTAAACATCAGTTCATTATATTATAATTTGTTTTGGTTTGGTGCTAGCTCCTGCTAATGGTAGTTAGCCATTAGCAAAGTTAGCCAACTCCCCAACCTCTACATGTGAAAATATTTTGAAGTAATTATGAGTTTTTATGCATCACAAACGACTTTTAGTTTACTAGGAAGTGTACAACATACTTAGGCAAATGTGTTTAGCTAGCTGTGGATTCGTTTAATGCTAAAACCTGCAGTAAAGCCCAGAAAGATTTGTGTTTCCAGCAGCAAAGGCATGTCTAGCTTTAGTCGTGTGTGAAACCCGAGCTAAACCAAGATGCTGACGATGTTCAATAAAATTTTGCTGCATCAATTTTAAGAAATCAGAACATAAATAAATAGAGGGCAAAGAGGTGGATGATTGAGTCCAAACAAGAGCGGCTGCTTCACTTTCAGCTTCCAGCTCAAGATGAATTTATCATCCAATCATTCCATCCCTGCAGACTTCCGCTTCTCTCCCCGTTCCCTCCCCCCAGCCTCCTCCAAGGATCTCCCCCTTCTGCTGTCAGCTCAGCAGTTTTTGAGGGAGTTGGTTGCTCTTTGAAATGCATATTCTGGGATGCCCGACACCGACGTGTGTACACTGCGCAGTAATTGTGGAGGCCAAATGTTTAATTACACATGGCAGGCCGAGCAGCAGGAGGCCGCAGCATGCAGAAACAAGCCACTAGCTTCTGTTCTCTTGGTCAGATGCGCCAACAACAACCAGTTCACCCCCCCAACCAGCCCTCATCCCCATACTGGGAGTACAGACGGTAGGACGGAGGGAGGTGAAGGCAGGGAAGCTTGACTTGTTTGTGTATAAAAAGCAGATCAGACAACTCAAATCAAGCAAGTAATTGAATCTTTAGAGCAGTTTGAGTTGATTGTGCCTTGGCCTCATGGTGGTCGTCAGTCTCCCCAGCAGGCCTGGGGTTTGTCCGGGTTCTGCTAATGGGTCCAGAATGGTCCCGGGGAGCCGACTGGAGGAGGACTGGCAGGATGGAGGTTCAGGGTCTGTGACCTGCGTGTTTGTCTGAAGGAAGCGGAGAGCAGCAGGGGAAGTGGGAGCACCTGTGCCAGTCGGCAGCAACCCGTCAAGCCCAACTAATTTTGAAATTGACCTCCGACCTCTGTTCCCACGGAGCGGCGAGGCGAGCAGGCTGAGAAAGGTCTGATCCCTTCTCAGACTCCTGCTTCTAATTACCAACTAAAACAAAGTTGTTATCAGATTAGGGCTCCTTATAAAACCATATCATTGATTGTATCCTTTGCTCAGTGTCGCTACAAATTAGGCCATTAGCACACAACAGGGCTGCGCTCAGTCGTTTAATAAAATGAAGCTAAAGCCGATAATGGCTGCCATTTCTGAGTGGTTAACCCACTGTGAAGAATTAACCCTTTATACATCGCCCAGAGACACAGCAAAGCAGAATGTCCTGCCAGCTTTGCAATAAACACGGTTATTGGATACAAGTACTAATTTTTTCATTATAATGATGTTTGTAAAGTTGCATAATCCAAAAATAACTTTGGGTGTTGGGTAATTTGAGCCTGTCGGAGAGATGAATGGGGGATTATTGTCCAAAGTCTTATTTTCACTGTTTGTTGTTAATTTATAAATGCGCAGTTTCAAGCTAAATGCTAATTAGCAAGTTATATATTTAGCTAGCAGGCTAAATATAAAGTTTACAACTAAACATTTATGCTAAATACTTTTAGTTCAGACTTAAATATTTTGTTTGGAACCTATTTAGATCTAACCTAAATATTTAGCTTAGGGCTAAAGCTTTAGCTAATATGCAAATTCACTTGCCGATAACAGGAAATGGACTATCAAAGTAAAAGCTCGGTCTTAGAACCTCTACATAAACTCTTGCTGATGAGCTGGTGCATCACTGTTGCTGTAGATTCATTGGTAAACGTTTGTATTGCTATTAAAAAAGCTCATCCTACATTTTAGGCTAAAATGTTCAAGAAAGGTGGAAAACAAACGATGACAAAGAGCAACCATGAGCAGCAATTAAGTGAATCGAATCAGCAGGAGATTTTATAGAGGTGTGGAAGTTGACTTTTTTAATAGTCAACTTCTGTTTATCAGCAACTGTGGTTAATGTTATCTGTGTTATGATTTAAACAGTCAATTTTTTCCATGTAAAACTAAATCACTTTTTTTTTTCCATAGATGTTCCCCAATATGGAGTGAGTTATTTACCTGGGTTTCTATTATACTAATTTTGAAACAAAAAAAAAAAGAATGTTCTGGTGGGTTATGGACTTCTGGTGTGGCCTGTCTGTGTGTGTGTGAGAGAGAGAGTGTGTGTGTCTTGCTACAAGCTGTAACATGTTCAAACAATCACATAACCATTAAACTGCTGTGGCCCCTAATTTTCAGCCTCGCTCTGTTAGGCGTCTGCCAAAGCAACGCTGCCAGATGTCTGGAAGCTACGCTCTATGGATTGGACAGTGAGACAGTTATGTATAAGGACATAATAAGATGGCCGAGGTAGAGACATCAGCGACAATTGTTGGAAGGCAGTTTTTGTTTCCAGTCGGACTGGAAAGGGGAAGGCAATCGTTCTACACTGATGAAGAATACGCAAAAGTGGACAACGTTAAAAACGATGGCCAATTGTCTCTGGAAATTCATAGCAATGCCTATGGTACCATCTCAGACTCTACTGGCCTCTGTTAGTGTGTTGCATATTAAAGTTCATGACTGGAAACGATAAAAAAGAGACTGTTGAAAGAGAGTCTCTACTCTCAGGTTAGGTCAGAATGACTGAAATGATAAAGTTGCATCTGAATGAACACAGAGACTTCCTTTGTGTTTGGTTGTATAAATGCAACACCTTGTACCAGCTGTCATTCAGGGTGGTGGAAGTGTAATGGTGGAGACTACAGCAGAACCTGCAGACACACAGAAAAAGAGGTGAGCAACTCAGAGCGTTAAACGATAGAGTTCACATTCTGTCTCCAAAAGGGAGCTACCTTCCAGAGGAAGCCTGTTTTGGCTGTTTGGATCCAGAATCTTGTTTTTTCAGTCATGATCCATTTCTCATGGCCACACGTGAAAGATTGAACCTGTAAGCTGACAGCTTCCTAAAACCTCAATTACTGATGGGGCAGAAGAAGTGGTCCAATTGGGATGTTGGTGAGAACAAATGTAGATCAGACCAGTGATGGAGGATTGGAGTACATTTGGAGAGGGAACCAGTGGTGGAGTGGGAGTGATAGTCATTCTGTTTAATCCAGAGATGCTCTCTGGTCATGTTGAGCTGAGCGATAAAATCATTCATGGCTCGAGGTATGGACTCGAGGCATGAATGGAATCAAGTCAGACTTGATTCAAAATGAATGAAAAACAATCTTTCAACAGTTAAATAGTTTTCTAACAATGACCAATCGCTCTGATGTCTTTCAGTCCTGTTTTCATGGTTACCGCAGTACTTTGATGAGAGACTTCCCTCATCAAAGTGTTCAATGAGATCTGTGTAAATACAGACTGTGGTAGAACCACAGTGCTGGTTTTGTTGGAACTCCGCGCAGCATTTGACACTGTTGAACATGACATGCCGAGTTAGGTCAGACTCTCCGGTCCAGTACTCTATTGGTTCAAATCTTTCATAAAGAACGGGGATTTCTTTGTTTCATTATGTAACTTCTCATCAAAGCAGACAGAAAACAAAAGTGGGGTACTCCAAGGTTCAATCCTGGGACCCCTCTTATTCAATATCTTTTTGCTCCCACTAGCTCAGGTTATAATAGGAAATATGATTGGCTACCATAACTATGTAGATGATACACAGTTCTTCATTACAATGTCACCAAGTCACTCTGAATCCCTCCAAGTCTTTCTGCATGGTGTTTGCATGTTCTTTGTTTCTCTGTGTGGGCTTTTACCAGGTCCCAGTTGTTTTCTCCTTCTTCTACAGGGTTGATTGTCCTGTGAAGGACCACAGTCCTCTTCAGAGTGTCCCCACCTTAGATGTGTCAGTGTCTCTGCCTTGTCTGCCAAGGGTAGCATACTGTGTCAACTCTAATCCTTAGAGGGAATGTGTTTCACTTAGAGTCTTCAGGATAGGCAAGTTAAGCAACATGATGACCCTGACCCCAAAACGTTGCAATAAGGCACACTAGAAATGTGACAAAAACAGACTTCCACGTCTACCTCATGTTTCCCACCGTTGGATCCCTTCCCTCTCCATCTTTGTTCTGCTGCTGCTCGTCATTACCATCATAAAGCCAGAGAGGATGTGCATGGTTTCATTCACAAAATCATCTCAGTGTAAAAGGCGATGAAATCTTTGGAGGAGCGAGAAGGAGGGGGGCCTGGAAGGAGAAAACCTGCCCCCAGGAGCAACAACTAAATGAAAACAGCAGTCTCAACCCAAAGCGTGTTCAGTCAAGCAGCAGTGCCCAGAACAAAGGCGCTGTTGTGTGTTTTCAACAACCTCTGTGTTGTACGGGGGTCCTGACCTTAGTCAGGGTTGACCCCAACCTGTAAGAGAAGAGGCTGTTTGTTGGGAAATGACACATTACACCTCACGTGTTGGACCACAAAGCTGCTGTCAGTCTGGAAACCGACAATCCAAGACGAGATCGATTTTCCTTCGCTTAGAAACAGAAATCTTCTCTTTGTCAGACCGTTCCTGCGGTGGGTTCTGTCTGTAGACTGAGCAGAAGCTGAAAAGCCTTAGTTTTGATGTGATCTATAAATAATCAAATCGAACTCCTCTAGTTCTATAAATAGGATATGTCAGCATAATTTTATTACTTTATTATGTACTCTTATACAATACAGATGTATTCTGGGGCGGTACTTTGGGAATATGGGGTTCAGACTTTATAGAAGAAAGCCCTGAAAGGGGAGCAAGAAAAAAAATGTTCAATGTTTGTTTTTGTAATAGTTTTTTCCACCCCTACATTCCTTAATTATTTATTTATTTTTGTTGTTGTTGTTCAGCCTTGAAAAGCAAGAGAACATTTTTTCTTGGTTGTCTTATTCTTCTGTTTGTCGTTGAAATACCACTTATGGCCACCCAGTTTGGAGTTCTAGTTCTTATTGTTGTGAACACAAATAGATAATGGGAAACGGAAAAGGGCTAATTTTAATGAATTCACTGCATATGTGAAGTTTTAAAATGTCCACTACTTGTTGTCTGTGGTGTCAAAAGGATGCATTTTGGGCCTCACCCACTAGTGGCCAAAAGTGGTACTGCAAAAATAGAGGCGTCACTTCCATTCTGACAAAGAAGCTCTGATACTCCCAATCTATAAAGTTATTAGTTCATCACAAGTACCTGAGGATAATACATATAATTGACTAATTATATGTATCAATTATAATTGATATTTAGAAGTCTATTTTCACACATAACTCTCCAGACAATGTGTATAGAGTCAATCAATCCAGATAATCTGATGATGACGGACAGTAACGTCAACAGAGAGAGAGAAGCCGCTGTCAGGGTCCAGTCTGCTGCACAGCGCTGAGTTAAGCCCCCCCACTGTCCTGATCCAGTCAACATGAGGCACCACTCAGTGCACGCTGTTTCGTCAGGTCTGCCGGGAGCCGTGGTCTTCGTCAAGCTGCCTGAGGAGGCCAGCAAGAGGAAGGTTCCACGCGACCTCCTCACCTTACAGGGAATAAAACGCTGCGGCAGCTGAGACAATACAAATCTGCTGTTGAGGAAAATGCACGAGACTATCTGGTTCAGGGTGAACTTGGACTGGAATTCACCTTTGTTTTTATGTTCTCTACCAACGTTTATGTGAAAACCTGAATTCTTTTAGATCTGGGTATTTACTAAGACCAGAATTTTTCATCTCTTGGAGGATCTACTGGGGTGTTTGGGTCATTGTGGCATTGCAGGATCCAGTTCTGTTTTAACTTTATTACAGATGGGCTCACATTACCCTCAAGTTCCTTCTGATAGTTAGTTTACTATGAGGTGGTCAAAAGCCCATGTGCATTCGATGACATGCTAAAATCACAGCGCTATCTGGTGATCTGTCATGATAATTACGGCTGACATATGGTGACTTGGTGTCGCCGTCTAAACCTGGAACTTTTCCCTAATCAACATTTATAAATACCAGCAGTTTTTAGGCAGCGGTTTTGTGTAAATGTAGCCTTGGTGACTCAAACCTGGACATGTTAACCATTGTTTTGAATGTCCTTCACTTTTAAGACCTCTCTGACTCCAAAGCCAGTCTCATAATTTGCTGAAATCTTGTTTCTGCAGACCACAGTCGGTTATTTTAAGCACACCAATTGACTACTTGTAATTGTGCAATTTTAGTCATTTTTGAATGGGAAGAAATTTGATGGTGTCCCAATTCACTACTCATCAGAAACTATTTTTTTAATAAAACATTTTAAATTTCTTCTTTTATTGTTTATTTCAGTAGACCTCTGATATTAGGGGACTGCACCCTAAACATCCTCTAGCAGCCCTTTAGAGCCATCAACCCCCACCTCAGTTTATCAGAGAAATGTGGATGTTGGACACAGTTCGGTGTCCCAACAGGACAATGAACAAAACTTATGAGGAAATGGACTTGAAACGGATGACGGATCTTCTGAGAGTTGTACCTCTTGAACTACACAGTCCAGTTTCTATTCCTCAACTATTCCCTGAAACCTGAATGAAATATTCCCAGCAGAGTGAGATCTTTCACAATGTTTTTGAACCTTTCTGCGCCTGATAGCAAACACCACTCTGTGTATTAAAACCTGTTGTCATATAACACTTTCCCACCCCCCTTACAGAGCATTAGTTGCCAGAGCACCAATCCACTCAGGCTAAGGAGGTTCCTGGCAGCGCCGGCGTGTGTCTGACATCATTGACACCAGAGCTACATATCGGGTCGCGGGCCTCTGGCAGTCGCTCAGGGCGGACTCCGGCCCGGTTCTGGCTGGCAACCTGCTGCCTACTCGGCTTGTCCCTGCTTCCCGTTTCCCTGGCGCTGATCCAGAGCGCCGCGCCCGGACCTCATCTGCATGGCTTTGTGATCGGTTCTGAGGGACAGGAAGGGCGCCATCTGGGCTCTGCTTCTCCACAAATTAAAACCCAACCTGTACGCCAATGATGATGAAGATGAGGAGGAGAAGGGGGAGGGGGTAAAATAGTCAAAAGGCAACAATACTTCTAATCTCTTTCTCCCTGTGTGCGTCTTCAAACAGAGGAGAGAAGAAGAAAGCGGCTGTAATAATTAGAGGGACAGAGCACTGCAGCGGATGAAACAATGTCCCGTCCTCTCTGTGTCTCTCTGTCTCTGCTATCGCCTGTAATGAGTGGCACTGATGAAGAGCGTCTCTTTGAGGATGACATTCAAACGCTGACATTTGAATTCTGTCTGTTTATCAGAGGCAGAGCGGCCCGCCTGCCTTTTGTTGTGCCTCCTTCCAGCGGCCGCAGGTACTCAAGCTGCTGGCTCGTTTTAATCACAACGCCGCCGTGCGTAATGGCTCCCAGCCGGCCTGGAGGGCCATTTCACATGCAAAAGTACACTAAAAACTTTAATGGCTTTTATTCCAGCATTTCTAGCAGAAGAGCCATTAAACTGTAAACATAAAATCACTCATCGTCACTAATCCCAGCCGGTTCATTTGCATGGCTTCTCTGGATCTTCTCTGTTTCAGGGCTGAAAGCTGAACTCCATCACGATCCGTGTTCACCTTCAGGAAGCAGCGCATCCCATCTGCATGGGGAGATTTATCATCTACTGCTAAACGGTGCTGCAATGCAAAACAGAAAGGTGGCGTATCCGCCTGTCGGAGGCACCGTCGGAGGAGTTGGGTCGATCCATCACGATGGCACCTGGAGAAAACATGGAGGCACTCGTGAATCCTTGGGATGGTAACTTAGAAAAGTCTGAGGACAAACTGGAACCGCTAATGATGGTTCTGCTCTGAGAGTTCATTGTGATTGGGACAGAGGAAATGTTTCAGTATCCTTCTGGAAGACGGAGTAATCATTTTCAGTTTGCTAATAGAGCATATGAAGGAGGAAATGACCCACAGCCTCATAGATTCTCCACTGTACTTACCAATAAGCAATCACTAAGCCCTCTCTCATGTGTCTCACTGATCTTAGTCCAAAAATGATCAAACTTCAACAACTTTCAGGAAAAACAACTTAATAAAGGTGTTTCTGCAGGTAAGGAGGCAGAACCAACATGGCTGATCTTCTGATGGAGAATAACAAATGGAAGAGATGAAGGAGAGACAATCATGTCTCCTCCCTTAGTCAGACCACACCTCATTACCAATGTACAGTTTCCATCCACATGGTGTCCAGTGCTCATTGATAGAGCTCCTAGATACTGAGATGAGATTCCTCTGTAGCGTGGAGGAGTCTACGTCACGTTCAGCGTCACCTACATCCCCTTCCTGATGTTCTGTTTGGACAATGCCAGTCCATCTGCAGCAGGTCTACATGCCTAAATGTACAAAGTATTGCCATAATGCACTCACTGAAGCTCAGTGTGCCTCATAAAGAGGCAGGTGAGTGATTTCTACCCTGGAAACTGCATCAAAATAGTCCAGAACAGCCTCAACTTCCTGGAGGTTTTCAATGCTGCCTAATTAGAACGAGTCTGTGCAGCTTGAAACGCCATCCCTCCTGTTGCTTACATGTGGATTTGAACACATTAGAACTTATTAGAACAACGCTCTGAAACGTTTCCTTCCAAACCAGTAAGTGGGAAACATCCTAAATGCTAAATCTGGTCAGGTTGTTACCATCAGCACAGAGAGGAGGAGTCAGCATGTTGTGTAAAGCGTTGCTTCATTAAGCTAGTTCTGTCCCATGTTCTCGTCTTTGCTTGAAGCCTCCCTCCGTCCTCTGGCTGGGCCCTTAAGATCAGAGTCTGGAGCTTCTAGGGAGCAACTCTTCAAAGTCTTTAGGGGTGACGCCAAGTCTCCCCAAAGGGCCATTGATCCCGAGGGTCCCCAGAGCGAGGCGCCGTCAGCCAGACTGACAGATACTAATGGCGCGAACGCCTCTCATCCCGCAGAGATGGCTTATTAGGGTGGAGAGCCGAGGGGAGAGCAGGACACTAGCCAACCAGCGGCTGACTTATTAGCGAGATTGGCTTGTCCATACACTGCTGAGGGGGGGCTTTCCTGATATGCAAATGTCACATAGTTCTTGTCTTCATTCCTTCCTCCTAGAGATCTTCTCCTTCTGCTCCCAAACTCCCTCTCTCCCTAATGATCGGCTCTCCGTCCTAGAGAGATGAGAGGACGGAGATTATACTTGGAAGAGGGGAGGAGACCAGGAAAGATGGATGGTCAGTCTTCAAGTCTCTGCTGATATGCTACATTATGTAAACACTGAGGGGGAAAAAAGGTATTTTATTAAATATCTGAGGTCATCTTCATCTCCGTGGATGAATCAGACTCTATGACAACACCGGCAGTCATTTTGAACAGTGAAGCGATAATTCGAAAAGGACGGTGGTCAAGAAGAAATGAAAGACGCAGAGGATGTCCCTGAATGGCTTTGGCTCCTGGCCCCTGTAGAGCCCAGTGAGGTGATAAGCGCCACCATTATCCAGACAATCGATGAGTGAAGGGGGGTAAAGGGGGGAGGGCCGTGATTAATGTCACCCGCGCTGGCATATCTTAGAGTTAAGCCAGGGGGACGCTATCGTCCGCCTCGGACACGGTTCAGACCGGAGCTCTGATCCGTCCCGATGGACACCAACTTACCCCTCTGCGAGTCATATCGGTTACAGCAGTCTTTCTACATGAATTAATAAAAAATGCTGCTCTGTAAATCAGTTATTAACCACAACAATCAAACACCAGGTTTACTAAATACAATAATGTAGAGCAGTTTAAACTTTCAGGCATCTTGCATTTTGAACAGGACTTCTCTTGATATAATTTCTGTACGATTAAAACTATTTACTGTAGGGTCTGTAATTAATTAATCACATTTTAAAACTATATATTGACAAAATAAGCAACATTTTCCATTCCAAAGTTGTTTTTGCTGATAGGCTAACTCTTTTTAGCACAACAATGGTGTTTTCCAGAATCCAATCAGATCGGTTTAGAGCCAGAAATTAACTACCAGTGGGCCGAGAGAAGCAGCTTCATCATCCATCGCTGCTGTTAGCGAAAATAGCTGTGTCAGATTTACGGTTGTACCAGAAACATGCAAACGCAAAGGTTCTGGCTCGGGACTTTCTGTTGAGAAAAATAAAAAGCAAGTTAATGCATTAAAATCTATTTAATTAATAAGTTTGGAATTAATTTTTTATCAACTTTTCTGTCTTATTAAAAGAATTTGGAACATTAAACATGTTGATATCTGTCTGTCCATCTATCCGTCCTCTCTCTCCTCCAGCCAGTCATTTACCGGATCAGAGGGGTCGGTGGAGATCTTAGTGGGGATGCTCCTTCACTGAGAGTGGTGGGAAAAAAAGAGGCAAATTACCAGCTAATGGACCACCGAGCACTAATATCTAAATCCCCAATCTGTCTGTAATTGCTGCAAAATGCTCCAGCTTGTGCTTTATGGGAGACTTCTAAGCGACTGCGGTTTTCTCCCTGTCTCTCTCATTTCTTTACTGGCTTTATTATAGCAACAAGGAGTGGAGAGGAGAAGAAGAAAAAATGATTCCCTTTGAGTTCCTCCACTTTCCCGCTGAAATCCCCCAGACATCATTAAGGTCTGCTTTCTCTCATTCCTCCAGAGTGACCGTCCCTCTGCCGTCCCCGTCCCGCCGTCCCCCTCTCTCCCCGTCAGGGAAGGAGTGATTAATTTCCTTGCGTGGAGAGACACGGGGGAGGGAGAGGCAGCGCTGTATTTGAAAGGTGCTTTATTTGCATTAGCATTCATAATTACTTAATGACGAATCAGATATGGTTCATTGCCGCTAAGTGCAGAAACAAGCTGTCGGAATCGTGTATTTCAATTAGAATACCACTAAAACACGGTCCTCCATGACCGTCCAATATGCAGAGGACTTTATTTAGCTGGGGAGTTATTACTGTGGGCTGGTTCCTCAGTTCAGATGGCTCTGGAAGACAACGGTCCAATTAAAGGATGCCTGTGAAGCTCTGAAGGCCCATTAGAAAGGTTGGGATAATTAAAGATGAAGGAAGAGAGGGTTCTCTAGAAACTAATGTGGAGTATTCTCATTGCAGCGGTTTAGCTTCATTTACTCAAAAGCTTTAACATCTTATATTAATATACTACAACAGAAAGAAAACAGTTTAATTATGAGCATGGGATCAGTTTGGTGCTTTGAAAAACATGGTGGGTCTAAAATGAACAGTCGATGGCTCAAACCAAGACAGACAGAGGTGGACACCAGCACTAAGTCAGCGGAACAAGGCAGAATCTTTGTTGATGTCTCCATCCAGGAAAGTTGACCAGCTATGCACAGAGCCAGGTGTACCTTCTACTAAAAGGAGGTACAACGAGAGGATTTAAAGTTTACTCCATCGATTTCATGCATAAATGGAGAATATTAAGAGAAAACAGCCACGAGCGTGGTCAGTTTGTCCTCCAGCAGCATAGCTAGCTCAAGGTAAGCTACACCACCAACTGCTAGCTTAAAATCTAAAGCAGCTTGAAGAAACAAACGCTTAAGGTAATTTACTGTAAAAACGCAAAGAATAATTTTCATTTTAGTTATTTGGAAAAACTAAAATGAACACCACAAATAATACAAAACTACAGTTAGCTTTCAAGGCTAATGTGTTGAAAATGCAAAGAAGATAGCCTTCTTTGCGTTTTCTTAATGAGATCGTTATCATGGACTCTCTTAATGAGAGTCCATGATTTTATTTGTCCAACTATCTACACATGAATATTCACATCTTTTTATCACCAGTAATTCAAAATGCAGTTTTTCTCAGATTTTAGTGCGATATGAATTTCACACAGCATAAACTACACTTCAGTATCTGTCGTAAGACAAGATGGAGGGTTTTGCATTCATCCTACCAAGTTAAACTCAATGTAATTCAAGTTCTAGAAAAGCTGAACTATGATATGATTCGGTTCAAATGCCAGCCCAAACCAGCTAGCATTAGGTGCAAAAACTAGCATGCTAAAACAAACATTTTATTCACAACTCACCAATTCCATTCACAGTTAAGCGCGTAACAAACTTCATGGCTCCAAATTGGTAGTTGACCTCATATTTGTGTAGTGATTTACTGAATGCAGAAAATAATCATCATCCATGAAACATTTATTTAATTACTATGAGGGTCGGTAATGCTTGCCTTTAGGGACGGGGTGGGGCTTACTCATGTTAGATGACTCGGAGTTAGCCGTCTTTCTAATCGTGTCTTTAGCAGAACCTAAGTGTGCAAAACTTCCAAAAGAACAATATAAAAGCTCTAACTTCTGCCGTGTGTAAAAAGTGCCTCCTTTGCAACATCTCTCCTTTAATCAAGCCAAGCCACAATAGAAGACAGCAGGAAGCGAGTGTAAATAATGCATTAATAACCAGCCCATCCTCACTCCCTGCGGCAGCGCCGGCACACGGGGAGTTTAAATATCTCTGAGGGATACCTTCATCTGAAAATGCTCCGCTCGCTGCTCTCAGCCTCTGCTGGAGAGAAGAGGAGAAATATTCAAACTTGGTGAGGAGAGTTCAGTTCCAGTTCAACGTGGAGAGCTCTTCCCCAGGGCTCGTCGTCAACGCCGGCCTCACTGACAGCTGCTGACGAAGACGATGAAGAGGAGCACTTGAATGTGTTCTCTGTTGCTGCTGTTACCACTGCGTATGCAACTTTATTAATCACAGCCAAACAACTCAATTTAAGTTTAATCTAACATCAAACTACAAAAGCAATAAAATATTAGCTGTAGTTGATATCACATCGGCTTCATGACAAAATTGTGTGAGGTTAAAATGAAAAACAGGAGGATTTGTGGTCTATTTATTGAACATTTTTAGATTTTCTGTAAAATATGGAATTCTGAAGGAACAACAAAACATGGCTACAGAGAACTCAAACTTGCTAAAAGGAAATTTAGTTTAAAAGGCAATTGAAACACAGCTAATCTACACCCCAGCATACCATGCTAATGTTCACATTAACACAGAGAAATAAAATATAAAAGGCTCAGCAGAATGTCCATAGAACAGTAACAAAAGCTGTGTGTTGTCTGCTTAGAGATGTGTCTTGTGATGATCTTTACTGATCATACTGTGAATGGAAGAACTGGAGGGCCTGAAACTGAGCCTGGTGGAACTCCATCTATAGATTCTGAGGCTTCTCCCATTCTGAGGTGAAATGAGGCATATCGGCAAAGTGTTTTCTCGTTTAGGCTGCGTCCACGTGGACAAGGAATGGTCGTTTTGAAACCAGTTTCATGTGTCCGTGTTCATGAAATCCTACTTGATCATTGACAAAAACTTACCATGTTGGTTTCCATGGTGACGGGGCCCGAGTTTCCCAAGTTGAAGACGAGCATTCTCAGTTATGATTAAAACCCTTCAGAAAAACTCTGAACAAGACCATCGGTATGACTCAACTGAGCCAAGCTCTGGCCCCTGTACCTTTAAAGTGTGTGTCAGGCCCTGGCGTATTTACGCCTTTAAAAGCAAGAACCATCAGGATTCCTGGGGTCAAGCTGGATTATTGATGGCGTGTGGTTTTAAACATGAATGCCCTCCATCTCGGGCGTGCTCGTTAATATTCCAGCGTGTTCTGTAGTTAGTAGTGGGAGCGTCTGAGAGCCGGCCTTGCTCTGGACTCCTCAAGCCTTGATCAAAACTCCAATCAATGAGTTGAAACTTCAGCAAGGGCTCTCTGCTGTTGATGCGTGCTGCAGTCGATAGCCTGTAGCCTTGGTCGCTGTCATGGTGCAGAAAGCTCAGGCTGTTCTCACCTCACTCTTCCAGAAATGGTTCAGGTTTCTGAAAGGCGTTTAAAGCCAGTTGGAGAGCTCGGCATCTGACGTGCTGAAAGGTTGACGTGTTGGAAGGTTTGCAGCCTGGTGACATGATGGGGAGTGACTAGTTTCCTCCTGATGGCCAGTTTCCCCAGTAATGAGTGGCTGGTCACCCAGTCCAAGCTCCAGCGCCATACCTTGTAGGAAGGAGGAGATAATGGAGAGATTGTTGGTGTTTGCTCAACCCAACATGCATTGTGTTCCCCCAGGCCTCTTGGCGATGCTTTTAATCTGCAGCCTTTTATCTCTTCTGCTCTTGTTTCTGGAAATAGAAAATGCCGGTTAGCAGAATCCGGAGAGCCGGAGACGACGTTCAGGTCGGCAAAGCCACAGGTTCAGAACACGAAACGGAGAATTCCCAGTCTGTGGTTCCGGCTAGGTGTGAGATGTATCAATCAATGAACAATTACCCCCGCTGCTAATCAGCACTCCCCGGCCTGCGCTGCCTGGCCCTGTCTGATCCCATTGGCTACATCAATTAAATTCTTAAGGTTAGTCTATTGAATTTTCCAGATAGGGTAAAGTCAGGGGGATAGGGGGTGTTTAAGTGGAAGGACACAAAACATACAGGAACATCTCTAGAAGTCACAATATCAGTGAAAAGTTCCTTTATGTCAGTAATTTGATTCAAAAGGTAAAACTTGTATAGATTCATTACAGAGTTCATAAAACGCCTAGTTAGTCTGAAATATCCAGACGTGTTACTGGATCATGAACCTTTATTTAACCAGGATACAAAACTCCTCGAGATTAAAAATCTTTTTTACAAAAGTGTACTGTAAAATTGAGTGGAAGGAAAAAGTGTGGTTCAAATAATTTGGTACATCCTGTAGTTAGTTTTCCACCTGAGGATGATGTTTAGGTGGTTTTCTGAATATGAAGGCTTTGTCCTCTGACTCCATGAGAGCAAGTTGCTTGGACCTCGCAGTTAACCACTAGCTTCTTTTAGCTCTGCTAATGGATGTCTTCAGTCACAGACATCCAGTTTTTATTATCTGTCCTGCTGTGGGGGAATTAGACCCTAAATATTTCTGTTTTTATATAAAAGTCAAATTGTTTAAATGTATTTTTGTGTCTTTTTTGCCATCTACTCTAGAAGTTGTCAAATGAGACAATCGAGATTTTCTGTAACAAACACTGGGAGTGAATCTGCCGTAAAGCAAAGACATATCTCAAAAAGAACCTTCTGTAAGGTGCAATGGAGGACCTATGATGCTGTGGGCCAGTTATTGCTAAATGACTTCTGCCATAAATAAATGGGCTCAAATTAACATGGACCTCTAAAAAAAATTGAGTAGAAATATGCTCTAAGATTTACCAGGGGTGCCAATAATTGTGAAGGGTGTGAGTGCATTTGAGTAAGTGTGGATAAATGGAGCTAACTCTGAGCTCTTCAGCAATAAACAAAGCATGAATATGTGGGAAAGTACATTAGTGGCTACAGTAAGGTACAGTGGAGGATCAATGATGCTGTGTTTGGTGCTTTGGTTGCTAGCTTGAAAGACGGAAGCAAACCAACCAACCACTGGCCCTTCAACAAATCAACCAACTACCAGACCAACCGAGAAAACCAACTCACCTATATACTAACAAACAAACCAAGCAACTAAGCAACCCATGAAACAAATCAGCCAACAAACCAGCAAAATAACCAACCAACCAATGAAAAAAGCTAACTAAACTTACTAAGCAATATATCAACAAAACAATCAAGCAATTTAGTACTTTCTCACCGTATAATAAAATAAATCAAAGCTTTGACTGCCAGCATGAAAGACAGAAGCAAACAAAGCCAGGGCTACCCAGTCCTCTGCCACTCAGCCTCCATTAGCGCGTCTGACTGCACGGCAGAGCGTGAATGGGCAGATTTTCCGGTAGTGCAGGCCTGAGATGCGGCGCTGCATCTTGGTGAGCTCGTTTGGACGGGCCTCCCGTGGAGCAGGCGTGCCTCAGCAGCCCCAGGACACAGCCACCGGGGGGGGCGGGGGGGGAGCGGGACAGAGGGGAAACACGGGGAGGAGAGATGGATGAAAAGATGCACAGAGGGGAGATAATGAGAGGTAGGGAAGATGAAGGGGCAGACGAGAGGTAAACAGAAAGCAGGGAGAAGTCGGGGGGGAAGCGTTGGGATAAGGGGGGTCTGGAGATGAGAATGATTGCTCGCGGCTCATTTCTCCACACATGAGCCCATCTGCACGGCGCCCAGGGTGGGACTGCACCGCTGCTCTGTCTGAAATGACTGAGCGAGCCAAAGACACCCCGGCACCGCAGGAAGCCAAATGCAATCCTGTGAATCCAGAGCTCGCCTATTATGCCGCAAGAAGTGCCATTTTTTCCCCTGATTTACTTTTTTTTGACCAAACTTGATCCTAATGTGGCTGAAAGAGGCTTACGGTTGAATTTCATGTCTGCTTAGGCCTCTTCAGTCTGTATAGATGCTATATGTTTGTGTGGATGCAGCACCACAGGGGAAGAAAAAGAAGAAATTGACTGGCAGAGAGCAAGAAATGGTGTTTGCAGTGAGCATCTTGTGGTATTGTAATATTTACTGTTAGCACCTCAGGCAACATGACACGCTCCACTGTCACCATCAAACAAGCAGCTTCTCTGAAGGAGGGAGCACATCTGTTGTCACCCCTTCCCCATCTCTGGAGCAGAAACTCAAAAGAAGCAAAAAGAAAAGTGAACCCTGGGGTTGGAAATACGCAACTTTATCCTTTCTCTCGAACAAACGCTCTGGACCTCAGTTCAGGATGCAACCGTTTCCAATTGATCATCGCTCTGACCAATAATTCATTGTGATGGAGCAGACGTAGTGTGTGCATGGTGAGTGCCGGCTGAGCGGTGGCACCTGCATACTAAACAGCACCACCAACCAATCATGTGGCGGCGATCTCAGTCAGGTGACCCTCTGTTTATCCTCTGATAAATGGCAGGTCAAGCCCGGTGGCGCTCACCGGCGCATCCCTCAGCGCCATGTCAGCCATACTCGTGGGCCGTCTCGTCAACTCTCCACGCTCCCTTTCTTCCTCAGAGCCCCCCCTTTGTGCAATCACGACCCCCACCCCGGCATGCATCCATTATTCTCTGCGCTCGCTGCACCGTCAGCACAGCCATGATTGCTGACTTCTCCTTCCCGCCGCCTGCCTCCACTTTGAACACAATTAACTTTGTAATTGCATTTGTTTTAGGAGCATGGGAGTGATTATCAAAGCCACCTATGATCCTCCAAGCATGCAGGCTCTTGCCAGCTTGCCTGTCTGTTGGTGATGGTGGCTGAGCAGGCGAGACCACCGGGGGGTCCTCAGATAGGACTGGGAGCACTTCAAAGAGAATCTCACTTCTTTGCTCAACCTTATTAGAATCCCCTGATTGCCAAAACCTCAGTGTTGCTTTTGTTTATCTGGGTGTTTTTTGGCCCTCGATTTTTCGGTACGTCTTAGTCTTTGTTGGGGAGGGGTTGTGTTAGTCTTTGGTTGTAATCAAAGGACTGTGTTGCTGTAGATGTGAAGTAAGTGTATTTCTTGGGGTATTGATTCCTTTCAAGAGAAAAGAATTCTCTAGAGTCTCTTATCCATTGTCAAGTCTCCCACCGGCAGGTTAATGACCGGTTTGGTTCTGGCCTGGCTGTGAACGTCTCCATTGACCATGAGAGAGCAGGAGCTGTGGTCATGCTTTGATGACATGTACCCTTGTTTTTTCGAAATCTCCCGGCATATTTGTTCTTTGCAAGTTTCCCCATCCAGTTGACGGTGGACGCAATTGCGCTCTTCCACCACAATTGATGAAAAGGTTTTGATTTGTATTTTGCCATCTCACCAGATACCTTGATCTTGTCAAAGATTCCATGGGCCAATCAACGGATGCAGTCTGCATCAACTACAACCCCAGCCTGGGGATGGTTCCAAAAAATGGGATCTGCAAATGGAGACGATTTTAGCTGGGGCAGACTGGGGAAGAATTGGTTAAACCACTCCCATGGAGGAGGGTCCGGACAGATTAACATGGAGATTTTAAACAATCACAAAAGTAAAACTCACCATATTAATATTTTTCAACTGCTTTAAAGAGTATGGTTCTCAATGACTAAACCATGACTTAAATCCAACCAACCAAAGAAACAAACCAACCAAATACTGGCCATTCAACATGCCAATCAACTAAGTAACCCATGAAACAAATCAACCAAACAGCCAAATACCCAACCAAAACAAAGAAACAAGCTAACAAAACTGACCATATCTAAAACAATGAAACTATTTATTTTCTCATCAAACATTAAAATAACTTTAAAAAAAAAACAAAGCCCAACAATGAGGAAAATGTGCCCACACTTGAAATGAACTCCCATCTCTATAAATTACAGGAAGATTTATGATAAAATGTTTGTAACATGTATAAAACTCAGGTGACTACATTAGATGTGCTGACCAGGTGAAGCAGTGAACTCTATAGTATTTGTCCCTGGGAGTAAGAACTGAATGGATTCTCCAGGAATCCCTGACTGTAGACTGAATGTTGGAATCACGGTCGCTCTGAGTCCTGGCAACAGCTTGTGGGATGTTCGTGCATTATTACGCTGATGCTCAAAAGCGCTCTCCTCTGGCTTCACTTTGTGGATCCCTCTCTCAACAATGACTTTGAATAAAGGACTAGGACCGCGGCCCTTTTTTAATTGAAATGCAAACTACATCAACGGCTGGGCCACGGAATTGGCAATACTCTCCTGGCGGCATGATAAAGGCTTTTTTCTGCTGTTTCTGTGGCTATCGACTTGGTCATGTGTGTAATTGCCTTAAGCGTTCCTGAAGCCTCCGATGCACCAATGTAAATATTAAAAGAGAGTGCGAGGCTTAATAAAATGCTGTTCAAACAATATGTGGGGCCCTAGTTATCTCCTGTTTCGCTTTTCATGCCCGGCCCGCAGTAGTCGAAGGGGTTCGGCTTGGCGGCGGCGGAGGACGGGTCAGTATCAAGATGAGGACCGCTCCGTCTTAAGTGACAGAAGGGAAACGAAAGGAAACGAGGCGACAGATGATTAAATGAATCCTCTGAAAAGCAAATAGGGGTGAGGAGAAGGGAAGTAGAGAGAGAGGGAGGTGGGAGGAGGAGGAGGAAGCAGCAGGAGGGATGATGGATCAGACAGATTCTCTAATGGTATCGATCCGCTCCAAGGCCATGTCGGAGATGAAGGCCTCGTCGTGCGCGCAGACACCCCACTGTCACCTTGACCTTGGGCCAATCCCTGACCTGTGATCCTTCGACCTGCTCCTGCCCCTCTGACCTGCCCCCTCCCCTCCCCACATCTGCTGCGTCACCTCCCCAGAAATGAGCATCGACTTTCCTGCTCCGTGCAGGGTGGAAATACGGGTTAAAGTGTGTCAATAATGTTTCAGAGGAATAATTTCTCTCAGGGCGCTGGAACATTTTGACATTTGCAAGTTGTGCCGGTGCTGTAGTGCGTCCTGCGAGGCGAGCTGAAGTGAGTTGCAAGGCCGCTAACTGCCTTTGGCTATTGATCCGACTGTTAAATTGCATGTGCAGAGTTTGGGGGGGAGGAGAGGATGCACTCGGCTAACGATAGGCACCTTCTAATGGTAATTGTTTTCGATCTCCTCCCCACAGACGTGCGATTTAGACCATCTCTCCTCCTGAAAGGTGATGCCAAATATCAGGGTTGGAAAAGTTTGGAAAAGCAGGGAATTTATTTCAGTATCATTCATCATCTATTTTAAAGATTCCAGATTTGAAGCCTAAACCAAAGTGAAGTTTTAGTTTGTAATTAACAAATCAGACTTTGGAAAATTATTGAATTTATATATAGAAGAGAGAAAATGCTCGTGGGAACCTTTGAATACTTCGTTGAGATATTCCAGCTTGATGAGAGCAGACAGTAGAAAGTTAAGTGACATCTGAAGAAACAATGGTTGTGAAAACATGCTGATCCCTGAACGAGGCACTTCTCCCTCCACACCCTGCTCTTCATCACCGTGTCGCCACTGAATGGCGTTTAGGGAGAGAAAGGCAGCAGCCTCTCCTGCAGCCCCCAGGTGATTACCCTGAATGGATTACAGCAGCAAACGGCTGTCCCTCTTTCAAACTGCCAGGTGGCGTTCATTTTTCTCCCAGCCTCATTGTTCGTCTCTGTGTACGGGACAGATTTAGTCTGCCCAATAAAAGCCTGTCTTTAACACGGACAGCTTGATGCAGCACCCTCTGATCTTGATGGGGATACAGTGGATGGACTGCTGCTCTATTAACCTAAGACAAAGCACAAGACAGAGTGGTGCGCCACGCTCATCCATGCTGGAAATCCTCCATAAGCCATTAAAAACTGACCCGCTGGACTTCTTCCAGACTAATCAATCTCCTGCCCATTCAGTCATCCCTGTGTTCATCTCCTTCCCTCGGTCCAAACAGCAGCCGAGTTCATTAGCCGCTATTTGCATCCTACTGTTCCCACCGGATGCTTTTGCTCATGGCGTGATACCTGCCATTGCTAATCCTGTTTACAGTTGCTCTTAAACCAAAGCTAGCGGGCCATCTATCCCCAAACATTCCCCTCCACTTGTCAATAGGCACCACATATCTTCCAAATGTATGTAAAAGTTCTTGCGCGGGTTTATGGAAGCTGTTTGCCCCACTTATTTCATCCTTCGTTGGTTCTTAGTAAACAAATTCCTGTATGTTTGGGCCAGTTGCTCCACAGAGCTAATGCTAATGTGCTAATGTTGAGGTATTGGCTGTCCAACAGATTAGAGACAGACTTGGGGGATTTTTACTCATCAACGAGATGATTAAGAGAAGCTTGTTATACACAATCTCTTTCATCGTTGTGTGAGAATCCTGAACAGAGTAAAATCTTGGAATGTTTCCAGTTGTTGATTTGAGCAAAACTGATCTTTGAACAGTTTAGGAGAGCTTGGTTCTGGTTTTTGTGAGCGGTTGATTGTTTAGTCTCACAGCAGGACCACTGAGTCTGATCTTCTCATACTGTTCCTGTCATTTGATAAAAGCAACAATTTAAACCTCTAAACGTCTGGCAGTTGTGGTATTTCCCTCTCCAGTTGTATTTGCTTTGTTCCTCCACAGAAATATAGATACAAATAACAATATTTAATCATAAATAATGCTGCATTTAATATTAAGCAGGATAGGTTTGACTTATTCAGGTTTTCCTTCAGTACCTTAAAGACAAGTCGATGCAACCAGACCTGTTGCAGTCACATTAAAAATGAAAGAGGGGATCTTTGTTGTCCATCATCGACAAAAGATCTCAAAATCGCCTCGGTAAATTGAGTTTGTTGTGCATCCAAATACCTGCCAGATTTAATATTGAATGGAAGGTCCAAAATGGATTTTTGATCCTTGGAAAATGAGAGGAGACGCCTGTAACAACAAAAACAGAGCGGTTGTAAAAGAAAAAAAAAAAAGATAATAATAGTAAAAAAGAAATCTATACTCCTCTCAAAATCCTGCTTCTGGGTGCAGAATACATTATTGTCTCCCCTCGTCTGTCTCTTTGGCTTTTACGAGTTGTTTTCATGTAAAGAAAAACCTATAGGCTTGACCTCCACCGTCAGTTTGCCTTTGGCGATCCACAGATTGCAGGTTTTCGATGCTCAGTCCTCGGGGAGGGATCCAAGTCAAAATCCTATAAATATTTCAAGACTGTTTCTTGCTCGGTAAACCTCTTAGTAACACAGTTGCTTCTGTTGGCAAGCAGCTCTTGCCTCTTTACACTCGCCACCAACTTGTCATCAGCTTAAATTCAGTGGCCTAATGAGGGAAGCAGGAATCGCATGTTTGAACTGTTTTGCCAACAAGCGCAGCCCCGCGCTCGGCAAATAATATTTCCTCTCAGCCGAAGGAGGAAAATAGACATTACATGGAGCTTAAGAGAGGATTTTATAAAACAGTTGAGTGTTGGGAGTCTTTACAGATACGTCTCGACATCTGGTCGCCATCTGAGAGAAGCTGGAGCGAGGCCAGAAATAGTCTGAAAAATAGAAAAAAAGCTTCATTAGGAGGAGATTCTCACTGCTGAGAAGTGAAATGGTGTCGCAACTGGAGACGCTACCAAACTAAGATAGGAGAAAAATATAGCTGAACTGCTCAGAGTCCTGGTTTAACAATAACGTCTTCTTTAATACTGATGAAAAACATTTTTAGAGTCATGCAAAGTTCTTTGAAATTAGTTTTATTCAAAGAAACTTTGTCTATATTTTTCAGAATAGCATACATGTTTGTTGTTGGCATAAAAGTATTTGCTGATGAAAAGAGGAGAAATAAATATAGACCCAACTGTTAGCATTACTGTAATCTACATAATTATGGGGAGGACTTTCCCCCAAATTTTTGCACTTCATTTTATCAAATATATCTGCCTAATAGTGTCAGTCTTGTTTGTATGCACTTCAGATATTAGACAACGTAGGCTTGGTTTTACACAAACACTTTGGTGGATCTCTGTTATAATCCAGTATTTTCCTGGATAGTTCCCTTATTGTTTCTTCTCCAGCTTCAAACTACGACCTGCTTTCAGCATATGGTATTTAATTTGCATAATTTATGGGTCACACAAAGTGCTGGTCTTTAGAAATCACATGGATTTAACCATACATGAAATGTACATCAATGTGGGAACACTCTGGCTTACCTGCTTTTAAGATGCATGATGCAAAATTACAACCAGCTTTCATCAGGTGGCATTTTTAAATTCAGTATATTTGACCCCAAGAAAATTCTGGTATTTGAGAAATTTGTTAGTAATTAAATATGAAAAGCTCATTTTAATTTCTATTCATGTTTTAAATTAAAGTTCAGAACCAGTTCTGTGGATGTTTTTAAATCTATAGATTGTAATAGTCTGTTTTTTTCATTCTGTTTCTTTTTCTGAATTAACAGCACCACCAACTTTCAGGAGACATTTGTTTAGCAGAATCCGTTAGCCTAAAAAGTTATTTTTTTCTTCTCCCCTCCAGGGGGTCTTTTGTGGGCTCTAGTGACCCTTATATGAAAGTAGGCTGACAGGAAAGGGGGAAGGAGAGAGGGGAAGACATGTGGCAAATATCGCCGGGTCAGGGAATCAAACCTGCGACGGCCGCGTTGAGGACTCATGGCCTCCAAACGTGGGTTGCGCTATCCCCTACGCCACCACAGCACGCCTAAAGAGTGCTTTTGTTGGAAAATCTGATGCAGTGAAATCTTCAGATTAGGTCTTCCTTTGCATTTAAACTAAATGGAGAAGTTGGATTTGCCGACCTTCAGAATGTAGCGGTTTTATGAATGTCCCTGTGAGTTTGTATCATCTAGTTATTGAAAGTGCGGCTCAGAACCTTTTATTTGACCAAATACTAAACACACATTTGATAAAACATGTTGATTTAAACTGATAAAAAATGCTGTAGTTTCCTTTCTAGCTTTGTTTATTTTCTTTATTAATAATGTGTAAAGAGCAGCAGTGATAGCTGGGATTTCTGATCTCTAGCCGGGTTCCTTAATGGTCAGAAGATGAAATGATGCTAAATTCTCTTTCTGCTTCCAACATTTACATTTGAATTTTGCTGGTTTTGAGGCCTGAACACAAAAGTAATTAGAGGGAGAAATCACCAAGGCGAGGCCAGACATAATCGATAGGCCATCAGACACATGGGTCACAGGCCAGATGTCAGGGGTCAAGGTTTAGCTTCTCCAGTGCGTGTATTGTTGGTCCTTTGGTCCTCTGGAGAGGCAGGATGCTGCTTCTCATCCAGCAAGAGGTCCAGCCACAGTCTGCTCTCCTCCAGGCCACGACTATCGATCCGGATGGCTGGAGCCCCGAGGAGATGCAACCCAAACAGCTGGGACAACACTCCAGGTCCCTCTGCAACACACCTGGGGAGGGCTGCATGGAAAAACAGGTTTTATCTAACATGGGGAAATGGGCCGCTTTAATGGCTGCTCCTCTCTGAGTGATTCGGCTCTTTACAGGGAGCTGGCAAAGAAAAAGCTTCCAAGTCAGGGAAATTTTGAAATGGGCCAATTAATGACTTCAATATTATTTTAAAATGATCAAAACGGCTTGTTTATTTCAGGTGTCGCATTAATGGATCATAAAGAAACGTGTAATTTTCAATACATTAGAGCAGGTTTTGGAGTGGTTCTGGTAATTTTAGGCTTTAGTTCTCGATTTCCATGAGCGGCGACCATTAATACCTGATTTCCAATTCTGATATTCCTTCATTCAAATGGCCATATCCTGGGTCTGACACCATTATCCTAATTGATGTTTCTGAGCAATCAGCTGCCCACATGTGTGTGTTTGAGCTGGTGCCTGAAGCCTGAACCTGGTGTTGACAGAAACTTTACTCTTCGCTCTGGGATTTCACAAAAATACACCATATAGACGGAGGCAAAAATCACAGGAAGAAATAGTATTCAGATCAACAAGTTTATATGTTTTACTTTCTAGTAAAGACCAGTTTTTTGTAACACAACATGGTAATTAGACAGATGTTTAGAACTTTGTAGTGGAAAGGTCTAACAATGGGTACTAAAGCTTTAGAGTGCTCAAAATCATTTGTTGTGAAATGAGACATGCGAAGTCCACTTCTTTAGGCCTCAGATAGGTTTCTTATCTACTAGGAAAGCCATTCTAAAGACAAAGGAGTTAGTGCTGCATAAATATCTTCATATTCTGTTTGGGTCATATTTTTCAATCAGTTCATTTTTGCCCATATGAATGTTCTTGGCACTAGCTTGCTAACTTCATTGAGTCTGTGTACAAAGACGTATTTATTCATGTTGCAGTATTTTCTGGCTCCAGTGTGTTTAACTGAATGGGCAAGTTCTGAGTTGTTGACATTTTTTAAAATCAGTTTGGGAATTAAAAGACTGCGCCGCTAGATGATATCTGCTATACAAAAATGGCTTAATGGTGGATGTAACACTCTGCGACCTCATTTGAATTTAAAGAGACGGCATCATAAACTAGTTGCTTTCATTATTCAGAACAGGGCATGGCAGTTCACCTTTCTTTAGGACACATCTGAATGATTTAAGTGTGAAAAGGAAGAATTTAAAAGCATGTGTCCACTATAAAGCTAGTACTGACATCTTTAGGCTAAGTACAAATTGATGGATGACGTGGACAAAATGTGTGTGCATTAAAGAAACAAATTGGATGTAAAAATTTCACAACTACAACAGTCTGAAATGCTGGTTCATAAGAGCCCGGATCATGATCTGGGCAGACTTTTGAAAGCACAAGAACATCTTTCCATGATAATTAGCAGTAGTAAGTAGTTTGACTCTAAATTTTAAAGTTTCCGTGGTTGTTGGTGGGGTGAGTCCACACAACAGGAACTAAACCTACAACTGTATGTTGTGAAGATGTACTCCAGTGTTTTCAAGTTGTTTTAAACTAAGAAAGTTGTTGAACTTTATCTTCCAGCTATACCTAGCATTTTCAGCTAGCTCAGTGTGACGTGGCCTCCTCCTTTAATCTGAGCTGATGCTGTATGAACACTTGGGGGTTGGGGGTCTTCAGCTGGTCTTATCTGGGGTCCTGTGAACCCCATGTAGGTTTCCAGCTTCGGCCCAATCAACCAGGCATTCGAAGGCAACCTGAAGCTACAGCAGCCTGTGGCTCAACTAAATCATCCAGAAAGCTTCTGTTGTAAAGTGGACTGCCTGCAATGCCTCAAAGGAAGAGAGGTACAGTCCATCATCAGCCCCCCCCTGAGCCGGACCAACCCCCAACTCTTTCTCCTGCCTCCACCATCGTCCTCTTTCTGTGTCCATGAAATATGTGCAACTTTCCGCTGAAATTAGAGGGCCCTGAACCATGAAAGGCACCACAGGTATTGGGGTACAGGCAAGCGGTGACGGTGGTGGGGGCTCCCCTACACACCTGGCCTCTGTGTTGCGATGCTCCGACTGCAGAAAGACACATGGGCGCTCATCTGTAACATATTAAAACCTGGGGAAATAAATTACCTCACTGCTCTGAATTATGAGTTGTGTCTCAGGAGCTCAAAACGTTTTAAAACTTGGAAATCTTCTTTGGAATATGGTGAACACCATCATGATGTTGTTGTTGTTGTTTTCCTCTTCTGGACTCCTCTGTCATATTATTAATTACCAGCCCTCTCTGTAAATTAGAGTGGGGCAATTATTTTCCCCAACGGGCCACGAAAACAACTGGACTGTTTCCAACGGCCGGGCCATTAGTTGGACTCAATTTTATCAAGAATACAGTTAATAAGCAGCTGTAAATATTTGTTTTATCTTCAAGTAGACATTGCAACTGAAAATTAAAATGTCATCGCCCCCTAAAACCTGGAATCAGAAACTACCAGGACTACCAAACCCAATCTGTGTTTCTTAGAGAAAGGAAACATTTGTATCAACATATATTTTTTAAAATATATGAAAAAGTCATCATCAGTCTCAACAGTATTAAGAGTTGTTCTTAACTTTTCATTCCTGAAATTCCCAGAAATAAAAACAATGCCACATTTTTTAGTTTCATCAGAGATTAAACCAGCTGGAACTACTGAAGAAGACCTGACTTTGTTGATAATTAACAGCTATGTTGGTTCTGGCTTGTTTATACTAATCATAAAAAGTTGTCAAAACTCCCATAATTGCAAATTAGTAGATTTACAGTCCAGAAAATGGTGACTAAAGTATCACATTGTGATTTTCAATTCCAGGAAAATGGAAATCAAACTGCATGAGGAACAAATGTAAACCGTGGATGGGTGTCAGTGGTACAACAAGCTAATGTGACACACATTGCCCAAATTTAAAGCAAGAATCAAATAAAAATAATTCAGGGATTTCATTTTAAAATAAAAGTTTTTGGATTGATGGGACAGAATAGAGAGAAAAACACACTGCCCATAAAGACACGGTTAATATCAAAATAAAGTATCTCTCAATAACACATCTATACATAGTCATAACTTACTTATTAAATTTTATTTTTTATCTCAGAGATCAGGGTTTTCCAACCATTGAAACTTCCCCAATAGATCCTAATAACTTTGTCTAAGAATCATAAACAACAAACTAATGTTTTTAAATATAAGCATAGCAAATGCAGATTGTAGCAGTTTTTAAAATAAAATGATTGCATTAAATTTTCATTAAAACTAATATTTTTGTCTCATTTGGCTGAAAGCTGTTTTTTTTTTTTTTGCTTTATTTTCCATTCATTTTATTTTTATGTTGATCATTATTTTAAATTCTAAAAATAGAAAAAAAGAAAGTAGGTGCTTTTAAAAATTACAACAAATTTTATGGAGTAGATATTTTTCCAAACTTAGAAGCAATCTTCTTTTCAAAATGTCTTGCAACACTTGTTGTCTCTAAACACATCCTATTTTGCTGGATTGAAGGTGAAATTGACTAAGTTATAAAAATTGTGTCCAGTCTTGATTGGTTTAGACCAATCAAACTGGCTGGTTTGAAACTGGTCCAAGCTTAGAAAGAAAATTAAAAATTCATATTGTCTATATACTGCATGTTGCCTAATTTGGTTAACATTAAGGCTAACCAAACTGAATGACGCTAACAGTCTAATTATCAAACTGACTGCTGTAAAACATTGTTGTCATGTGCTGGACTAAAGGTGGGGGAGACTCTGGAACCGTTTTCTAGAGTGAGTCCTCCAACCGTAACTTCCTCTAATAATCCAGCTCTGACCTGGTCAGAATATATTTGTTTTCCAGGATGACGGAGGACTGTAAGCATAGCAGGTGGAAAAACCCAAGACAACAAACTGTGATTAACTCAAGACCAGAATCTAGACTGTAGTTTCTAAATGCTGCTTCAATGTTTCAGTCTAATTTTTCATCTGAATTGTGACTCTGGCACTTTTATTTATGTAAATCAGATTTTTATTGACATTTTTGCGGGTAATTTGCTTGTAAAGTGCAAACATCTCTGGGCAGTAGCTTAGTCACACGTCTGTGTTTACATATGAGCATCCGCTCTTTATTTCCCTGCTCGTGAATCAATACATTTCGGGTTCCTTCCACAATATCTCTGTGTGTTTTTCCCCCCCCCCTGCATCATTAAGAGGTATTCCTTTGGTGTTGGGTTGCTTCTGGAAATAATTGTTAACAATGCAAAGCAGCCTTGTGAATAACTCACAGCAGTAAACGTGGAGGAGGAGGAAATCCATAAGAGAGTAATGAGTTTAGGCCACAAGCAGCAAAGTAAATATTTGCAGAGTTAATAAAGCCAATCCATTGTCCGATTCAATTAAGCAGGAGCTTTATTGCAATTCTATCCTGCAACTTGTTCATCGGCTGTTTATTGACCCAAAGAGCGCTGCGGCGGCTTGTACCTGGACACCTTGAAACCGGGCAAGAAAAAAAAAAAAGAAACTCCCAACAACCGTCCAGCCTTCTGCGACAATTAATCTCCTTGACTGGTCGCCGCATCCATCTCCACAACATAACTTTATCTCCCCCACCTTAAGGTGCAATCTCATAAGAAGCGACAGCATCTGATGGGCGCATGAGTGATGGTCCGCTTGGAGGGAGAAAGTGCTGCTTGATGAGATATTAATCAGGCGACGTCGGCAGGAGGGTTGGATGCTGATGGAGATGTTGCAGATCTGAACCGTCTCCTGCGAGGCGGAGCTTGTTGGAGGGAAGGGGATAATGAATGTCCCCCATTAGCATATTGTCACTGGTTGTCTTGTTTACTCCGAGGTGTTTGCCAAGCAGCTCTCTCCAAGGAGAGGACGGCCGCTTTGCCGCAACTTCTGGGGCAAACACTGATATGCTAATGCGCATGCAGACAAGCACGCATTCAGTGGATGCTCGTGCACCAAACTTTGCTGTTTGAACAACCTGCGACGACGGAGTTGATGCTTCCCAGAAGCGGGGCGGGGCTCAGCATGGCGAGCCTTAAGTACTCCCAAGATTTCAAATCAAGCATTGACAGAAGCTTCCCAGTGACCTGCGTTTCAGGACGGGTTTAGTCAGTCCTTCCTCCACTCAGAACCCGTCTAGTCTGTTTTAGCAGCCACAATGACTTTACTGTAATCAAAGAACCGACAAAAGACCTCTTTCATCCCGCCGCCTGCCTCTGTGTACAGTATAATAAGCTTCCATCGTGCTCCCATGTGGAGGAGCGGACGACTGGCGCAGTAATTTAGCATTGAATGAGATGCAGGTGATCAAAGTCCACATAGTCTTTTTGATTCTCCAGAATGGCCAACCACCCCACACCCCTCTGCTATGCCTTTTGAACATCTTAAGATTCCTCCAGGAAAAAAAAAAATGTTATTCCTGCATTCTTCTTGTAGATATTCCCCACCTGGTTGGGAAGCCGGCTCCCTCACGCTTTTACAGAGGAGATTTCATGGAAAGGAAAAGACGAGCAGCTTTTGCTGAAATGCAGAATAGATTCGATGTTGTTCAAAATCTTAGAAAAATCCTGTCTTTTGTGAAATTCTATCCAGTTTCTCTTGGATTTTAAACGTAAAGGTCCAAAACCTACAAATTCGCATCAGCATCTACATCACAGTTTCACGTTTTCAGATTTTTCTGTGGGAGTCCAGATTATTTTTTCATAGATCATATCAAAAATATTCCAAAGAAAATTGCTGTTTGCAGAACAGCCAATCCAGGAGCTCCATTTTTTTCCATTGGTGCTGAATCTCTAATAGCAGATGGATGTTAGCTTATACGGCTTCTGGCATTACTGATACTGTTTTATAGCAATGTTAGGATCAAACTCCAACGCAGTTTTGCTTATTGATCTGCAGTATCTGTTGCATCGCAGTCGTCATTAGTTGGGAAAACCTCCACTTCCAGTTCCCACATCTAATTAGAGGAATTCTGGGGATGAAATCCGCCAGTAGGGGGTAGAAATCCCAGGGATTCCCACCGTCCTCGTCTCCTCCTGTCCCCTCAACTCATCTGGGGCTCCAAATCCATTTTTCCCCCTTTTTTTGGGGAATTACGTTGAGCAGTTCAATAATTCAGATTAGAGCTCATGTTTATTAATGCCCTACATCTGTGCAAACAACGTGTCAAGCCGAGAGTTTATTGTAATTGCTTGAGCAAACAAAACCTGAAAGAAGCAATTTCCAGTTACAATGTGCAGAGACAAGTAATGAGGCCATTGGCATTCTGCTCCCATCGCCTTTTCATCGGCCCGGCTTGGTGTGTGATGGATATTTTTATAAGGAATGAAGGTGGTGGGATAATGCAGCGGCGCCACTTGAGGCAGGTTAGTGATTAAAGATAATCATCATTTTCCCAACCTTCCTGCAGGATCTTATTAGGTTTTCCTTTAGCATTACTTACTCTGACTTCCAGGTGGGACTGAACGGTGACTCGGCTGTCCCCTCCGCTACTGATTCACATCCACTGATGAAGGGAAAAATATTATTTCTTCACACAAAACAAATTCTGACTCGCTGTGTTTTCAAAATGGACCGGAGCTACAGAAGAACCCTTGGTTATACAATCAGGTGTTCCTTTATAGCCTGGAAAAGCCAGTAAAAGTTTGGAATTGAATGAATTTTCCAGGTTTGGATCAGAAAAGAAGATAATTTGTAATCCCAGAGATCATTTCTAGTACAGCTGAGAATGTTACGATTTCATCCATCCATCCAGTTTATTAAACCCATATTTGGTTTAATAAACAGCCATATTTGTAGGTCCACATCGTCTCTCTGGCGTTCACAGTGTTTGTTTCCAGATGGTTGAAAGCAACCAGGGGCTTGTTCTGCAGCAGGCAGCCACTAACGTTGCAGCTCCACGAGGACCGAGGACGACCGCTGATGTCTTCACTTAGCGACGTTCGGACTCAGACATGTGTTCTGGTGGATTAATACAGTTTAACAAGCCCAAACAGTCAGCTGGGGATAACAGTGTTGTTTTAGTTTTTGTCTATTTGAAGCAGAATTGGTTTAATGTGACAAACCTAATTAAGGTCTTTATTACCTAATTTTGCTTATATAAGTCAAAGACAGAATTACTATAATCAAAAGTTACTTAAAATGACTTGAAAGCAGATTTTCACTAAAAAAGCCACTTTAATAAGTTCTAATGGCTTTGCTCTGCTTTTCCCACATTTATTACTTAATTTGCCATAATAGCTTCCAAGGTTAATGTCTGTTTTCGCAGTGGTTTATGACATTGGTGGGCACTGATACTTAAAAAGCAAGCTAACATTACTTCCACCACTAAAACTATAGTGCTACACCAACCTGATAGTTTTGATTATCATGTTAGAAGCTAATTTTAAAGTGCTAATTTCAAACATGTTGATACTCAGCATATGTCAATGACCCAATGTGTGTTTCACACCTGTCAAGTCTCCTGTTTTGGCCGGTAAACTACAATTTCTAAACCCCATTCACCGGTCTCCCATTAGCTTTACCCTCGTTTTTACATTAGCTTTAATGGCTAAAGCTAATGTAAGAGCTTCAGCTGTTAAAGCTCTTACACACGGACGGCGACATTTCCCATATTCTCAAATCCAAAACTTGACAGGTATGCTATGTTGCCCTCAATAAGGTCAAATTATTCATTACACATCTTTCTGTACAGTTTGTGATTCAGAATGTGATTCTTTGGATCAGATTTTTCTCTCATTCAGTTTTATAGTTGTTAAATTTTGCTAACCTCGGTTATTTAGCCAAATTAACCAAGGTAGCGCTTTGGTCAGACAACACGTAGGACATCAGTAGATTTTAAAACTGCTTACCATTCTACGGCGATACATTCTGAGTACAGAATTATCGTAATTTGCTGTGTAAACAGTCTTCACCCCTTTAGAATAAGAGCATGGATAACAAGTTAAAGATTTCCTGACAATTATCAAAACTTCAACACAGAACTTCATTCAACTGAAAGTTTACAAGATGGCCACGTAAATTAGTGAAGTGTGCTAAATGTTTTCAAAGTTAGATCAAAATGATCTCTGTTAGCGCACTAGCATATTATCAGTAGTGTTACCACCTCTTGTTTTCGATGTTGAATAACTAATTTTGAAAATCTTCTCTGAAATCTCTTCCGAGACGCTTCAACAAACTAAATGAGCAACTGAAGTGACATTAGTCATCTTATATAACAATAAATGACTACATATCCAAATATGTTGCATAGAACACATGAATGGGGTTGAGTTTATGTTTATATTCATGATCTATGATTTTGACCCTTTGTAAGTTACAAAGGGTCAACTCAACTGAAATCTGCAGCTACCAACAAGACAGACCAAATCTCTTCTGGAGAAAAGTTTTGTATTGTCAGGTTATGTTGAGCAAGAGGTTCATTTGGAGGAGTCAAGATCAGACTAGGATGACTGAACCAAGTATAAAGCACGGTAGTGGCAGCATCTCTTTACAGGCCGTGATAGATGAGGAAATGATTTAACGGATATCATCCAGTTATTTTTAATGCTCCGCTGCATTCCAGTTTGTGATGTTCAGATGAAGTAAAGGGCATAATCAGCAAAGCGAAGCATGCCGGTCCGACCGTAACTGAAAGTGCTGCGTTAACTGTACGTTAACTACGCATGTTTTGTTTACAGCAAAGTGTTTAGGCTGCAGCTCTGTCTGACGGCTCGCGCTCACCAAATCCCCCTCATGATTGATAGATTTATTTGTCACTGCTGTCTGGAGAGCGAGCGGCCCGCGGCCCGCCTGAAGCTGGGGACCATTAATCAGTGTAAATACCGCTCGTCTTACACACATCAGGAAGTCCCTACATGGGGACGTTTGACACCAGGGAACGGCGGCCAAGCATATTCGCAGAAAAATCGGTGTTGGACTGCGTGATCAGGGAAGCGGTGGCGAGCATTGCTGCTGACGCAAACTGGGAGGAAATTGGTAATTTTTGCAGCTTGGCTCAGGTTGTGGAAGTTGAGACAGTAGAGTGTGTTTTGATTAATGACTCCTTCAGATGTCTCCGTGTTGACTATTGATACATCTGATATCCGCAGCTGCTATTTACTCCGACATAATCCTCTGTCTGCATTTATTAGAGCCTGTTCCGATAATTAAATTCATTTAGGGTAAACACATATGATGATTATCACACGTAGTTAATACGGAGCATAACAATGGTCAAACATATTCATTTCACTGTTGTCCAGAAATGATCCGATTGGGCGACTTCTCAGGGGTTTCCATTATCTTTGCATAAATGCGCACCTTGTCATTACTTATTGCTTAATTAGCACACCGCCTAATTAAATCGGCATTAATCAAGGAGACAGAGGTGGCGCTTGGGGAGCTCTTTATACATGTTGGTGATACTGTATTTTATTATCCAAGGGAACATAAATCAAACACCCCCTCCTCTGTGGAATCCTCTGATAACAGTTTGTGGAAATAATGGAAATGCTGCCCGGTGCTTCAGGTGCCTGGGTGTCTGCAAGGAAGCAGAGGTTCAAACGCCGGCGCAGGAGGGGGAAACGGGAGACGCGAGGAAAAATATACACCCCTGCGAAGGTTGTGTGATCTTTATTTACAGTGACGTAATCTAAAACAGAACATTTGTAGAAAATCCCAAGCTTAAGTTTGAGCTAAATATTTTTATTAGCAGGTTAAATATTTACTTATGAAGCTAAATATGTAATTTATAAACTAAATATTCAGCTGCAAACAAATTATTAGCAAGCTAAATGTTCAGTTTAGTTGGACGCTAAATATGTAGCTAATAAGTTCAATATTTAATTAGCGAGCTAAATACTTAGCTGTCCGGACGAAGCGTGTGTTTGAAGCGAAATATTTGCCTTTAAACTTTTAATTAGCAAGCTAAATATTTAACTGGAAGCTTAAGTGTGTATTTAGCAACCTTGCTAGCGTAAAGAGTTTGCTTGAAGCTCAATGTAGTTTATACAGTAAATACTTAGATACAAGCTAAATAGTGAACAAACAAAATGTTTAACTTTAGTTTAAAGCTGAATATTGATCTGTGTAAACTAAACATTTGCTTGAAGCTGGTTATTTAGCTTTAACAAAATATTTAGTTAGCTAGCTAAATGTGTGGTTAATAATGTAAATATTTACCTCCAAACTAAATAGTTATCAAGTTAAATGTTTAGCTAACTAAATATTTAGCAAACCTTCTAGCTAAATATTGACTTGGCCAGCTCAATATTGAGCTTACTAACTAAATATTTACTTAGCAAGCTAGATGTATAGTTTATAAAGCAAATATTTAGCTTCAAACAAAATAGTTTGGCAAGGTAAAAGTTTAGCTTAAGTTTAAAGCTAAGAATTTACCTAGGAAGCTAAATATTTAGTTATCAAGCTACTTATTAAGCTAGCAAACATCTTGCTAGCTAAATATCCGACTTACTATCTAAATATTGAACTTGCTTACTAAACATTTAGTTTGAAACGAAATATTTAGCTAGCAAGTTAAATATGTAGTTTAATATTTAGCTCGAAACTAAATATTTAGCAAGCAAAAATCTTTAGCTTTAGTTTACATCTAAATATTTAGCAAACAAGCTGCTTTGTAGCTAAATATTAAGCTTGCTAACTGAACATTTGTTGTAAGCGAGCTCCAAACTAATATAGTTAAAGTATTTGTGGCATGTATAAATCAATGAATAACATGGTGAAGAAAAAGATACGGCGGCGTTGCAAATTGGAAAGCGGGGAGTGCGAGACGTTCGTCTTGCCGAAGGAAGGAGCGATGACTGTCTCATAGGTCTGCAATATTAACCTGTTTTTTTCTCTTATATCAAGATAAATAACCCAAATTATTGCTGTTAAATTTTGACTGTATAACTTTACAAACAGCAGCCCGTAGTCTTGTACCATGCTGTGTGAATAATGTGGCTTTTTTTACTACAATTCTCCTGACATACTTTTGCTTAAAGAGACGTTCTCTCTCCAAACCATGGTTTTGATTAAAATATTCAAATAGTTGAAATATGACAGAAATTGTACTATAACCACAGAACTTTTATCGAGGTTTTTCAGAGTCACTATGATGGATGTCAGGTGTGTGGACACCAGCGGAGTAAATGAAACAAGAGGACTGAGCGATCATGTGGTCCAGAGCAGTCTGAGGACAGATGTAGTCAAGGGGACAAATGCTGATGGACTGATGCTGAACAACATGGTGGCTGAAAATGGTAGCATGAGCTGGAACTGAAAGGGGGACCAATCATCTCTTGGTAATTAAAGCTGTTTTAATCGTGAGGGTGTTAGGTGGTGGAAGGGAGGTCAGCCCCCCATCCCATGAGGAATGGTGGGCACGCTCAGGTCTTCCAGCCTAAGAGGATTTCAACCTCGGTCCTCCTGGGGAAGGGTGCTGCGGTTAGCCCCCCTCCCCCATCAGTACGGTGCACTGGAAAACCCCGATTAACTCCCCCCCATCATGCAAATGAAGAAGCCTTGTGCTTTCATAGTGTGGTGGGGTAGGCGGTCGAGGGGGGGCTTGTCAGTCAGGCTTGGCCGTCCCTTGATGTGCTCCATTGTAATTCTAGGTGTGCCGTTCAGATAGGAGCACAAGGTTGATTCATCCCCACAGGACTCTAAAGGTGGAGCCGCTAAGTTTTCAAAGTGACTCAAATCGAGAAGAGGGGGTGAGGGAGGGGTCTGCCTCTTGTCAGCTCTGTCTCAACCCATCACACACATTGGTTTTGAACATGCTGCTGTCTGACTTGGTGATAGTACATAATGGGGATTCTGACAGTTTAGGTGTTCCCTAAAGACAGCAGGACCCGTTCACACACACTTAGAGGTATGGTCTGAGTCATTCACACACACACTTAGAGGTACAGCCTGCCTGGTTCACACACACTTACAGGTATGGTCTGCGTCGTTCACACACACTGAAGTTTTCCGCTCCAGTGAAGAGTTTCTTCTTCTGTTTCCAGACTAACTCTTCAGAGGTCATTTCATACCGCACTCCTCTCACTTTTAAGTTCAATCATAATAAAATTTATGGAGGTTTTAATAAACAGGCTCATGTAAGAGTTGCCAAAGGCGCCTTTAATCCACCATATGTTACTTATTTTCACAATGTTCTCTGATTTCTTTGCATTTATTAAGAGTTCATCTTAACCCTTAAAGTGGCCTGAAAATCCAAACTGGATAAATTAGGACCTGAAGGCATGCTGCCGTTCTCCAGAACCTCCACAGCTTCTCCTCCCTGTCACTGACTGCTCCAAACGACCCTATTCAAAACCCTCAGTGACCCGGTTTCCCTCTTCAACTCTGACCATCCTCACCATCATTAGCGGGAATCCCAGAGCCAAACTCGTCTCCAACGGTAACGACTTCCTGACTTCAAGAAAAACGTCTGCCAGAAGGAAAGTTGATGATTTTATCTGAGCTGTTGGGGTTTTTTGGGTTTAAATATAAGTATAAATTTATAATATAAATTTAAGTTTTTATGCATCAATTAATTGCTGTAATTGTAGAATGTTAGTGATGGTCTAATTCCAGAAGGTTTAGGTTCATTTTCCTGCTGCTTCCATCATCAGTTCATCTTGAGGTGAAACACCTCAGCATGATACTTCCACTTCTTGAGAATATTCAATTCAGTTATTGATTAGGCTCATCAGATTAAAAGCACCTTTTGAAAACAACCTTTAAGCAGGTTTTAAACATTAAGGCCACATTTCTGTATTCAAATTTTAGTCTTAAATTTCACGTTTTCATTCACTGTAAGCAGATAGTCATCTTAATTAACAGTAAGTTAAATATGTAGTTTATAAAGTAAATATTTAGCACCAGACTAAATATTTAGCTAGCAAACTGCTTTCTAGCTGGGTCCTGAGCCGGCCCAAGAGACAAACCAAACTAACCTTTAGTTTGGTTTGGTTTACTAAACTAAAGGTTAACTTTGCAAACCAAACCAATCTGGAACATCAAATAGAAAAATGAG
Source organism: Xiphophorus hellerii (assembly GCF_003331165.1). Lineage (NCBI taxonomy): Eukaryota > Metazoa > Chordata > Actinopteri > Cyprinodontiformes > Poeciliidae > Xiphophorus > Xiphophorus hellerii. The sequence goes on along the minus strand of NC_045695.1, from coordinate 4,434,355 downwards.
TTTTAGCACCAACATTTAATTGAATGTATTTTATTGAAGTAAAACATCAATAAATGGAAATGTTTTAACTTTATATTTTAAGATGTAAAGGAACTGCTAAGTTGACTTAAAACCAAAATGCGAAGAATAATCTTCACTGTGTGATGGTCATGTGTTACCATAGTTACAATCTGAAGCTAGGAGATCAATCCTCTCTTTGCTTTTAAGTTTGGTTTGTTCACAAATAAATCTCAGTAAATAACAGCCAGGAGTTTTAACTGCGTATATCTGAGACAGTTGTTATGTTTCTGCTATTTAATGAGCTAAAGGGTTTCTCCTTCAGCATTTAGTCCAGGATAGTTCAGAGGAACGTCCCGCCTCTTAACGCCTTGACCTCATAATCAGACCGCCGGCGCAACAAGGCAGCAAACAACTGATGTCATGTTATCAATTTATCCGACATGACACAGTAATAACTGCAATAAATGAACATGTACTTGGGGAAACGGCGGCGTTGCAAATTGGAAAGCGGGGAGTGTGAGACGTGCGTCTTGCCGAAGGAAGGAGCGATGAAGATGATGGAAAATCTAATATGAAGGAAGACAAGTGTTTACATTGCAGCGCTGTGCGTTTTCCATCCTAAGTGCTCTCCGTGTGGAAGTGAGCCTCGCGGGGCTTCTTGCTGCTCCAGACTGGAGCTGGTAAATAAAACCTCTCTGTCTGATCTGATGAAACACATTCAGAGCTTTATTCTCATTATTTTTGGCTGGATTTGTTCAGGGAGCGTCTGCAGGTGGTTTCGCCTCCCTTTCGGGTCAGTTTTCACTTGGTTCCACTTTCAGAGTCCAGATCAATCCATCAATCACAGAGAAAAGCATTTCAAAGACATTTTGACTCAATCTTACATCACGATACATATTTTATCCACCTGGCCAAGCTCTCCAGTCACTCTGACATCAGTTCTGGGCGCACGAAGGCCTTGGGCGGCCGCCGGCTCTGGCTCCCTTTATTCTCAAAGCCCCGGGCGCTTCGCACTTCAGCAGCTCTGCACACCAGACACATCAGCTCTGACAAACACACACTGCTGATAAAACACGGCACTGCAGTCTGCCACGCCGCGCCAGAGAGCGGCGGACCCACAGCATGGCCGAGTTGCCTGGAAGGACCAAAGCAGACCTTGTTGTTATTGGTTTTTCTCTCTTCTCAGTTCATCGGTTTGTGTTCAGCTCACCTCGTCTCTGTCTCTCCAACGTTTCTTTCCCTCAGCAGATGACCTTTCTGGTCTCCATTGTTCATGCTGTTGCTCTGCCTGGGCTCCATGTCTTGTTCTCCTTGTGGGGTTTTCTGTTTCTGATATTAACCCTTCGCCCCTGGTTCCTGTCCGCAGAAGCCTCAACCGACCAAACTGACTGGCTTAGTTTTAAAACCAGATGCAGGATGAGCCAGACTTTTCCAGATGTTCAACTTTTTTCTCATCAGTCAGATTTTGGGGAGTCCTCAAACTTTGTTATTCATTTTTTTTGCCAGAAATGGTCAGCAGTGATTTTACCGTCATGGACATCACTGTTGCCCAGAATCTCGTTGTAGTTGTTGAATCATTGACATTGACCCTAACCGAGGCCTTCAGATGTTGTTGTTGTTACTTCTGGACATCCTGGATGTCCAGAAGAGTGAGTCGTTGATTCACTCTTGGAGTAATTTTGGCCTGATGTTGGCCTCGCCTCAGAAGGTATTCCACACATCCACGCTTTCTGTGTTTGTGAACAGTGACTCTCTCTAGTTTTCACTGGAAACAGCTTTGGAACCCTCTCTACAGACTGATTGAGCCTACTTCATGTTGTTAGAGAGCATCTGTTAGATAGTTTTGTAACTCTACACGCAGTAATCAGGCCTGAGTGTGAAATAGGCTCATTCCAATTAATGAACTACGCAAAGTCGGATAGCTATATTTTCATAAAGGACCAGGATGGTTTTGATAATGTCCATCCTTCAATAAAAGAAATGATCACTTTAAAACTGCTGGTATGATTTAGTTGATCGTCTAAATGTCATGATCTGCAGATGGTGGAACTTTTGTCTGTGTTTTCATCATTTCTTTACTGTTCATGTCCTTACTTCTGGGCGTCGTAGTTTGTCCCTTGTGTCAGTCCAGTTGGCCTCATTGTTTCATAAAAGCTTTATGACAGGGCAGATCCAGAGGTTTGCCTCCACCTGGGTCCTACTTTAACAAATATGAGCTTAAAGCATTCAAATGTGAACAAAAAGCAAAAAGAGTTTCATAAAATGCTGTGACATCTCAGATGAAGCCCCCACTAAGCATGCTGTGGATTGTCATGGCCGGTCATGAAGGTTGATTATTCCTCTGGGAAGAAGATGCTCTAACTCTACCTGAGTTTCAGGTAAAGTTCATCTTGGACTTAGTGCAAATTATTAATATGGTGAATATTCCTGAATATTTGGACAGGGTTGCCCTAGTCATTAATGGATCTTCATGACTCTGTACCAATGATGACTTCCTTTTCACGACTAGTCCCTTTCTACCTCTGTCCATCATTTTGTGTCTGTATTACTTGGAATCTGGCTTGGCTCCTGTACCCTCTCTACAGAGGGTACAGGAGCTATGAACCAGGCTGGTTCCTACCAGCCTGATACTAGACTGCTGTGTAGTATCAGTGGCAGTCTTCAGGGCCGTGGTGAGGGTAATGTTGGGTTTTCTTGGGGAATGGCAGCTTGGAGAAGGAAGTAGAGCCCCTGTTGGAGCTGGCGGTGTTGTTCCACTGATGCTCGGCACCAACAGCTGCCCCTGACATTAACACAATGGGAGAGAGAACGAGCACGCTCCTTGTTAGGGATCATTTATTAACTGAGATCATCTTTTCGTTAGCCTTGGGGTAATGACTAATGTCAATGGCAAATTTCACAGTTGTCTAGAGAAATGAATTAGATTTGCAGTAAAAGCCCCCTTGGCTTGTTGTACATGCTCATTTGCTGGAATTGGTGAACTTGGAGGAGTGTAAAGAAGCGGAGGATCCTCCCCCTCACCAGACTCTGACCTTTTTCTCTCATTATGAGAGAAAAAGACCAGAGAGGATCTATAAAAAGAAGCCTTACAGGATGCACCGCAGCCTTACAGTCAGCCATGCAAATGAGACCTATAGACTATGGATGCCGATGTGAACGTTTAGTGGCGCACACGGGCACCCCAGCAGAGCCAGGCTGGCTGTTTGTGCATCTGTGTCTGCTCAGTTCAAAGATTACGACTCTGCCGGTTTTTTCCTTAATCCACCCATTGAGCAGAAGCGGAGCGAGGAGACAGAATAGAGTGGGGACAACGACCCCCCACCGCTGGCGACTCATGCCATCCCAACGCTCACCTCCGCCTCCCATCTTCTCTCTCCTCCGACCCAAACCCGGATGCGTACAAAGGAACCTGTCAGGATGAACAGAGACAGAAACAACCCTCCACCTCGCCCCGAGGGGCTGCCAGCCATGACTATTGGTCTCCCTGAAAACAGCACTCTCCTTTCTCCCCGTTCCTTTATGTCCAGGACAGACGGCACAAAGCGCCGATTCACCCGGCCCAGCGCTCTCAGCCTGCAGGCGGCCACTATTGGCCCATGTGCTGTTGGCTCACAGCGAGGGGTTAATTACACACAAGGTTAACAAAATAGGAGACAAAAATCAGCTTGAGGAGAGGCCTGGGACCCGGGAGGGTGCAGGGGGATGAATTGCCTCCTGGAGCACAATGTGCTAACGGGTGTTGGTCCATAGACCAGGAGACCAGGACACCAAGAGACCTGGAGACTTAGTGATCAGAAGAACACTGTACTATTGTATATATTGGCCCCTTGTCGTCCTTCACGTTTCACACAGTTTGAAGAAACAGAAGGGTTTCTCTACGGTTCTGGGGTAAAACCAGAGGATAACTAGATTTAGGTCCATGGACTGAGGCGGCCATGTAGGAAGCAAGAGTTATCCTCGGAAATTTCCGTTTCCAATTTTAAGACTAAGTCGGACAAATCTTTATTTAAAAGTGTCTCTAAGACTTAATAACATTTACTATACTGATGCACCCAGGCCTTCTGGAAGAGAAACAAACCCTCAGCATCACTGGTCCTCTACCATACATCACACCAGGTGCTTTTCCAGATATTCATTTAGCCTTCAGCATTTATCAAGCTTCAGGTCCACTTTTTGAAATGGTAAGTGATTTAGGATGTAGCTAGTGTCTGCTGGTTGTCATGGTGACGCCCACTGTGAAGACTTTTCCCTTTCCTTACCATGATACTTACTCTGTGTTTATTAATTGCTCTCATTCTAAATGTGGCTGAGTCTACGGAAGTATTTCTGTTCCATTTCTTGAGAAAAGCATACTATTTTCATCCTGAATGGCGTCTTGTGGAGTCCTTCTTGATAGATTACATCGGCCCGTACCACAATACCACCGCGGCTCCGGCAGCAGTCAGCCTCTTACTGTACAGCTTCACTTTTCCCAAACTGGATGTAACATTTAGCCGTTAATACCAGCTGCCGGAGAGTTCGTCTTCAGATGATTTAATTGCCCAGCAATTTTCTCCTGTCAAAAAAGCAATGTGCACCTCGGATGAAAATGAGCCAGCCCAAGTGGGAGAGTTAATTAGCGACCTCGTTAGGGACCTGGAAGTGTCTGCTGGGGCCTCTCTCTATCTGTGTGTGTGTGCCAGTTTCAATCTGGATGGATGCGTGTGTGTATGTGTGTCTTCTTTGTCCCTTTGCCTATGTGTGTGTGTGAGGAAATCTAAGGCGGCTTGTAGTAACGACCTGATATCTCATTGAACAGCTCAACCCGCCGACTGCAGAATGTTCCCACTGTGAACCGAGCAGTCGATGCGTCGTAGAGGAGGCTGTTCTGATACTCTGATGGAAATCTCAATCTGATATGAAGAAAATGTACGCTTCATCTGCTTTTAATACACTGACAGAAGTGCTCCCCCTAGGGGTGAGCCCTGAACTGTGTTTCTGAAACAGAAAGACATTTTACTCCCTTTGAAAACAATGGGAAAATGTGTTCTCTGTCCCATTTGTGCCCAGGGTTTTTAAAGTCTGGCATGTTGCAGAGGTTCCACTCTCTGTACGGGAGTCCTGTAGCACCAAAATAAATGTAAAACAAAAAATTCCTGAAACTGAATACAACAAAATGCGAAATGTAGGATATGTTACAGTAAACTAATTATGGCTCTTGTGTCACTTCTATAGGTTTTCATTAATATTACGGAACTACTGTAGAGCAAAAATCTATGACAAAATTCTACTTTATTCAATTTTTGTCATATAAAGAATAAAGTTAAATATTTCAATCACACAAATGAGTGCTCCTGCTTCTCTTGTATTTGTTTTCAGTAACTCTACGGAAAACAAATGCAAAGCAGTTATTAATCATTCATAATAACCAAAATCTAAATGGCAAAAGTGTAATATCTCAATGCAGGTTATGTTACAAAGCATTTCCATTGATTTTGCTTTAGCATACGGAGGTTGTATTGTGCAAAAAAAAAAAAAAAATCTGTCACAAAATGTATGTTTATCATACAAAAAAATTAAAACCAAAAGCACATATTTCAACCTGGAAAGCCAGATTACACATTGAACAAATCAGCATTAATGGCTCTCTTTAGCTAAATTCAATTCATTCTCATTCCAGAGATCAATGGGGGTCTGTGCAAAATATCCACATCAAAAAGACCTTGTAGAGATTCTAGCTGAGGGTGGTAAGAGATTTAATCTAGTCCTGTCGCTCAGTGACGAAAAAATCATCACTCCACAGACAACAAAAATTAGATTTTCTCCTGTGATCTGATGAAACTTCAACGTTTAGGCCACAACGTTTAGGCTTTCACACCCAGGAACATCATCCCAATTGTAAAGGATGATAGTAGCAGCATCATGCTGTGAGGATATTTTGCAACCATTCCTAAAATGGTTGTCAGCATGAGGAAAGAACCCTGATTGGGACACATCTAGTAAATCTGGCTGTGAACTAAACATGGCCGCCTTTCATTCATTACTGCTGATCTGCACAGGGATGCGTTCAGGGCTCTGGATGCTGGTTTGGAAAGGAGACCAGAGCAGTCATTTGTTAAGCTGTGTCCTGTGAATTATTGAAAGTATATGAGTGTAAGTAATCCTGTGATCAGCAGCAGCAGGACGGGCCATCCATCAGCGCTCACCGCATGTTTCTGTTCACGGCACGAAGGGCTGGGGGGCGGCAGGCGGTGGAAGGTTAATGCTGGGGGGGTTTGGGAAGTTTGTGTCCCTTTGCTTTGCTTTTAGAATCATTTTCTGCACCAGCGTACCTTAATTACTCTGAGCCGACAGCGGCAGCAGCAGAGGAAGGTCCCGCGTTTTCTGGGAGCGAGCGGCGTGCTCCATCATAACTGCAGCAGATTCTCCTAACCTTGCTCTGCAGGAGACGGAGGAAAAAACCCGAAGGAATGGGGGAGGAGAGCATGCAAATGCAGAGCGGAGACTGATGTCCAACCTTGTGTTTAGTCTGGAGCTAAGGTCGTCCTCCCTCCCATCTATCACTGCTCTTATCAGCTGCACACAGCCGCCACGCAGGGCTGATAACACACGGAGGCTGATAAAAGATTCAACAGGTATTCAGAAACAACTGCAAGCAATATCCTCAGACTGGGAGTAATTAACTGGGAACGAGCGGCACAGACTGGTGAAATGGAAGTACAGTAAATGAAAATATGTGGTGGAGATTTCTGAAAATGTCCTGCAGCATCATGCTGAGGATTGATTGATTTAAAACTACAAATCTGACAAAAACAAACGCCTTCAACAGACGGTTCCTACAAGTAAAACATGGCGGTGGCAGCATTATGATGTGAGAAAGCTGGTTTTATGAGTGCAGTCCTGGGAAGGAAATGTTAAAGGCTGTAAAAGATTTGAAAAGTAAATATTGATGTTGCTGCGAAGCTCCTCAGTTTGTCTCAGTAAAATGACACAAAAATATTCACAACCTTTGACCTTTATTCTGTTGTGTGTCACTGCAGCCACAGTTTTCCATGGATTACAGATGACAACCAACAAACTTTACATCCTTCTGGTGAAACATGGAGGTGGCAGCATCATGCTGTGGGGACTCTGGTCAGCCTGGCTTATCATTTTTAAATGTTTTATTTTGAAAAAAAACAAACTGAACAAAAAAAGAGTATATTTATTAACATTCACAGACGATGATGCTCCCATGTTTCACCATATGAAAGCTTTTTAGCGTAAAGTTTCTGCCTCTTTTTTGTTGCAATACACTTAAAAAAAGATGTTTCACTTACACAGTTGTAACACAGTTTGTTCTGGTCCTTCTCATATTTCAACGGAATGCATGAAGTTCTTGCTTAAATCAGGCATCAGTAAATTTAAACTGGTCATGCTCTAAAGGTGAAAGGTCAACTCAGACGCCAACACCATGTCTTCTTCTTCTTCTTCTCCCATCATTCCATCTTAACATTAACTGACACCCAAACTGCGCCCCGCCCCCCTGCAGAAACGAGCGCTTGGTTTTGCCCCCGCCAGGCGATCCGGAGATGGTCAGAATTAGTTTGCCGCCCGTTGCAATTAAAATCGTATTATTGCTGGAGTGTGACCCAGCCTGACTTAATTGGTGCTGAAAAATGATGAATAGATGGAAGTTTTTTAAACCAGAGATGATGGAGCTCAGATCAGTTCAGTGAATTACTCCTCAATTCTGCTCGGCGCATTCATAAGCGTAACAATCTGTTTTTCATGTTTGGACACATGGAAATTCACTACCATATCACCTTGGTGATGTTTTGTATGTTTTGTATTTTACAAAACATGCTTCTTTTTTATACTTTTACCTATTTGTTAAAACTGTCACTTTTAAAGTTTTGGATCTCCACTGATGAAAATGCAGAAAGTTTACATTTAATTCAGTGTAGATTTATTAAAAATCCTGTTTGTTTGTTTTTTACAGGACATGTATTAATTATATATTTTAACTCGTTACATTTTTCTAAATTGCATTTTTCATGTTTTTACATACAAAAATTCCAAGCTTGGAACCTTTGTATTTGCATGTATCTGGTAGGCCTGCGAATCTGACGCACAGTGCCATCCGCTAGCAGCAGCAATGGATGATGAAGCTGCTTTAGCACTACTAAGGGTTAATTTCTGCTTCTGAAGTGATCTGATTGGACGCTGACTGGAAAAGACTATTGTTATGTTCAAGCTGTGATCAAAAGAATTAGCCTATCAGCGAGGCTATGCTAAGCTAATATAGCTTCTCGATGCTAAACATCAATATGTGGCATGGCACATTGTTCAGGGGTTCATTTGGGGGAAAAAAAAGGGAAAACCTCCAATCAAAAGCAACCCCACAAGCATGACGCTGCCACCACCATGTTTTCTGGTTTTGATACAATGTTTTCCTTCCACTCTCCTTTCCCAGCTGGATGTGCAGCTGGAAGTGAGGACACAGCATGCTTTAAACTTCCTGGAGCGTTCAGGTCCGGGGGGTTCCTATCAGTTAGAGTGTGTGTTGGGGGGCCATGGTGAGGGGTGTGTGAGCAGGATAAAGGAGGGGGGGGTCATGAGTGGGTGTGGGGGGGTAATCCATCCATTGTGTTGAACTTCTTCATCTGTATCAATTCATTGAAAACACAGCGGCTCTGTGGAGTGAAACTGAGCTGGCCCGCTCCCTTTCTAGATAGGGTGGTGGTGGGGGTGTAGTGGACCATGGGAAAAACACAATCCCTACACCCCTCAAAACCCCCCTTCTGCTTGTTCCCCTCCTCCCCCGCCTTGTGCCACTCGTCCCTGACCTGCAGGCCGAGGCTCTTTGCAGATGTGAGTCCGCTCCATTCAGGGCACCCTGCCATCCCCATAACACTGCCCCCCATAGCCCTTCTCTACCCCCTACCCCGTCATGGGGCACAGACTGCCTCCCTCCCTCCCCCCACATCCACTCCTGACTCAGCCCAGACTAAAACAAAGAATAACACCCAGGACCCCCCGTCTTTGAGGTTGTGGGGGGTTGCGGTTACCGTACTGAGTGCAGGTCAGATCCGGTCTGGAGGGGTTGACGTTACCATGGCGACACCCGGTGCAAAACTGGTGTGAGGAAGTGAGCGTCCGCTAAAACTCTTCTGGAATAAATAGTCTCCATGCTCCATTAACCTTCATCTTTCCCAGTAACTGAGTTAGTCAGCAGGATCCTGTCGTCACGGCGACGAGGGCCGATCTGAACATCCCCAACAAATCCTCCCATCCAACCACCCTGTCAATCAGAGCTGATGTACCCAAGTGAGGCGATCATTACAGGACCGTGGTGTTTATTAATATGTGAGATTAATACCTAACATGTTTCAGCTAGAGGAGCGGGGGTGGGGGGGGTCTACGTCCTCTAAAGTCATGACACAGCACTCGGCAACATGCTAATGTGCATTAACAGGAGGCACTAAGATGGAGGGGCGGTGGAGGGGGAGAGAAAGAGAGAGGGAGAGACCGCCAGCAGGGGGAGGTAGGACAACAGGAAACAAAGAGAGCGAGAGAGAAAGTTGGGACTCCCATTAGCCCCGGTGGTTGTCCTCTCAGGGGGTTGGTAGGGTGTGTGTGTGGGTGTGGGTGTGCGTGTGTGGAGGGCAGCTGGACCATGTCCCTAAGCGTGTCCAGCTGTCTTCGCTGCAGGGTGTGTCCTCAGAGATGGACAGGGAGTTTATCTCAGTGACCTGTTCAGAGGACAAGCAGGGTAACAGTGACAGTGCATCGCCATGGAAACCATGTCCAAGAAGCTGTCCCTGTCCTCAAGTTGCAGTACATCTCCATGGAAACTCAGGGTTTCCATGGAGGAGTAATAATGTTGGCTATGTGATTTATCTGGTTTTCTAAACATTTTGCAAATAAACCAGTTCTGAATAGTGAAGCATGGTGGTGGCAGCATCTTGCTGTTTGGAGGCTTCTGATTGATGTTTTCTTTAAACAGTTTTTCAAATCGTAAAATTCAAATGTGTGGCATGCGTCAGGCATTTCATGAAACATCCATTCCTCTTTTCCAACCTCAACCAGACTGCACAGAAATTTAGGTTTGAACTTTGACCTGCACCCCCAGTCTTTTGCAGCCTTTTACAATTTGAGCTCTATTCATTTCATCATCAACTCTGATAAACATCACCTCAGAATAATACTACCACCACCAAGTTTCCCACCAGGTGGGCTGGACTGTGATCAGTTTCCTACTTAGATTTTTATTCTTCTCTGCCTTAAGACTTTGTTCTGCTGTTATTATTATTATTATTATTATTATTATTATTATTATTATTATTATTATTCCTCTATTAGGTGTCACTCATCTGGTTTGGTGAAAGAATCTGTTTCTGTGTCTGTCAATCACCCGACACCCTGAACAACAGAAACCTGTTGCTTTAACAAACTGCTATCACTTCCTGCTCCTCGACTCAGACGGGCTTGCATCTGATGGGACGGCAGGCCTCGTTTCCATAGTAATGGCTGAGGCTGCTCATGTTTGAAGAGGCCTGGGAGGTCTGTCGCCGCCGAGGGTCGTCCAGGTTCATCTGCGTCGGTCCCGGGGGTGGGCTTTGGCCCACACACACAAAGCCCTGAAAGGCGCTCTTATCAGTGTCTCTTACCTGCTGGGCCGATTCATTCCTCCTGCTGGGCCAGGAAAGCAGACACCATGGATGGGCCGCCAGATACAGCCCAGTCCCGACACAACGGGGAGACGGAGAGGGAGTGGTGGGGTGAGAGGTGGGATGGAGTGGGGGGGTCTGCTTTCAGCCGCCATTCTTAAAATCAGACAGAAACCCCTTTCATTTCCTCTGGACCGGCCCACTGTGGAAACACCACAACTTTCTCCGAGTTTTCCTGAACAAGCACTTCCTTGCTATGCAGAGCAGGCGTTTCCATGGTGTCAGTTAGCCAATGGCGGCTTCTTGGGAATGGGGGAGATCCGGGGGGGTCTCTGGGGCAGGCTGTCTTTTTAAACAAGGCCAGACACTTCACAGACAGGGAGAGGGCCAATTAATTCTGCCGGGGGCAGCGCTCCCAGGTTAGCATTTGCTTATAGTGATAAATTGGTGCTTTGTACCCACAATAAACTACCTGTGCCCCCTCCTCCCCTGTTTGGGCTGCTTGGCAGGTCCTAGAGTGATGTCATGGGGCTCAGACTGATTAGTCGGGTGTGCTTCGTCCTCTTTAACAGGGTCACTGCTCCACTGTCTGTGGAAAATTAATTAAAAGCTGGCCAGGTTGGTGTCGGTCCGCGCTAGTTCCAGCTAGCCGCTAACATCTGCCGAGGAACTACACGGACTAATCCTGACCTCAGACTCGCTATGTGGTTAAAACTGACAAAAAAGAGGTCGGGATTTAACAGGAAGTGAACAAATTGTTTTTTTTTACTCTGAAGGGGTTTAGTGGTTTGACTCCCAGGTTCATCACAACCCTAGAAATGAAATAAGGAGACGCATTTTATTTACTGCCACTTGTTTAATAAACGTTGGGTTAAAATTTTATGAACAATTTTCATCAGTAGATAATCTAATCTCTTTCCTGATTATATAAACAAAAGGATTTTTCTGAGCTTTAAAAGGCATTTGTTTAAAATTCAAAGTGCATTTAAACGCTAGGTGGTCATACTTGTGCAAACACATCAATTTATGGCTAAGTCTATGTTAATCTTTGCTCATTGCGGTGACACTTAACATCAAGCTAAGTAAATGGACTGAACTTATATAGTGCTTTTCCAATCATTTTGACCACTCAAAGCACTTTATATTAGAGTCACATTCACCCATTCACATTCTCACACACATTTATACATCGATACGCAGATCGATGGGCGTTTTGGGAGTACTGTTTAAACTACAGTATCATTATGATGGAAAAATAATGAAGAGTGTCGATCAATGTAACACTTTGAATGCAAAAACTGAAGGCAGCTTACAGTTTAATAAAACCTTAGTTGCTTCAACTTCTGTTAGCATTTTTGAGATGAAAATGTTCAATGAAAATGCTTTTGCTTCGGCAGATATAACGTTGGCTGACAGAGTTATGAAAACAGGAAGTTGATTTCTTTCTGGTATTTTAGTTAAACATACAGGTATTTGACTAAAATGCATTTTATTAATTTATATATTTCAAATGACAACATGCCTCTTGGTCAAAGACAATAGGTGACATTAACAAGAGAAGAATCGACCATCAGGTTAATAATCTCCTTTCTCAGTTTCAATTGTGAGATTCATTCACAGGAAATGCACTGTTAAATCAACCCATTGATTAGCTATCAGTTTTTGTGTCTGTTAATCACAGACAAAGATCTGTCGAATCAATCAAAACGTTCTCGAAAAGGGTTTTCTTCTTGTAAGTGGACAGTCCTGAGCTGCAGCAGCCAAACTGTTAAGAAGTAAAGAAAACATTTCAGTTTCTCAATGAGTGTTCAGAGTAAATATGTCTGAATGGAGTCCATCTTCATCCCTGGGTTCTCTGCGTTACATAAAGCTACCGTGACTAGAAATAGCCTGCAGTGGCTGTGTTTGCTGGAGCATGTGGTCTGAATTTAGCCGGTGCTTTATCTGCGTCTCCCATCCGGTTTCCTCTCCGTTCTCTGCGTTTGCTAAGTGGTTGCATACATTCATGTGTCTTCGGAGTCCGACGGGCATCAAAGCAGCCAAGCTGCGCTGCTCAGGGAGGGGAACGCAGAGGGCAGCTCGGATATTTTATTTACTCGTCGTTTAAGTACTTCTTCCCATTGCCTCATTATTTCTGCCGCATGTCAAACATCCTGCTGGCGTCGCCGCGAGAACCTTCCCCAAGGTGAGGAAAGGTGGACCGGTTCTGTTTTATGTGAGCGGCGAGAACGAAAGTCACGGCCAATTTCCCTTTCAACATGGACACAGGGGAGGAAGAGAGAAACAACAAGGAGAGCAACAAAACAGCCTTGAGTTGGCTGAGCAAGATCTTTGATTTGGTATATCAAAGGGGAGCGATCCCGGGTTCAGAGGCTCCCAAGGTCGGAACATGGAGACCTAGTTTGTTTCAGTCTGGCTGAAAAAAAGACTCCTAGAAACTATAGTGTTATTACAAGAACATAGAATTAACAGTGGCTCAAGTCCACAAGACTAGGAGTGACTGAAACTTTGAATTCCTCATCATAGGTCCTATCTGGAACAGGAGCCATTTTGTTCTAAACAGCCGATCGTCCAGCAGCCTCAGAAAGTTGATTTGATTCCCTCGGGAAATGAGGAGAGACCACAATGTTTCAGAGATCCAGAGAATGTCACTCACTGGAAACCTCTTCTGTTCTCATGTTCAGCTGCGTTATCTTGAAATGTCACAGAGAGAGAAATGAAAAAGTACGTTTTATCGAGGAGGGATTATTCCCGGTTGGGTTTATTGACACATGTTCACTGAGATCAGAGCTTTTAACTCTGCATTTGAGAATTTCACCTAAAGATATGCATAAAGCCTTAAAATACACTGGTAGTCCCCTTAGTCCCACATAGAGAAGGAACTTTAAGAATTGCTAATTATTGACAGTCTGGCAGAGAAGTGAGTGGTGCTGGTTCTGTTGTGGTCTGTAGGCTGGATGAGTTGCAGGTACCAATGTCGTACAGCAACCTTGATGAATCATGTCGTTTGGACAACTGGCCTAAATGTTACAAGATACAATCAGGCCTGATTACTCCCAAAACTATGACTCACTTAAATAGTACCCATCTGACAACATGAAGTATGCTAGAATTTCTGAAAAACCAAAACATCATGGCCCAGTCTGAGGAAATTTAAGAGCAAATGAGAGGAAATATTACTGACTTCTATCAAAGATGTTTCTGATGCTTTTGCACTCCAGGAAACCAGAGCAAGAGCAATAATATGGACATGAGGCAAACAGTGTAAAGAGTTGAATCTTTTCTGTACATGGTCAATAAAACACTCACCGCCATTTGTCGCAAATGTTTGATTACTGGTGCAACTCCTTCTTCACACAGGGCCAGGCTGCTTTGGTAGCCTTATCCCTTGATAGATTTAATTATTTGTTGTTGTTTTTTACCTATTTTGTTTGGATGTTGTGTCTTGTTTCTTAATCTGAAATAATTTTGACAAAAACGGAAGAGGTTTAAGAAAAGGTTAACAGCATTAACCTGCCATTTAAGAGGCAGAATCCATTCGGCGATCATAAACTCAATTGGAAACCAATAAGCTGATTGTTTTTAATTATAAAGAAGGAGAGAATTGACTGAATCATGTTTTTTTTCCAGTGATCTTTGCCAGGAAATGTTAGGGTGGATATTGCAGTTGGTTATTGGAGGAAACTAATTTAGGGTTTGGTATGTCGCCGGATTGTCACAAATCTGGTCAGTTGGGGTCATTGTTACCCCCAACATTGTTACCCTGACTCAACAATACTTGTAATCTAATGACATAGGTAATAAAAGGGTGATCCTGGTAAGGAAGTCCTAAGGAGACTGAGTTCACTTCAATTTTGTATCTAAATTATTACATATTGCAATAATCTTATGTGTGATGGTCTGCAACCTGTCCAGGGTGTGTCCGGTAGAGATGGACACCAGCCCCCACACCTCCACAGCCCTGTATAGGATACCTGGACGGACCTGCAGTAATCCTGGGCACAGAATAGCAACATAGTAGCACAAGAGAGAAATGAGTGAGAGTCCAGTTTACGGTCTACAGTAGGAGCGTTTTGTACAGTCAAAGGCTCCCTCCACCACCGTTTGGGTGGTTCATTATAACTGCAGCCTTATAAAAAGTGACACTGAAAAGAGGGAGGCGGAAAACTTTTTTGCCTGAGCCGTGAGTTCAGTCGGAACAGTTGGATATGACAGATCTCTCCACAAAGGCTACAAACACCTGGTGGTTATGGGCTTAGACAGCGGAGATGTCATTCTGACGGCTCCCCCCTCCACCTCACTCCCCCGTCACCCCTCCAGCTCCGGCTTCTGTGGACTTTTTTTCTTTTACACTCTGAAATTGTCAATCGAGTCAGTGGCCTGGACAAGCTCTTTCTTTTTTCTTTTTTTTTAAACAGCAGGGCTTTAAAACGGTGCCAACCGAGCAGCATGGACGAAGGGTCTGAAAAAGGCACAATGAACTGGAAAAAAAAAAAACTCGCTACCTGGGAAACAAAAACTAGAGGCAGCCGAGAAAATGTGTCAGAAAGGAGGGGAGACGGAGTGACCCTCCTTCCTTTCTGTCCTGAGTCCTCTGAGTGAGCGGCAGGTTTTCTGGTCCTGAGAGAAGTGACAAAAAAAAGAGACAGAAAGAAAGTGAGAGCCCCTTGGAAATGGAGAGAAGAGTGGCAAGGGGGAGGGCTGGAGGGAGAACAACTTGAATCGTTGTCATCAGCTCCGTCACGTTGAATAGGCCTAATGAATGCAAGTGAGTGTTGAGGAGTCACGACCAGCTCTATCAAGGCAGGTAATACCGCCCAGATTTAATTGGGAGCAGGTATTGGAAGGGCTGTATTACTTTAATTGGGTAGGGGTTCTCTAAATGGAAAAGACAAAGTATAATGGCCAAATTGTGGCGCACAATAGCACTTAGCCCAGGATTGTATGCGTTCGCTAATCTGCCCTGGAATGAGGCAATTCCGAACAATTTTCTCAGTGAAACCAGCTGCAGAAAGCTAGTTCTCCCCCACCCCTCTTTTTTTTTTTTTTTGTTCACCCTTGGGAAAATGTAAGATTGAAACAGAAAATACCTTCACCGGGGCAATCATTTGCCACGTGTGGAAAACGGATACAGCACTGAGTGGTGGAGTAGGTTGGGGAGGGGGGATCTTTGTAAACGGGAAGAATGGACGGCAAAGGAGATAAAGTGGGTCTCAAAGTGGGGCCTGTCACAGTGGCCAACCAGAGAATAAAGTGATGACATTTACAGTGACAGATGAGACTGCGAGGAAGAACTGCCCACTATTTAGAGGAAGGAATCTGATATTTAACAGACATGGCCTCTGGTAATTAACAGTGGAGATGTATTTAGCAGTGAGCTGTGTCATTATTAATGACAAGCTGAGATGCTGATACCCTCCTGATTATAATAAACTCCAGCTATCTGCGTTTGCCAGCATTCTGGGATGCTTCCTTTGAAACCTATCTTCCATTATCATTCCTTCCTTCCTTCTTTTACGTGTTGCTTCCAGGGAGCTCAACCTACTTGCAACCTTCAGAAAGCATTTCATTCAAAGATTTTCTTTGGACTCTGGATGCTTTTTTGCTGACTTTCAGAACAATAGAGCATTCAGAGGAACTTCACTTTGACCTACATATCGAGAAGAGGATAGGTGTAGTAGATCTTTGGGTGCCTTTTTACGTACTTTTAGTTAAATCTACAACAAAAATAAAATAGTATTTTAACTCAAAGTGATTCCATAACATAAAATGCATCATCTACCCACAGTGGGCAGTTTGGGCAAGTTTTGGAAGCAGGACTTTATTGTCTTTATTCATGCCTAACTGTTAAACAAGCCTCCGGTCACTAGGTGGCAGCAGTGTTCAAACTAATCAACAGGTTGCCTGTTTAAGACAGTAGATGTAGCCATGGCCTACATGGCACTGTTGTAAACAGTGCTTAAGATTTTTTGAAATATATATATTTTGAAATATATCTACTGCCTTAGACTAGAGACGGAGAAGTTTGACAATGTAAAGAAAAACGGCGGCACAGGTTAACAAAGCAAGTGTGACGTAGTTTTATGACTTGGCTAATAGATTTTTTGTTTCAAATACAAGAATAAAGTCACATTATGAGAACCAAGTCATATTAGTAGAATACTTAGAATAACAATGCAATATTGCTGGAAGAAAGTTATAAGTAAAAAGCTATTTTTACATAAATAAAAAAGCTTCGATGGACAGGGATCAGTGACGTGACAAGCTGAACAAGTCTGGTTATTTCTTTGAAGTAAAAAGTCGTTTAAAGTGTTGGAATCGTAAAAGTAGCTTCAGCAGGAACAATGAGATTTTGCTTCAGCTCTTCTAATTTCTTTTTCTATAGCATTACTGCAGCTAAGAAAGTTAGAAAACAGCTAACATGTCAACAGTACAACACATTTGAAGTGATTGCTTGTGGCAGTTTTAAGCTGCCTTTTTTCTGTTTTTCTGCAGCATTGCTAATGCTAATTAGCCACGAGCAGAGATTGACTTTCAGCAGTTTTATGAATTATTCTCACGACAGTCTGGCAACTTTTTAAATCCTAGGAGTCCTAAACTGCTACTTCCCTAACTTCTGGTAGCAACTACCTTTGCAGCAGTGCTTCTACATAAATATACTAACTTACTGTATTCAATTGCTTAGCCATGAAGTCACAGGCAATAAAAATATCCAGAGCAGGGTCAACAGAAGTGCGTAGTTCACAGAGGCCGACAACTATCTGCAGAATCAATAGCCACAGATCACCAAACTTTGAGTTGCCTTCAGATCTGCTGAAGAACAGGGCATAGAGGGCTTCATGGAATGGGCTTCCATTGCCAAGCACATTTCACATCCCTACGTCAGTAAGATGGGTGCAGGTCTTCTTTTCCAAACTACACAACCTCTGGACTATTGAGCAGGGGAGATGTTCTCAGACAGAAAGTTTTGCTGTTTCTGTCTGTGGATGACATTGGGCTTGGCTGTAGCCAGAAGAACAGCGCTTGCCTGACTGGATTGTTTCAAGGTTAAACTTTGGGCGCTTAGGGGATTATGGTGTGAGTCTGTTTTTCAGGAGACCTTAAGGTTTTAACATAAGGCATTTGGAACGATTTCATGCTCGCAGCTAGTGGGAACTGTTTGCAGATGGTCATTTCCTCTTTTAATGTTACTGCGCATAGCGACAAAGGTGCATAGCGACAGATAAGCGAGTTTGGTGTGGAAGAACTGGACTAGCTTGGATAAAGTCTTGATCTCAACCAGCAGAACTGCTGGTTTCATCCTTTAGGATGAAATAAGAGTTTAGGCTGTGCGAGCCAGGTCTTCTTTTCCAAAAGCAGTGGCTGACCACACATCTGCCTCTGGATGAGCGGTCAAGGATTCCCATGAATACACTTCTAAACATTGTGTAAAGAATTCTCAGAAGAGATGAAGCTGTTATGTGGGCAAAGGTTGAGCTAGCATTAAATTAAAAGCCCTATAGTCTACGAATGGGAAGCCAGAAAGAAAAGAAGACTCATAAGGGCGTAGCATTGGGATTCTGTTTCTGGTTGGTGTATGCTGAGACTCAACATTCCATTTCCCTGAAAATGTTGTGTGTCATATTAATGGTTTTCTAATTTGACGATTGTGAGGTCAAAAGTGACAAAGCTTCACCAAAATCCAGTAATGTAAATATTTAATAAAATGCACTCAGAAATCCTAGAGAACCTAGCATAGAGAGCTTTTTCTTGGAGGCAAGAAAGTCTTGGGTTAAAACTTTTGGCACTGCACCAGGAACAACAGCCTCAACTGTTGGGAAACTCTACCAATCGTTGGCGCTTGCTGTGGACAGGAAGTGGTTTAGCAGCATGCTGCCACATCATCCCAGTGTGTTTCCACTCTTACTCTAGTGTGTCTTATCATCTGGAGGAAATGGAGGGAAGAAGACACCATTGTCGCGATTAACAAAAAGAGTCAACTTTCTTCTCGGAGTACCTGGTGGAACTCAGGGGAGACGCGTTGTACGGTAATTGTCCCGGTGAGGTGGGGATGATTGCTTTTTATTGTCGGATGGGAGGTAATGTGCATCTGGGAAGCTTGCAGTGCTTCCGCTTGAATCCAGGTGTTTTCATCCTTAAATGTGTCCAAGATTAGGGAAATCTGCTGGACGTTGCGCTGACTTAAAGGAAACCACGAGCTGTCCATACCTTTTAGAAATTCAAAGTATCCAGGGCTTGACGACTTTCCTTCCCTCCCTCTCTTTTCATTTTGCCATCATCAAGCCGAAAGCGTAATGACTGCGTCCCTCATTCACTCCCAACAACACAACAGCCGTTTTGTCCCAAGAAGCCCAACCTTGGCATATTGTTTGAAGGCTAAATTGCTCCCTGCAAAATGCACCCTCTGCTTTATTGCCGGCATCTTTCCCGTTAAATGTGCGGCTATTGTGTATGGATTACAATAGCTAAGAGGAACCCAGGGACAGCTTTAACCGTTAAGTGAGGAGTCTATAAAAAGCAGCAGTGAGGGGTTTTTTTGTCGGGAGACGCCTGCCTGCTCTCCCACCTGGTGGGGAGAGGAGAGAGAACAACTGGCTGTCATGAATATTACATGCAGAGGAGAGCAGAGCAGTGGGAAGTAGCCAACTCCAGAACAGAACATTCCTGTATATTAGATTATAGCGTGATGATTCCTTAGTGGAAAACTCTTGATTAACTCGTACTGAGGGTGTCTAGCAATTAGTTACACTCTACAGCGGCTAATCCATTGTTATCAGTATGACTCAGTAATGATATGTAATTAAAAGATGAATGAACGTGTTACTCACGTGTAATACAAATTGGATCAGGAGTCCACTTTGAAAATGCACCAGACTCAGATGTATTATTAAAATGTATTACATTAATGCCATAATCATTTTTGTCCTGTTAACCTGCAATGCCTTTTGTTGAGCAACTTTAAAGGGTTTTCCTGCTTTTTTTTTTTTTTTAGTGTCTGCTGCCTTCAGGAAGATTTCAAGAGACATTAAAGGAAGTTTTCTTTGAGGGGAAAACTTTGAATTTGTTTTAAATCCAACTAGGGTCAAATTTCTACAAATAGACATCTTTCTAAATCCTGTAACACACTGCTGCTAGCGATTTGTTTGGCTCCTTTCCAGATTTCTTTTGTTTTCCCTTTTACTTTAAATCACACCTGAATATTTCAGACACAATTATTCCGATTCTTAAAAGAACTTTAATAGTTTGACTTTTGTTGCTCGACACATCGCTCACAGATGATAACTTGAACACAAGTAAGGCCGAAGCAGCATTAGTGGAAGTAAGAAATACTGCCACATGCTGGTGGGAGTTAGCATCACTTATTAAACTCAATGTTTAGCCAGCATATTAACAACTTAATCCTCATTATAATCTGTAATGGGTGTTGTTATTCTTCCCACTTTCGCATATCAGGACGCAGAATAGTGAGATCTGTTGAGTATCAGTGACGTTAGGTCACATTTGAAGCAAATACCCAAGTGGCCTGAGTCGCATTCGAAAAGAATCCAACCTTTGTTGTTCAGACTGTCATGAAAAGATCGGACACAGGTTGCATTACGTCAAAGAAATCAGAATTGGGTCATTTCAGGCTGCAATGTGAACGCAGCCAAAGAGTCACCATGCATGGTGGTGACAGTATCATGCTATGGGGCTGTTTTGCTGCTGGAAATGTGTGGCTTCTACATTTTTTCCTTCTTCAGATATTCCTATCTCTCAAAATGAATCGTATGACACTGAAATCTTGTTTTAGTCTTCTTTTAATCAAATACACTCAAAAGGTGCAGAGGAAATCCAGATTTTAAATGCAAGTGCCTTGGCAAGACTTCAAAATAAAAGCTCTACTGCTTGCGTATCGCGGTGAACGTACAGATGTGGGGCAGAAACTGTGATTTCCTTCCTCTCGCTTCCCTTCTTCGCTTACCAAACAAAGCTTTTGCATTTTTCACAAGTCTCTGTCTCACCATCCCCATCCCACATGTCTTCCCAACACATGTTGCTCCCGTTGCCTTTAAAATCAGGTATTTGTCACTTTTAATGACTGTTACTTCGCACTTGGCACGAGGACAGTCTGCCGTGCAGATGTGCCTTGTTTCACCGTAGCAGCAGCAGCTTCTGTTTGGACCAAAGATTCCCAAAAAGGTGTTATTTTGTTCTTGGAGATGTATTTTTAACACCATCAAAAAGCCACACATGTAAAGAGGACTGAATGGAGGAAAACAGCTAGTGGGTGGAAATGTAATTAACTGCAAATGAACCAGTGTGGGATACTTCAAACTGCAACCAAAGGAGCACTTTGAAATTCAATCTGTTTATCATCTCTCTCTCTCTTTTTTTTAAAATAAATAGCATCCTTTTTTGTTGATTGTCCTTTTAAAACACTATTTATTCAATTCATCTTTAAAAAGACAAATCATTTGCCTTTCAATAAACATATTTTTAACAGATGAAAACGACGTATTGAAGCAGCAGAAAAACATGTCAACAACAATAAGGAGTGAAGCTGTCCTACTTTAGAGATGATAAAACTGGTTTTATATGAATTCTGGACGCGTCTCACACCCAAACATTTTAATTTAGCTGAGTTCAGTTAGCAACATTTCAGCAAGAGAAGGTCTAGACTTTGACTGGACCATAGTAAGACTCTGATTCATTTATTTTTATTAATGTTTCTGGTCAAACCGCCAATATTACTCTCCGGACTGTGGGTCATGGGCCGTCAGGGTCAACATCTCTGTACCAGAGGTTTAAATTTCTGCTATATCTCTGGCTGTAAAAACCAAATACATTGACTGTGTCTTGGTAAAATCAGTTCAGACCAGTAGGACCAGCCTGAATCTTGCACTGGTTTGGTAGACAACCCCTAAGTTAAACAGTTGGTCTGAGCTGTTGAGTTTTCTTCAAACATTTGTACTTTCCAAAAAACATTGTTCAAGAACATCTCTGAATCGGTGAAACTTCGCAAACCTAAACAGAAGCTGTGCTGGGATCTTATGCTAACATGCTAACCGAGGCCGGCTACAAGAGAACGGACATTCTTCTGTCTGATCAACACTTGCTCAAACGAGCGTCTCTGTGGATTCAAAGCGTTCTCTGTCTGTAGAGTTTTCTTTTTTCTGAACGCCCGCAGCAGCCATCCAACTATCGACCTAAAGCCGATGAATCGCTCTGATTCTCTGAAACGTCTCAGACTGTAGGTGCTGGTTAGAGTCGGGATGTCGATGATGTGATAAAGCACGGGGCTCACAGGTGGAAATAAACACCACCAGGCGTGTAATCGGGCCCTGGCTTCCTCTGCAGAAGAGGCCTCGCTGGCGCAGAGCATGCCGACACCGTGGTGTGGTTGGCTGTGGAGGGGGGGGTTAGGAAGGGGTATTTGGCGGTCCTGGCAGTGTAATTTGTTCTGTCTGCCGGATGCATGTTGTGTTGATGAGGACCTCTGTACACTTGCTCCCAGAACTACCCCAGCCCCCATGAGGACGTAACGTACCCTCATCCCCTGCACCATGTGGGGGTCTGCAGCGGCAGTCCAGAGTGTCAGATGCATAGATAAGACACGCATAAACGTCTTGCATCAATGTTTCCTTCACTCCCACTTAAACATCTCTCGTGACACGACAGAGTTTTTTTTTTTTCTCAATCCCTGCTGCCTGGATTTTCTTCCTGGAGCGGCCTTGGTGCAGTGGGCCTGAGCAGCCGGGCGGTGTCAGTTATCCGCTGGTGACAGGCAGAGTTAGGCCGACGCGCGTTGGAGCCCCCCTCCGCCCCCGTAAGACTGCCTGCCAGCGGTGCAGCTGATGAGAACAGACAGACAGGTAGATCCGCGGCCGTGATAAAAGTCTGCCGAGGATTTCTAGGCTCCATGATGGGGTTTCATCAGGAGGCGATTTCTGGGTCCCTCAAAGTGTTACATCACCCGACTGCAGCGCTACGCACACTTACACATTGTGTCTGAAGGTATGGGCTTCAACATTTCAACACCAACACTTTTATCGATGCCAAAGTGAAGGTTAAGCTTTTCTAGCGTTAGCTGTTATTGCATTTTCATAGCTCAAGTCATAAAACAAATAAATTTATCCTGGTCTGTGCAGATTTTCCTTCTGAGATAGGATTGTGTTGAAATCTTGAAAGTAGTCGATCAATATAGATTTCTCAGAAGCTCTTTTAAACTTTCTCTTGACTTTTGCCTTTTCCCCTTCAAATCCCACCAGAACACCAGATTGAACATTTGCCACCTTGTGCAAAGGATAAACACTGTATGAAAGTCATGTCTTAAGTAAATTAGAAAGAAAACCAGCAAGGCCAGTTTATCCTGAAAGACTGCCAGAGTCTAGAAGAAGCTTATAAATCATCATCACAACACCTGCAGAGACAAGGCTTAGATAATTAGCTTACTGCTACTTTTCTTTTTGAAAAGGAGCTGGAAGAAGTTTTCCTAACAGGAATATTAATAATATTTCAATGACTGGAACAAAAAGGGTGATACCCAGAATCAGCGTTAGAGTCAGTGTCCTCACATTAATGCTTGCGGTGAACATTATGGATCTAGAGACATCCAATAGGATCATCAGAGCTGGGGGGAAACATGGAGCTGGCCTTTACTTCCTGTTTGCGCCTGCTTCCTGCCCACTGGAGAATGAAATCACTCAGTCCACAGAGAATAATCAAAGCCATGTTTGTATACGTTCCGCATGGCGTGTCGGACCGAGCGTGTTTCATAGCTGGTTGGTTTTCCTTCCTCGTGTTATGAGTCAGGAACCGAAGTGTGTGGCGCTCTCTGGAACCGTGGGGGGTTTCAACACTAAAACACAGACCTGATCCACATTGACAGATCATAAGCAGATTTTCAGTTGAAAATGATGCAAAACTGTCCGACAGTTTCAGTTGTCCATAAATTCAAACCTTAAAATGTATTTAAAGATTAATTTATAGACGTAGACCTCAGATAGTCTACAGCTGAACTATTTTGTTGCTTTTCATATTTTGCATGTTGTTTGCTTCATGAAATACGCTATAACGTAACCTGTTGAGAATAGCGGCAGGAGATCCTGGTTGTGTCCTTGGCCTTTGTGTGTCATGTTTAGATGATGCTTTTAACATGATTTGTGTCCTTTTATTATGGATGTTCTTCTTAAGGAGATCAATCTTCCCACAAAAGACCATTATTATTAACCGTTCACTCACATTATATAAAAGGCAGCAATTAAAATAAGAGCCTCCTAGATGCCATCGCCGCATTAAAACAGAATATTTATTGGCTTTGCTCGAGCAAAATAGAGCTTTTTGCTGAAGATGGAGTTGATCTTTCATTGCCACGACTGGCACCAACAGCCCAGCAAACAGCTAAAAGTTTGTGAATTATGATAGTGTTTGTTCAATCAATCAAAAACCAGACAGCAGCTGAATTGATGGCCAATGACGAAGCCATTGATTAGACGAAGCATTCATTTTCAAGGAGGAACATTAAACTTTTTGGGCATATTTTACAGAGCTTTTATGGGATTATTATTTTTTTGCATACTTTGGTCAAAATTGCATAGGTTTATTTGTTTTCTGAAAAATGTTCAAGGGAATTACTTCAGTTCAAACTAAACATTTCCCCTTTGGGTTAAATGTTCAGATACTAAGTGTAGACACCATCATTTTAATATCCTGGTTTTGATCTGGAAACTTTGGCCTGCACTGTAAGTACATCCCTCTATGTTTGCTGTAAAAATTCAGACAAGTATTAGCAACTAGTGCTAACGTAAGCTAAATACTAAAACAATTTCTTTCTGTTGTTTGGAACAACACAACGCCCAGCCTACTGCCAGTCGGTCAGAGGCTGGTGCAACGCTCAGCGTCATGTTGTAGCTGCTTTACTTCATGCGTGAGTATGGCCTACTCAAAGTCCAGACCTAAGGTGCAGGGGATCTGAAGGGACAGAAAGGCGAACATGACATTTATTCCCAGCTTTACTAGTTTTCTCCTAATCGAGGTGCTACAGTATCTTGTTAAGATGTTGCAGAGGCTACAGCTGCTTCAGTCTACAGCTTGTTTTTTTTTTAATTATTATTATTTTTATGAGATCTGCCACACTTGGATGTTCCTGTCCTCCAGGCCGGACTTGACTTGCATTTGCTATTCATCTAAAACTGAAAGGTAAAAATGGCCTGTTGGACATTAATTAAATGCTTTAATTAATGTCCAACAAGCAGAATTTCTCTGAATCTCATTTACAGAGATTGTCAACAAACCTTTGCCTCATTCATTATGATTGATTATTACTACAATTAAAATTCCCAGCTGAGATGGTTTTGATTAATACTCTTTTTTTTTTTTTGCCTTTGGAGGTTCCAAACCACCCGTGATGTCATGAAAATTAATAGGCGCGTACAAAATTCTTGCGGAGACAAACAACATCTAGGCAGGATCTTTGGTTGGAGAGACGGAGGGAGAGAAGAAGGGGTGCTGGGTAGAAAGGGGGGGCAGCATTTCCCATATTTCTGCTGCTGATTGACAAGGCTGACATATGGAATAGTTCACCTATTCCCCAGTGACAGGAAGATGGGGGAGAGCGCGGAAGAGGCGGGTAAACTTGCCTGCGAGGCTGAGTGCCGTTTTCTTTTTCCCTAAGATTTAGTGCTTCTGATCAAAAGGACTCATATCTCTCTTACTAAATTTAGCACCAGTGGCAATTAGTGGCAGAGTCACACAGCCACTCCAGGAGCAGCTGACAAATAGTACCTTAACAAGTCGGAGATGTATGTCACAGCTTGATGGAGTTGTGTGTGCACAGCTTAGGGGAACTGTGTTTTCCCGTCTCTGTGGCTGGTGTGTGTGATTGTTGGCTGGGCGTCCTGGTTCTTCTCAGTTTGAGTTGGTTGACGGACGTCGGCGGCATCCAGCTTGGATCAAAACGTCCTAATGATTTTCTGTCAAACAGACCACACCGGCTGCGTCTGGTCATCGGCCCAGGCACCGCAGCGCTGCGTCCATCCATCCCTTTCGGACCATAATACCATCTGCAAAACACATCCAAGGCTGGAGTCCATGTCTTTCCTCACTTTAGCGCCATGTGATATGTGTCAAAAACTACCAGTTGTCACTCAGTTGATGAGACGCACAGTGGCAGCCCTAAGACGGGGCGAAAGAGTTCCTTAAAAAGTAACAAGCAGTTTTACATTTTTTCTAGTTGTTTAATTTTTGTATTGAAAGACCAACTTGAAACTAGAAGTCACTTCTCAAATGTTTTGTAGGATTGAGATCTGAAGTTTGGTTAGGTCAACGTACTGCTTCTGTGTCGTTTTGGACCCATCCAGGACTCATTCGCAGTGGTAATAGAAGGTTCTTGTCCAAGATTTGATGGTACTTGATCCCAATCATCTTTATCTGCCCTTTATTAACTTGATCTTGTTTTCATACTCCAGTCTCATATGATCATAGCCTTTTCACTGAAACCATCTCTGAATCTTTTGGCTGCTCTCTACCAAACAGATGCACCTTCTAACTGCTACCAGTGGTGTTCCTGAATTCCTTCAAAACCCCGAGATGTTGTTCCACCGTGGTTGTGAACTGAATCTTCACCTTTCTCATAATCGTTTGATGAGGACCTTCCAACGAGTTTCAGACTCAGGATGACTCATTTTTAATTGATCTCACTGAGCTTCTTGCTGATGATATTGCTGAACATCCCAGCCTTCTCTAGATCCATTATCTGCTCTTGTGTTCCCTTGGTAGCTCTTTGGTCTTGCCCATGGTGGTAGAGAGTTTAAAGAAAAGTGATAGACGTGTTGATTTAAGAGTTTTGGAAATATAAGTTGTTTTCTCACCTGATAGTCTGGCAGACTTCGTTCGACTGGGGTCCAAAACAGCAACATTTCTTCCATTTCCAGCTGCTGTGGTTCTCATTCTCACTGCCAACCAAATCCTTTGGGTAACTTGTTCCCCTCCTGGCCTGTGGGGGCGCTGCACCAAGAATAAATGAAGGAAATGACAAGATCTCCTTCAGAGATTTTCTTTTAGCAGTTGAAGGATTTCTCTTTTGTTTTTAGCTAAAGACTATGTGTCATTTCTCCCACTAGCGCTAAGCTAACACATTTTGGCTGTATTTATCCAGTATGCCCGGTGCCATAGTTTGCTTCCTGCTTTTGGAGCGGTCTCCACTCAGCTTTGCGTTCACATATGCATTCGAACTGCACCAGCGTTCACTTCAACTGAACGGAGACCAAGGTTTGTAAACAGACCAGAGTTCATATTTTTTGTCCGCATCAGAGTTTGGTTATGCATTCACACCTCTCCAAATGAACCATACTATATAGGCAGACAAATAGGAATAAAGTGGACTGAACAAGGGTGGTGTGAATGATGTACCTTTACAGATTGACCTGGTTAACTTTTTAAGGAAATGTACCTGATAAGTAGTTGCTGGAGTTCTGTCTTGCTAATGGGGGTTTAACACATTTGAGCCTGATTCAATTTGTTTTCTCCAGTCTGGTGTGTCTCTTCACAGTGTAAATGAAAATTAATCTATTTTTCTTTGAATTTTAAGTCATTTCTCCTCTATTAATTTGTGTTGTGACCCTCAAGCAAGGTTTCCACCAGAAAACTTGCTACGCCCAGTGGTTGGAGCGCTCAGCAGTCATTTATCCAGCGGCCCGTCGTGTTTTTGAGTTAAAAAATGCTTAAAGATGGCAGAAAATTTTAAAATATCACTTGATAATTATGTGTTATTGGAACATTGGAAGATTAATATCTGAACACCAACTATAAAGTCTTTAAAAAATGCAAACATAAAAAACAAACTTAAATAAATAAGCATAGGTAAGTCTGGTGTGGGCACAAATAAAGCCTGGTGGCCTGTCAGGCTTATGATACACTGGGAGAAACCCTCTTGAATAATACATATAGTTGTATATTTTCCGAGTGATTTACTTTTGACCTCCAGCTTCTCCTCCGTCTTTCCAGAGGCAGCTCTTCTAAACGCTTCCGAAAGTTGGTGAGGCTGAGGTCTGGTGGTTAGAAAGAGAAAAGTCGTGGAGGGTAGAGAATATTCATGCCAGGTTTTATGGTTTTGGCTCAAGTGTCGGTAAGCATTTTTACTGCTGCTTGTTTAACACCAGGCCAAGGTAAATACACTGAAACAGTTATACCCATCCAACCTGGTATTACTACAATCCTTATATAAATCCTTTACTTCCAAAATGAAAACTAGAGCAACAAACCGCTCTTTCTGTCATCTTGAACAAACCAATTAAAGTGCCTCAAAGTACAGTAAATAGAAAATAAAGTAGTAGTCATAGAACAGAAGTGTCTTACACTGGACAGGAGAAAGGAGAGTTACCTGTTTAGGATGATCTGATTTCCTGTTGGGGGAATCAGGTGGGTCAGTAGGATCTGGTAGCGAACCCCAACCCATGTGAGGCTCCAAAAGACAGAAACTTGTTCTTTTCAAACCCAGTTTCTATAACCCGCAGGAGCCTTTTCACGTTTTTTTACTAAATAAATTTGAGTTCTTGTGCAGCTGATTAGCAGCTGAAACCAGAATATAAGGTGGAAAATCTAATGTCGGAAACACTGCGTGCTGCCATGAACGTGACTAAAAGCATGCAAGGCTGTAATAATAATTGCATTCTGGAATATACCCGAGCATTTGTTTCAGTCTGTCCTGCACGCCGGAGTTTATTAAAATGTGTTTATTTGTCGTTTGGTCAAGCTTTTGCTTTATTTATGCAGCTTGTTTGTCTTCCTCTGTGTTTCCACCATCCAATTCCCTCTTTATCTCTCTTCCACTCCGGCAGCTCCGCTCTGCGTCCGTCACTCGTACGTCTTCAGGAGTCCACCCTCCCGCTCACCCATCAACATGCAAACAGACAGCCGCACAATCTGTGGATGCCTCTTCCTTTGATATGGTAAAGCAATATTCCACTTCATCTCTCTTTTCATTTGTCCATTTGCAGAGGAGATGCCATTAGCAGTGCATTATGCTCCTCTGGCGAGGAAGAAGTATCTCCAAAAGGAAAAGTCGGCGGCTTGCCGGCGTCCTGCAACGCCTCATTAGTGCACTGCCTTCCAACAAACGTATCAACAATGTTCTGAGCTAATAAGCTTTTATATTCCCTGGCTATGTGATGTAGGAAAAGGCAGAGCTGAAGGTCACGAGTGCATTTGAACGCAGCAAGTGGCTCAGAGAGGAAATGATTTATCTGGAGTTATTTCTGTGCTTTGCTCCAGAGGGCCGGCACATTGATGTGTGCGGTTCAAATGGCTTCTTTAAAAGCTTCAGTGGTGACACGCATATGTGAACTCTCATCAGCCTGATCGAGGCTCTTCACTTTACTCTGTCTCATGCGCATATGCAGGAAAGTGCCCCCTAACCAAGGCATCCTGCTTGGTGATTTGCCCACCATAAAGCCTGAGCCCTGCCTTGGTCCTCAGCCAAGAACGTTTCAGCCACGCTAAGTATTATGGACTCCTTGGGCGAGACACTGAACCTTCAAATTTAACCCTCTAAGGTCAGCAGTGAGTTATTTTAGAGAAAAGTATGTCTGAAAACTGATATCAGCAGATATGTGCCGACAGTTTGTTCCCCGCTGAAGATTCCTGTTTTTTTTTATTTTTCGTTCTACTGAAATAATTTACAAACCAGCAGCTCCTCCATCAAAATGATTTTCTAATTCACTTTCTATAAATCTTTTAGAAATAATTAAAATGGCATTATCTCTGATATATTGAGACACTTCTTGGTGAAAACGGTCTTTTCAATATCTCTGGAATATATACTAGTTCCTACTTGGTGAAAACTATGAAAAAACTCCACAGATTAAAAACTTACTAATTTCCAGTGCTCTCAAGTAAATGAGACGAGTCAAGATTTTAACATTTTGCAATTTTGAAGAAAACTATCAATATCTTTTTGCAGATTATATTCTTATGATGGGACCATCCAGGCTTTATTTCATGAGGAAGGTTCTCACCTCATCTGGTGACAGTATAAAGGTAAATAACAGAGATTCAATGTAAATTTCAAAAACTGATTGCAATCAGTTGAAAGTTATGCAAAACAAATTAAGCATTTATCCCAAAAAATATGATTTTTCTTTTTTCTAGATTGTAATAATGTAACTCAGCTTTGACTCACCTCAGAACATTTGCAAATAGGACACTGCTCCATGTGGTCTTTCTTCCATAAATAATATTATGCTTTGTTTATGTTTTCACAAATGGAACAAAGTTTTAAAAAAAATAATAATAAGTATGACAATTTAATGAGCAAATTTGATCAGTGGAAGCATTTTAGACTTCAAACCAGGAAAATAATTATAAGAAATGCCCAAAGAGATGTGACTCCAGGGTCATATATGTTTTATGGATTTACAGCATTTTGGCAGGAAGTAAACTCCATACCTCAATTCATCCAACATCACATTTTCTGTTACACTATGTTTGTAGCACATAGAACAGTAAAGTGAAGACTAAGATTATATATATTCTTTCATAAGATAGAAGTTGACAATATTTTTTGCAATTTTGATTTGTTTGCACAGAGCAGAATTCGTTGGAATTAGCATAAATTATTAAGGTTGTGTACACACAAGTTGTACTGAGTTGACTGCTAATGCACTTTTCACATGACTCTTGTGAACAAAAGTTGTGCGTTTAGTTTTGTGAAAATTGACAAAGTTCTTGTTGTAAAGCAAGTATTGTGGTAAAATTTGACAATTTTCTGCATCACAGTGAGTCCAAATACAGACAAATCAACACAGGGATGGTTTTAACAGAAAATACACAGTGTTGAACATTATGCAGTGCAGTGTGAACAGCTGGGATGCTGATTGGCAGAACCAGAAGAGGGCGTGTCCAGGTACTCTTCATATTTTCCCCTTTAACAGACATGAGTTTGTTTCTATAATTCTGAGATATTATTAAACTTGGAAAAGCGTTTGGAAATGATTTTAAGCTGAACGTTTTGGAGAGACACTGCACAGAGAAATCTAACAGACAAATTGTTTAATTTTTTTTTTTTGTATTATGATCTCACAAGCCATAGAATAGGTTCTCCTAACGCTCACCTGCTAACAGAGTGCAAGCTTTTGTGAATACAAGTGTGAGCCAATTACCTGAAATGTGAACGTCTGAACGAAACGGGCCCGGGGAGCAACGGCGGCACCGACGGCGTCCCGCTCCTCCCCTCTGGATCATTAGAATCCACATTAAAATGCAATAACTGCTGAGGTAACAAAGTAATTATCTCAATTAGTTTCCTGCTCATGCCAGCCTGCTCAGATGTATGTGTTCTATGCTTCCAAAGGCTCCCTCTTGGGATTGAAGTGAGCGCCCCACGTGCAGTCATGACCACTTTCTTGCAGGAGCATCTGGTCAGGCAGGATGACGGGACGAAGGCGGTTCTTCCTGCTGATTTTTTTCTTTTTGTTTCTTATTGCTGTGCCGGTTTTCAGGCATTCCTCCTCCTCCTTTCCCCCCACTCTGTTCGTTTACTCGAGTGTTTGAACATCCAGTCCTGGTGGGGATTGTGGGAGTCGGAGTACTGTCAGGTCTAATTGCCACGGTGGTGTTTGGTGCGGAGACGGGCCTGATTAGGGAGGAGGTGAGGGAAAACATCATGTCCCCGCTCTCTTCTCTGCCTGTCTCACCTGTTTTCTGTCTCTCTATGTGAGAGTTTTTCATCCTTCCTCTTTGACTCTCTACATGACTACACAGAATGATGGCAGCCTTGCACAGCTCATTAACCGAGAGAGAGAGGGAGGCGGTGAGAGAGACGGACACTGAGGGGTAGCTGAGAGAGAGAAAGAGGGCAGCAAACACTTTTCTCACCTGATGCCTTGTTGACTACATCAAAACGTTTGGATTCTAGCAGAGGGCTTCTGGTAGTTCTTTAACAATGAGTTTTATTGTTAAAGAACTACCATAAATACCCAATTTTAGTACTTTTAACAACACAGTTTGTCTCTTCTGCTATATCTTCCCACCACCGTTTGCCTTTAAATGCCTTCAAAAACCATTCAAAATCACTGTCGGCCATTTATATGCTTTCTGATATTTTGACGTCTTCAGAGATGAGAAATTCTCCTGAATCATTTTAAAGTGCCTTTGGCATGTTTTTATTTTTTTTTTACTGGAAAATCTAATGAGTTCCCATCTACTTTGAACCATCCCGTGTCAAAGGAAAAGTTAAAAACTGAAAGCTGAAAGCTTGTTTTAATGAAACAAAATGTAAAAAAACGAATAAACTGAATAACTTTGCCCAACGAGAAAATCTGGAACAATTAGAGGAAGGTTGCTTGTGTGACACTCTTTGACAGCTAGGGGGCAGTTTTTAGGTATCTGGTGGTGAAAATGTGAAGTATTCAATTGCATTGCTTTGGTGTGGATATATTTAGATAGTAGTTTAATTCACAGATTTGACTTAAAACTTAAAACTTGACTCACTGGCATTAGAATAGAAGGACTGCTGACCTGCCACTCATTAGATCTGACATTTCTGAAGAAATTCAATTTCACCAACAACTATGACCATCCAAGAGTCTGGAAAAATATTTGGATTTCCAGACTTTATTCGTTCTCTTATTGGCAAGATTTAAAGCAGGCCACTGAAGAAATATCCTTGTAAATGTTCATTCACACTGAAAATTGGATCAGGAAAAGTTTGGATTAGAAATATTTGGATTCCAGTACCCCTTAATCATCCATCCAATCATCTATTCATTAAACTGTCCACCCGCTCATTCTTTTTCCTGTTTTTTATCCTCAGTCTGTCCATTAGCCAACCATGTATCAGTCTATACTTGTTTTGTTGGGGGTGTTTTTGGGTTCCAATATGGCAGATTCATAAATGAATAAACTTTAGTTTTGTCCAATAAAAGTAACTCTAGGTCAAAAACTCTGGAGCTTTGACATGAAAAGCTGTCCGTCAGTTTGTGGTGCTGTGGATGCTGGGAGCTCTTCAGGCTGATTCTGGTTGTTATTCGGCTCGAGTTTTGGGTGAAAACACTTGAAACCCTATTAGTCCTGTAGTGGGTCCGGTGTGTGTATGGGGGGGGTGCACGTGCGTGTGTGTGTGTGTATGCGGCATTTTGTGAGTCTCCTCTTGTCAATACAACTGTGGGATGAACATAAGTGCATCTAAAGACAGAGAGGGGAATGCGCTGCAAGAAATACCAGCCAGAACGTCTCGGTTTTTACAGCGCTTTGCTTTTGAAGAGTTTTTTTTTTTATATCTAACTTAGTTGTGTGCAAAGGTTTTAAACCATCCTGAAACCAATGAAGACATTCGAAAGTCTCTAACCGTTGATCAAGACTTTCTGATAAGACAAATATAAAGATTAGTTTGTGCTTTTGCACAGTGCTGAATGAAGCATCAAGCTGCTGATTCCCGTGTCGGATCTCTTGCATGGACGGCTACTTTCTTGCAGTGGTGGTGCTAAGAGAAGAGATTGCCTGTCAGGGCGCTGATTTCTCTCCATTCTCAGCTGATGACGATAATAATAACCATTTGCAGGAGTGGTGGCAAACTGGGTGGGGGATGGGGCGGGGGTTTAGGGGGGTGAGGCGGGGGGGAAGGTCTAGAATGACGTCTCCTTTAAAGAGCGGCGAGCGCGCAGTCAGTTCCGCAATCAAAACACAGATTTCTGGAAACGCACAAAGTGCAGATTGCGGCACACACATCCTGTTGTTTGCCATCGACAGAGGATATCAGGCCGGTATTTGTGTTCAGTAATCAGAAGGTCCTTCATCGGCGAGCTTCTAGAGAGACATCTGAGGGGAGATTGTCTGCTAATCAGGCTATGTGGTTTAAGGTGGAGGGGGGCTATGGGTGGGCGGGGGGGTATCTTATAACGCTGATTGTTGCTGTAATGGTTCTGTGGGAGTTAAGTGTTCTTTATACGAAAATGAGCAAAACATGTGTAACAGGATTTCAAAAATATTTTTTGTGTCCAATTCTTTAGGTATTAAAAAATAAATTGTCACAATGACAGGTTGTGATGGACTGTTGACCTATCCCAGGGCGTACCCCACCAGTCCTGTGGTCAACTGCACCACTGGCGAGCACCCCTCATGACCCTATAGATAATGAATGGATACCAAACACACACACTGTCCACTTTACTAGGTACACTTGCTAGTACTGGGTTTGACCCCCTTCTGCCTTCAGAACTGCCTTAGTCCCTCGTGGCATAGATCACGCAGTTGGTGCAGAGTTGTCAACTGCACATCCATGATGCGAATCTCCCGTTCCACCACATCCCAAAGGTGCTCTTTTGGATTGAGATCTGATGACAGTGGAGGCCATTTGAGTACAATCATTGTTGTGTTCAAGAAACCAGTCTGAGATGATTCGCACTTTATCACATGGCTTGTTATCCTGCTGGAAGTAGCCATCATAAGATGATGCTCAATTGGTGCTAATGGGCCCAAGGTGTGTGAGGAAAATGTCCCCCACACCATTGCACCACCACCAGCCTGAACCGTTGATACAAGGCAGAATGGATCCATGCTTTCATGTTGTTGATGCCAAATTCTGACCCTACAATCTGAATGTTGCAGTAGAAATTGAGACTCATCAGACCAGGCAACGTTTTTTTCAATCTTCTGATGTCCAATTTTGGTGAGCCTGTGTGAATTGTAGCCTCAGTTTCCTGTTCTTAGCTGACAGGATTTGCACCCGGTGTGGTCTGCTGCTGCTGGAGCCCATCCGCCTCAATGTTCGACATGTTGTACATTCAGAGAGTCTCTTCTGCATACCTCGGTTGTAACGAGTGGTTATTTGAGTTACTGTTGCCGTTCCATCAGCTCTAATCAGTCTGGCCATTCTCCTCTGCCCTCTGGCATCAACAAGGCATTTGTGCCCACAGAACTGCCCATCACTGGATATTTTCTCTTTTTCGGATCATTCTCTGTAAACCCTAGAGATGGTTGTGCATGAAAATCCCAGTAGATCAGCAGTTTCTGAAATACTCAGACCAGCTCATCTGGCACCAACAACCATGCCACGTTCAAAGTCCCTTAAATCACCTTTCTTCCCCATTCTGATGCTCGCTTTGAACTGCAGCAGATCATCTTGGACACGTCTACATTCCTAAATGCATTGATTTGCTTCCGTGCAATTTCCTGATGAGACATTTGCGTTAATGAGCAGTTGGACGGGTGTACCTAATAAAGTGGCCAGTGAGTGTATAACTGCATTCATTTCCTCGTTCCATACTTCCACGCTTGCGTAGAACAGGGAAGAGAAGATCCATCTCTGCAGACTCTCGGCCCATATGTCGCCAATCACGGCTGCGTCTGCCGAAGGAAATAACATCCTATAATTACCCGTCAAGCAGGAAAGTGTTGGTTTATGTGCTCAGCTATGTATTTTCCCATCCAGCATCTTTACATCTGTACTCTACAAGCCACATTTCCCAGAGATCCCTCTCCTTCCTCTAGTCCTCTCTTGATCCCCCCCCCCACCTCTTCCTTCTACCATCTTGTCATATGCGCGATCACTCCCTCCTCCTCACTTTGCATCCCTCTCCTCCCACTATTCCCCCTCCATGCTTTTAATCTGGGGTTGATGATACTTGGTGGAAGCACTTAAGTTTCTGAGCCAGGTGTCTCCACTCCCCCACCCCCCGATGCTTAACATCACAGGCTTAGCTCCTCATTCTGCAGCTCCTTGCCTCAGAGCATGAGCATGCATGCAAAGCTCTACAATCTAGTACTTACTGTGGACATTTGCATACTATGAGACAAAAACTATGTGCTTTTTCATTTTTCTTTAAAATGTATAAATTCTACTGCAAAGATAACATAGGTTATATTTTTAATCCAAATATCGCTAAATATGTCAGGAATTGAGCATTGGAGTCTAAAAATGCCTCTTTTTTTGTCTTTCTTTTGAGGGAATGCTGCAAGTCAACGAGTTTCCTTAGAAACTTTTGAAACCAATTTCAATAATAATCAATCAATGCGTAATGCAACTAGGATCAATTAGAATGTATATGTATTGAATTGAGATAACTTTCTGCCTTTGCTGGTGAATTGGTGCTGTAGAAATAAACCGGATTGGATTGAATTCCTGGTATTCCACTGTACAAACGGGAAATGGATATTGGTGCAGTTTATTGGTTGATATCAATAAGTGACAGAAGTACTACAAGATTTATTTGAAAATATTATTCCACATAACATGTGGTTTGGGCTTAAACTACATTTACATTACCACTTCAGTTTAAAGGAGGAAATATGCTGTCTTAATTAACGATTTCTTCCCAAGGTTGACTTGAATAATTAATAAAGTAGACTATATGAAGGTGTCTGAGTTGATTCCCATGTTTCTTGTTGAGTCATACATCCTGTTTGGCATTGAGTGTATAAGGCGTTGTTTATAGATCACATTATTAGTGGGTTTTAGGCGATGTGTGACCAGTTAGAGCTCAATTTTCTCAGTTTGCTCCGTGTTGCTTCGCTCAGAAAGCTCAGGAGACGGGATGAAACCGAGACATAGCAAAGGCTGAAAAAGGAAAAACAGAGAGAGAGAGAGAGAGAGACGGTTGTCATGTTTGTTTGTTGGTCGTCCTTCCTTCGCCGCCTCCGTTCTGTCTCGGGAGTCTTCTGCTTCAGGAACCATCAGGACCTTTGGGTTTGTCCATCATGTGTCAGGAAGGTGAGTTCAGATACAGCTTCAGGGAGAACGATAGCGGCTAAATGCTAACCACTCTGTCCACTCTGCGGGACGCTTCCTCCAGGCTGATTCCAGAACTTCTAGTTTCCTCGACCTTACAGCCGGGCTCGCTGTGAGCCTCCTCGGAGCTGCCGTGTTCTTTCCGTCCCTTTCCCCTCGTCTCGCCTCTCCGTCCTTGAGACATCTCGGTCTCCACGCTCGGCGGCGGCGCCCCTCGGCCTCCTCGTCGGGACAGAATGCTGGTGTCAGCACTCCACCTCTCCCTTCCCCGCCCTCTGCCACCTTTGCCTTTATCTGTCGCTTCTTCCAAAGATGCTCTTTCCGTCTCCTGTACCCCAGGGGTCAGGCTGGTGGAGGGGGAGGAGAGCGAGCGAGCGAGCAGGTACCTGACTCGGAGGCAGAAAGATAATTTCGGCCAGGCGGCTCTGTTTAAGGTTAAAGCCTTATTTGCATTTCAAAAGCGGCGGCCGGCCGTGTTGCCACCTCAGGGACGCCATCGACCAACCGGCGTGTCATTTAATGTCAGCAGACACCGGGGCCTTGATGAAATTAATAGAGCAGCCTATGATTGATAACTGCAGTGCTT
Organism: Xiphophorus hellerii; assembly: GCF_003331165.1. NCBI lineage: Eukaryota > Metazoa > Chordata > Actinopteri > Cyprinodontiformes > Poeciliidae > Xiphophorus > Xiphophorus hellerii. The sequence continues at coordinate 4,397,439 of NC_045695.1, read as the reverse complement.
GTCAGTGCCTCGTCTCTCCTTCCAGACCAGGCGTCCACACCGTCTCAAGTTGAAGCCCCTCCACTCAAACGCCTACCTGCTCTGAGGATCCCTGGTGCTGGGAGGAAATCTGCTGCTTGGAGTAAAGATTTTAGAAATAATCCAGGTGATTTTCAGCAGCTGTGGTTGATTAATCTCCGGGGATGAAGCATTAAGATGATAAACAACCTGTAATGTTCTTGTTTTGAGTGGAAAATATCACCACAGAAGAGTCTGGAAAAGTTACACCTCCACCTTAAACTACATCGGCAATGTATTATTAATAATAATAATCATTACAGGTAAACAGTAAAATCAGATGGCCGTACATCCTTCTACCCATAACTGGAAATAGAAATACATTTTTATTAAAGTTCCAGATTTGGGGATCCAGGAGTCTGTGCAGTTCTACTTTATATAGACCATAAGAGAATCATTTACATGTGAAAAAGAAGGATTTAAAAGCATGATTTGGCCACTTTAATTTAGACGATTTCCAGCATTTTCATTGGTTGGGGTTCAGCAGAAATGTCAGGAAACTCATGAATATATAAATTTTTTTAAATTAAGGCTCTAATACTCATGGTTATGAAATGCCCATAGTATATTTTGACTGTAACTCATTTTAACCAGTTGGAAAAGACACCAGAAATTTTAAATTTGAGCAGAAAACCAAATTTTCTCAAAGCTCTGTGACTTGTGTTTATCTAGTAGTTTACAGTGGTGGACATGTACTGGCTGTTTGTCCAGAATTGTTCAAGTTTGTTTGTCTGGCTGCCATTTCGCCAGGCCGTTAACACAATAAGACGCGCCGGACCGAATCATGACAGGAAGACCAGAAAAACAAAAGAGGACCTAATAGCGATCTTTGTGGAACACCCGTCGTATTCTTGGCATAACCAGCTGGTATGTCTTCTTTCATACACCTTGCAGTAAATATCTCTACTTATAAGTAAGCCAAATAAAGAAAAAAGTGCATTACTGTGATTGTGGATGAAACAAGGATACCTTTAGATGCGGGAAAACCCACCAAAACCCTGAAGTTCAGGAGGAAAGCAGATTCCCCAGTGGGAGGTCTCAGTGCTGGGGAGGGATGAAGCCGTTAGCTCTGCTAATGGATGTCCCGCTCCTGCAGGTCGGTGGTCAGCGAGGTCAGCCTCTGCACACATCCAGCTTCAGGACAAGCCTCCAAGGCCTCTTTGAAGACAGACAAATCAAGAGGAGAACGGTGGGGGGATCGGGGCGGGGGAAGGCTGTGGGAAGAGATGAGAGTGAGAGATGGGGCAATCCTGCAACGACTTGATGTGTTCTTGTCAGTCTTAATCTCTGGGTGTCGTGGAGAAGGGAGGGGATGAGGCGCGCCGTAATCTTCCCGAGCAGCGGACTCTTTCCCAGCCGGCATTCAATTCCAATCCACTTCATAGCAGCCCCGCTGCTTTGCACACATCTCGCCTTTAAATCAGCAGTGCAGAAAGACAAAACAAGAGGTGTAGACGGAAAGGTGATTCACATCCTCCTTCCTCCGGCTCGCTCATTTACATCTGCTATTATCTGCGTATATTGAAAGCTGGGAGATAAAAAGAAAAGGAGGAGAGAAAAAACAAGTGGCAGGCAGAAAAAAAAGAACAATAAGAGGAGGCAGAGGAGGCGCAGCCCTGTTTGAATCAATTACATCCTAAAGAATCTTCCATTTGCATCCGTATCTGTTCAGAACCTGAACAAATGCCAGATGCCTTTGTGCGTCCGGTTATTTATAGTGGGAGGCTTTCTTTTTCTTTTTTTCCCTTCCTTTTCGTAATTGTGCAGGAAATATCAAATTTGCATAGAGTGATTATTGTTGATTGTTTATCTAGCCGTCAGAACGTCTCAATATCTGAAGGCTGACAGGTTGTCAAGTACTTAAAACTCATTTATTTGGGGGGAAATTTGCATGTAATTTGGCGGTAATGAGGAGGATGGCTGTGGTCATGGATTAGATGCTGCGGGGGGAAAACTGAGACAAAACAACTGGGAACCAACCCCAGGTTTATCCTTGGCTAATGCTACCTGCTGCTGCACGCTCACAACAACAATCTCTGGGCTGGACCTGGAAGACGTTCCAGAACCTCCAGGTTCATAATACCAGCTAGCTTTCACTAACTTTATGATCCAAAATGGCAAATTAGATGTCGCACATGTGGAATATTAATTGTTATGTCAATGGGATAGTTAATTTGTAAAATACAATCAATTTACTCATTTTTTTACCAATTGATATCTGATATCTGGATACAGATATCAGATATCTGAAAGTTAAACAAATACTACATTTAATGTAATTCAATAAGTTGCATCCAAAACATATTACATTGTGGAAGAAACATGATTTTAGGATTATAACATGAACTTTAAAGAAAGTTTTCAAATATGTAACATTTTAGCAAGAAAATTGAAGCTCTAAAATTTTCATCCTTAAATGAAAAGAATGCTATTTTTATTCAACTCCAAGTATGAAATTGATCTTTATATTTTTGGAAGTTATTATTATTATTATTTTGTTCATGTTGGAGATCTTCCGATTCAGATTACTTTGGCTCCACTGTTTACAAAAAATGCTTTCACTTGGGAAGCCCAAAAAGCTCCAGACCTGTAGGGGCGCTGAGCACTGACCATTGGTCAGGCCTACATTAAGCCTCCTCATGAGGTTAATGGTAAGAAACAACAAGAACACATGAATGTTGACCAGCAGTTGACCTGCTGCCAAAAGCTGAGGAGGTTCTGCCCTGGTGGTTTAACTGGTTCACCAGACCAGTCAGACCGTACATCGTTCTTTGTTGCACACTGCGTTGCCACCGGTGCAGAGCTTGCTCGTCTCTAGCAGCAGGAGGGTTTGAGCTCATCTTGGGCATCATGAAACCTTCTGTACTGCAACTGGACCGTCATTTGCTTGTTGATGGTCAGGATGGCCATCAACCATGGCTGAATATTCTCAGCCATGGATTCCATTCTGATGCAAAGCAAGATGGCCGAACGGCCCTTAACTAAAGCAGACATTCTCTGCTGCTTTCTTTTTTTTTGCCTTCATCTACCACTAAATTCTCCACATGGAGTGCAGTTTGGTGTCTCTGTCAGTCTGGACAGATATGCTTCAGCCCCACCAAGCTCCATTCGTCCATCTTATTAATGGTGATTTTAATACCAATTAGAGAGACTCCACCCATTGTCAGGACTAGGTGAGCGCTCCCAGCGGAGTTTGGCGCTGATCTGTCCTGTCTTACATTATCGGTCCTCAGCTTCATCTTTTATCCTGGACGTAGCCAGCTAATGAGTAAACATGCTGGTGGCGGATGAGTGGGGGTAGGAAGTGTATCAGGGGACATACACAAACAAACAAACAAGCCGCTTGTTTGTTGCTCTCTGCGTGAACAAAGGATTTCAGCTGTTGTGGGTGAGTTCGGACCTGAAGATGGCCGGGTCCAGTGAAGGATGCGCTGCATGCTGCACAGGGCATGAAACTTTGAGCACCTGTTAAAACATTCAGTGCGTTTCACCTTGAGAGCAAGGTCATCAGCAAACAGACGAGGCTGCAAAGCGGAGCCTCGGTTCTCGGCCCCAGCCTGACCGACAGCAGCCAGGAAGCGACGGAGAGCGCTCAGTGCAAGTGGCGCCTCTGGCTGGCTCAAGGTCACCTCAGCCACGGGGTTAAACGCCGCTCCACTGCTTTCATAGCGGGATCCGGGCGTCCGAGCCCGAACCGCCATGAAAATGAGCCACTTGGCGAATGAAGCTACTATCCGTGTTTCTGCGCCACTCTCATCCCCTGAGAGCGTTTCTGACTCTTTCCACCAGGGTGAGTGTGGATAATCAGTCAGAGCGCAGCAGACTAAAAGGGCGGGTCAGAGTTTTAAAAGAGATGCGATGCATTTCCCGACCCTGCATAACGACCATGAAGTGGCCCTCGTGACTCAACCTGAGAGCATGAAAAAGGCCTCAGAGGGGACCAGCCATTGCCGGCCTCTCTTCATTGTCCCAACGGCTGCCTGCACTATGACAGAGTGAGGAGTGGAGAGCTGAAGAGCTCTCAGCCTTACCTACCCGGCTGCTGCTCTCCACCATGAAAGCCAAGGTAATGCCCCCTGATCAGCATGATAGCACGCTACCAACGCTCTACATTTATTAACCTTCATTTACCATCTAGTTGGTACCAGAAAGTCAATCTACCTCTCAGTAATAACATTTTCCTCACGGACAACGCGGATCTAGAAACTGGAATCTGACTTCCTCCAACTGTAATGCAGCTGGACTTCGTTTGGTATGTGGGTTTCTCACTTTAGAGGAACAAACCTTTTAGCGAGGTATCCTCACAACAAAAAAACAAAAAAAATACAGCCGTCTGGGCAAGGAAGCTTCGGTTAGCACGAGAAATGCTGACGTTCTTGACCGTACAATGACTAAACTGGAGAAAGTCTCTAAAAAAATGACTCAACCGTGAGGCTAATGAATCTTTTAGCAGTTTGTTAGCATTACCCTGTCACAGAGTCATGGTATTATTTAATCAAAATTTTATGTCTACTAAATGCAGTCATTTCAGAACTTGAGGAGTATAGCTTACCTCGGCCCATCTACTCTCACCTAAACTTAGCTTAGCTAAGATTAGCATAGCTAATTTCAGCATGCCTTAAATCATTGTAGCTAAGTTTAGCTTATCTTAGCTTGTTTACAAAGATTAACAAGCGAAGATAAGGCTACGTCACTTACCCTACCTTACATTACCTTAACCTAGCTAGCCGTAGCTTAGGTAACCTTCAAGCACCACAGAGCTGTGTGTTTAATCCTGTTATTTTACACCCACTACGCAAATAACATCAGTCCACCAGCTAGCATAAACAGCACAGATACGTTTGCTTGATTCAAACAACAAAAACTTTATCAATGCGAGACAAAAAAAACCTCTCCTCAGACCCCCAGCATAGTGTCACCTTCAATGACATACAATTTTTTTTATTTTACTCACATTATCTTTATCTGATGTTATCATTTGCTTGATTTCAAACATTTTAATGTGTCAACAAAGCAAAAACAGTAGAAATATGCAAAGGGGCTCATCACTGAATATCCAGGTTGTTAGTTTTAAGCTATGTCATGTTCTGTGTTGTCTGTGTATTTATTTAGAGTTTTCCTTGTCCTTGAGTCTCTTCGTTGTCCTGTCTTCCCCTTAATTGTTCCCAGGTGTGTCTCGTTTCTGTGATTACCCTCCCGTGTATTTAACTCCACCTGTGTTCCTTGTTCCTCGTCGGGTCCTCGTCTATGTCTTGTCATTGTAGGTTGTCCAGTCGTGTAGCCTGTTGCTACCAGTGCTGAGCCCTAGCCTTCTGCTCAACTGTGCTGCCAGGTTTTTGGATTTTTGAGCCTACTTTCATCATTAAACTTCCATTATTCATCTCATCTGGGTCTACAGCGTCTGCCTCACCACCTCACCACCCGCACTTCATGAGAGTAGGACCCGACCAAAAGTACGTTGAGGCACGCTAATTACATCATGGACCCAGGGGGCTTGCGGAAAACCATAAAGGACTATGTCGAAGAGGTGGCAAGGCCATACTCCGCCCGTCACCGCCTGAATATAGCCACACGCTTGGTGATTATGCTGGACGAATGGATCCCGCGACTTCCGCATCTGGGGCTGGCGGAGTTGCAACAGGAGGCAGAGAGGGAGTGCCTGACGGCGGCTGCCGTGCTGAGAGGTAACCCTCTGCCTCCCAATCCGCACAGTTTCTCCGCCAGCCCAGCTCCAGCTCCGGGACCAGCACCCCCAACCGGCGCAGCCGGCGCACCCGAGGCCGTTTCAGCCGGCGTTCCAGCCGGCGCACCCGAGGCCGTTTCAGCCGGCGTTCCAGCCGGCGCACCCGAGGCCGTTTCAGCCGGCGTTCCAGCCGGCGTTCCAGCCGGCGCACCCGAGGCCGTTTCAGCCGGCGTTCCAGCCGGCGCACCCGAGGCAGTTTCAGCCGGCGTTCCAGCCGGCGTTCCAGCCGGCGCACCCGAGGCCGTACCAGCCGGCGTTCCAGCCGGCGTTCCAGCCGGCGCACCCGAGGCCGAATCAGCCGGCGTTCCAGCCGGCGCACCCGAGGCCGAATCAGCCGGCGTTCCAGCCGGCGCACCCGAGGCCGAATCAGCCGGCGTTCCAGCCGGCGCACCCGAGGCCGAATCAGCCGGCGTTCCAGCCGGCGCACCCGAGGCCGAATCAGCCCGCGTTCCAGCCGGCGCACCCGAGGCCGAATCAGCCGGCGTTCCAGCCGGCGCACCCGAGGCCGAATCAGCCGGCGTTCCAGCCGGCGCACCCGAGGCTCTCTGTATTCCTCCCGAGACCCCGACTCCCGAGACCCCGACTCCCAGTGTTCCTCCCGAGACCGAGACCCCCAGCCTTCCGACCGAGACCCTCAGCCTTCCTCCCGAGACTCAGTCCCCCTGTGTTCCTCCCGAGACCGAGACCCCCTGTGTTCCTCCCGAGACCGAGACCCCCAGCCTTCCGACCGAGACCCTCAGCCTTCCTCCCGAGACTCAGTCCCCCTGTGCTCCGACCGAGACCCCGACTCTCTGTGCTCCACCAGAGACCCTGCCTCGGGGGGCTCGTTGTCGCCATCTGTGGGCGGCCCCCGGGACTCCTCATCGTCACCTCCAGCGCCGCGGACGGCCGCCGGACCGCCTCCGTGGTTCCCGCCTCCAGCGCCGCGGACGACCGCCGGACCGCCTCCGTGGTTCCCGCCTCCAGCGCCGCGGACGACCGCCGGACCGCCTCCGTGATTCCCGCCTCCAGCGCCGCGGACGGCCGCCGGACCGCCTCCGTGGTTCCCGCCTCCAGCGCCGCGGACGACCGCCGGACCGCCTCCGTGATTCCCGCCTCCAGCGCCGCGGACGGCCGCCGGACCGCCTCCGTGGTTCCCGCCTCCTTTGCCTCCGCCCACCCTGTGGGTAGTTTTTTGTTTGTTTTTTGGACTCTTGGCCCTTTCTGTGCCTCCGCCCATTCCGTTGGGTTGTTTTTTGTTATTTTGGACTCTGGCCCGCCGTCCGGCGCCCCTCCACCCACCCTTGTTGTGTTTTTTGTTTTGTTTTTTTTGGGCGTCTGGTAGCCGCCCTTGAGGGGGGGGTACTGTCATGTTCTGTGTTGTCTGTGTATTTATTTAGAGTTTTCCTTGTCCTTGAGTCTCTTCGTTGTCCTGTCTTCCCCTTAATTGTTCCCAGGTGTGTCTCGTTTCTGTGATTACCCTCCCGTGTATTTAACTCCACCTGTGTTCCTTGTTCCTCGTCGGGTCCTCGTCTATGTCTTGTCATTGTAGGTTGTCCAGTCGTGTAGCCTGTTGCTACCAGTGCTGAGCCCTAGCCTTCTGCTCAACTGTGCTGCCAGGTTTTTGGATTTTTGAGCCTACTTTCATCATTAAACTTCCATTATTCATCTCATCTGGGTCTACAGCGTCTGCCTCACCACCTCACACCCGCACTTCATGACAAGCTACTTTTTGTCGTTTGGACTTGCACCTGTCATTCAGACGATGACAACATCGGCCAGGTGTGGGACGCCTGATTGCTTAGCAACATCCGTCAGTTACTGCGTGTCGTCCCGGAAACCCGGCTCCCATCCAGCAGATCCCAGCCTGCAGACAGCAGCTCCAGAGGAGGCTACCATCAGAGCCCGGCACGCTGCGACACCAACACTCAGCGCGCCGTCTATCAGAAGGAAAAGCTGCTAATGATGATGTTTTTCTTCAAGTGCACAAACATCAGGTCCAGAGAGATTTACGAGCTTGACAGAAACGTCTTCTCGCATTACGCCAGAGCAGCGGCGAGATGTAATAATTTCCCTTGAAAAGTGGGGCTAGACGCCCGCTTCCTAATGATGGGATCTTTTGATGTTTAAATTAGGATATCACACGCGAGGAGCCGTCCTTCGAGGCTGCACCTTCTTATGACAAGATTAGCAGCAAAGCAGAGCCATTACTGAGGTTTATTTCACCCAGACAACTTCCCAACTCGGAGACAGGGACACGGAGACGAGAGGAGGAGGGGACAGGTCCCATTCAGCCTCTTATTGACAGATCAGCTCTGATGCCCAGATCCGTGTCAACTTTTCCATGTCCAGCTGTCTGCGCTGTCTCTGCGCCGCTCAGCCATAAAAATCAATAAAGCTGTTAATAATCCTGACAGGCTCCGAGACGGACTGGAAGCAACATTTACTGACTGTCCCGCTTGGACAGTGGACACACTGGGGACATCCGGCGTCTCCTAAAGATTCATCCGCTTTACACGAGCAGTGAAGATGTTTCAGACTCGGGGTTGTTACTGATATTTTCAGAACTGTGCAAAAGTTTTTAGGCATTCAGAATATCTGACCATTTTCTACCCAGCCGCCATATTTGGTCTAATAATCGTTTGTCTAACCAATCAGACTGTGCAACAAACAAAAACAAAAACCGGAGGGGACATTTACTTAAAGAAAAAAAGGTAAACTCAGAGAACACAGATGGATGAACGGTCTGGGTTCACTTCTTCTGTTTCTTTCCATCTTCTCAAACCTCCAGTCAGTCATCGCAGGTTTTAGTTCTGCTGGACATTTTCCTCTTTATTGTCGCCCCCTGCTGGTCAGGAGGAGTGAATTCATCAAGTCAACGACTCCTGCTGGGCTTCCTTAGATAGAAAACTTTTAAACTAACTGGAATAATTAACTGAACTTGATTGATTGATGACTGCGATCGATTGAATGATTAAAATTACGTTTTGTGTTGAATTGCCTCCAGACGATGTGTCGAATTGGTGCTATAGGAAGAAACTCTTGGAAACCTTTGGCGTCGTTTCCCAGGACAGATCCCGGGATCCTCCAACACTCCGAGGTTTCCACCGGGAGCCGACAGCGTCCGCACAAGACACTAGATAGGAGATCAGAAATCAGCTGCTAATTCGAGACGTTCCAGGAGGAAGCCCGGCACTCCGAATCAACGTGTGAAGTTGGTTAATGGGCTCTTGGAGTGTTTGGCTCCTGTAATTCAAGTGCTCACTGGGGACATGTGATCTGCTGCTTCACAGCCTCAGATTATTAGCTCCACTGATGATGGATTTAAGAGCAAATCAAGAAATGGCGTGTTCCATGAGAGAGAAGACCAAAGAGGTGTTTGCTCTCTGTGTCTCCTTTTCAACTCCCCCCCGAACCTCCCGTCTTTGTCTCCCTCCACGCCAAGGCGGAGAAGCTCCCTCTCTTCAGGAACGGTTCCAGGGAGCCGCCGGATGATTTATTCATTGTCGTGTTTTTCTCCTCTCCTTGAACGTACCGAGGACGGAAGAGGACGGGAAACTTTCAAGCAGAGTACAAAGCAATGTATATTTGGGTCGCACTTCTTCTGTAAAGGTGTGTGTTTGTGAGCGTGTGCAGTTCCTCCTCCTCCTCCTCCTCCTCTTCTCTCTGTCTGGTGGCTGAGGTCGGCTCCTCTCTTTGCCTCCACGTTCGTCCTTGAAGCGGGAGCCAGCGGGGCGCCCCAGCCATCTGAGAGGGGGAGGCCGGGCACAGAGGTTGGGAGCTAAATAATGGATGATTTCTTATTGGAATGAAAGAAGGAAGCGTGTCATTACCTGGAGCAGAATGCTTAATCCTGAACTCAGCGGGAGCAGAACGGCGACGTCAGCTTCATCACCTCAGAATCTTCTCAGTCATGCAGAATTCGTCTGGGATGCTTCTCCGTTCCTGGGCCATCAGCATAAGGTGATCTACACCTAAAAGGTGCAAGAAATTCTACTTTTATCCTTCAAAGACTCCAAAAAACCCACCAAGATGGTAAGAAAAGACCAAAGAATACCTAAGAGGGCCAGAAATGTCTAAAAACGCTTCTTTCAAGGGTCTTCCAGGTACAGCTCCACTGATCAGGAGCTGAATGTTTATTAATTTAGTCATTTAACAATTTATTCACGGAAAACCACCTATTGATGGATTTTTCTCCATACTCAATGCTAGTTGACGCGCAATTGGCTGGTGTTTCCAAAGCAGCCAATCCAGAACCTCCATTTAGTTTTTTTGGCACTGATTGGCCGTACCCTGAATAGCGGAGATAAGGAAGACTGTAGATGTTTGCTTCTGAGGCTTCCACCGCGCGTATTTACGCTCAGGCCAAACATCGAGAGGGAGATACTTTAAAATGACACGAAATGTTTAAAATTTTCCACAAACACCCCCAAAAAGGCTCTGACATGAGAAAGATGTCAAAAAGGATTTCATTTTCCTCAAATAGATGAAGTGGACTTAAATACCTTCAATGTTAAACAATTTCCAGCAGACTAATAAAATAGGAGAATATAAATATGACTTTAAAATGATTTGTCCAACAAAACACTAAATGATCCAACTGACGTAAGCTAAAAACGTCGTCGATACCGACACAGAAAACCAAAACAGAAAGGTCGCAAGGTCATGAAAGATGCAGTGTCCCCTTTGAAGAATATTAATGACTTAGTAAATTTGACTCTAAAAGTGGATGAGATTCAGCTTTAGTTCACACTGAATGACTAATCAGTCATTAGTTTCCCAGTTTGGTCGCCTCCTTCAAACTGGTGAAGGATGAGCATGCTGCTGAACCCGCGACACACTTTCTCCCTACTTATCAAACTTTGAGAAATAGTAATAATAATAATAAAAATCAATATTTTCACACCTGAGGAGCTCATCTCTGCCGCAAGAGATGAGAGAACGAGATATTTAGCTCTAAATTGGGACACAGTTGAGAAATCTGTGACTTCCCTCCCTCCCCCCCACATTCCGAGTCGTGGCTAAATAACAGAGTGGATCGTCACAAAAACCAAATCAGGCTAATGATGTTTGCTGTAATTACAGTAGGGAAAGTTTGCCTCAGTGTCGGGCCGCATTAGGCAGGCGTATGGCTATGATAATTAATCCCAGGACCAAACAAACAGGAGGGACCGGAGCAGCGCTGCGGGCTCGGATACGATTCTTATCACCGTCGCCTCAGAAAACACACACGAAAAAAAAACAAAAAAAACCTCAAATGCAAATGACCAGAAGAAGTCTGCACAGAGAGGAAACTTTTGTTCTCTGCGGAGACGCCGCTCTACTGAGTCCCAAACGTCGAGCGCTCAGCGCTGACGTCTTTATCCCGGTTTTGTTTCCCACAATGCAACAAAAGAGCCTCATCTTCTTACAGGCCCTAAAATAAACAGCCGGCCGTCGGAACGGGCTTAGAGGTGGCTGCGGATGATTCACAGAAAAGACTCTTCCACCGTGTATCGTCATAGCGAGGGTGCACCGGATAATAACCCTCCTCCCCTCCGCCTGCTCCCCTATGGGACGGGGGGGTTGCTGGGAAAGCCCTCCCTCTCGCTGCTGGATCCTCCATGTTGTCTTTGGAAAACCAACAAAGGGAACACGCCAGGAGAGATTTGTGGAAAGCTTCCCAGTGCTGCTCTGGGCCAAGAGGACATTTTCTTTCTGCTCAGCCTCAAACTTCAGTCTGCTTTACTGGAATGAAGAGGACAGGAGACGGCGTCCCAACTATCAAACACAGCTACCAGGTCTAGAAGGAAAATCTACTCGGAGGTATTAGAGCACGTTTTGATCCACCATCAAACCATGGACCGAAGCGCTTTTGGCGCTCATCTGAAAACTGATCCAAAATACAACCCAACGAGGCTAAACTTTGCGATTTTTATTCTTACGAAGAGTTGGAAGTGGCAGAACAAAATTTCAAGAAGTTTTGAGGATTCTGTTTCTCTAAAAACTGTTTGAAAAGACAGAATCTGTTCCTCCCATCTAACGCCTTAAGTTGCACAAGGCAAAGTTGTGTTTGTGAAGCAGAAAGAACAGTTTGTTTATCCTATAGATCAGTGGTCCCCAACCCCCGGGCCGCGGACCGGTACCAGTCCGTGGACCAATTGGTACCAGGGCACGCAAGAAATAAATATTTCTGTTTTATGTATTATTTGAGTCTGGAGGATCTTTCATTTTGAAAATCCTTTAACCGGATTCTCTCGGTTACGTCTTTGCGCCAACATTTGGCCCACAAGCAGCAAAATGAGTAAGAAACAGATCAGATGTCTTTGGAAAGTTTCTTTGTGAAGGTGAAAAGGCCCAGAGAAGAGACAGGAGAATGGATTCATCCCGGTAGGTGATTCCCACATTACAAGCTCTGCATGATATGGTGACCGACTCGTTAATGAGGGAATGAAGCTTCAAACTGATTCGCCACATAGAGACCAGGCACCCTGTGCATAAGCAACACTTCGGGTGTCATTGTCTCTCATCTCTCCCAGATGGGACCGTCTCGTTGCAGAGAAACAAGCTCAGGGCTCCATTAGTCGTTATCGTAAGTTAAAAATTTCACAAAAGTAAAATTTGTGGCGCATCTGCATCTTATTTTGAAGGGATATGTAAGAGTTACCATAGCGACCAGAGTCAGAGAGCGTTAGGGCAGTGGTCGAGACGAGAGGAGAGGAGTAGAGCTTGTGAGTTTTAGGTCTGGTTCACACGGCATGATTTAAGGATTGCCGGCCGATTTTCCAAACCTCAGTGACCACAGAGCCGATAAAAGTCCAACAAGTTCAATCGGTTCACACGGCAGGAGCAACACACCACACACGAACCGATTCCAGTCACGAACATCCCGATTCCTGAAGAAGATCCAGTAAAACCCCCAACATACCATATGTGAATTTATAATAATCAAACACGGATGGCAATGTAGAAGCAGCAGTGATAGTTTGTGGATTCATTTTAAGCGATAAAAGAAGCAACATAAAGAAAAGGTGTTTGATAAAAGATGGCGGGAGCAGCCGCTCTGTTTGCTGCACTGTGATTTGGAGGTGAGTTATGTTTTTTCGTAGTTAACATTTTTAACTGAATAAACATAACCACATATAATAAACATATATAAAAATGACTTTTACATATCTTAATAAACATTTCCACATACCACCTCCGATGTCCACCGGACTCTCAGTTGCCATGTCAACTGGGATTCCTCTCCATTCTTACGTCACCGCGCTTTCTGATTGGCTACCTGTCACATTCAACAGGCTGCGTTCTCGCTCCCCGTCAGGGAAAACCCCACAGACTGCGATAATCTGGCCAAGACAATGTTGAATATGCCCGATCCAAAATCAGGCATATTCTACACACCACCACGTTACACACTGCAGGACGTTGTAAGATTGTCGTAAAGGAAAAATTGGGGCAAACAACAAAAAAAAGGTTTATCTGACGGTCCCCCCCGAGCCGCAGCAAAATTGCCAAATCTTGACCGGTCCGCGGTAATAAAAAGGTTGGGGACCGCTACTTTAGAGAATTGACTCCTTTATGTAGAATTTAGCTAGAAATACAGTATGATTGGAGATGGACCTGAAAAACTGAGAAATATGGACACATTTCAGCTTTATGCCAATAAAATGCCTCTAACAAGTCGCTTCATGGCGTTTCCTGGATGTGAATTTCAGGTGCCATATTCAACACCTGCTTTGTCACATTTACTGTTACTGGAGAAAAGCTGCAGTCAGTGTTTCATCATTTCGTAGCAGCATGATAAAGCTGTGGATGTCAGAAGACCAAAGTATAAACATTCAAAGGAATAAATAGCCTGTTTGGGTTATTGTCCACGTGTCAGATTCCATCCTGGACTCAAATATTGAGTCCAGAAACGTGGATCTATGCTCAGTTTTATGGTGACGGAGACGAATAAAATCTCGTCATCTTCATATTCATCTTGTTCAGTTTATTTACCAGTGAAGCTAAAGCAATCCCGCAGCATGACGCATCCTGTCCAACTGCAGAGCACAGCCTACGTTTCCCAGAAATCCCGTCAGCTTCCTCAGTGTTTCTGTCGGCCATCTTGAAAAGTTTACGTCTGACAGCGGCACATTATTGTTTACTGGAGTGAATGATTAAAGACTTATTCGCATTTTAACACTTCTTTAATAACCAAATAGGAGCCTCAGTAGCAACTAGAAGAACTCAAGCATAACCTTTGCCCTTCAGTTCATGTGGGTCACCAGCTTGGTCACACGTTCCAGTCTTCGACCAGGATCTGTGCTGAACCAGTCACCGTGGTTGAGTTAGTTGCACTGGGATGAGCAGAACAGCCAAACTGGTTCCACAAGTGTTTAATGGGACTGACTGAGTTAATTGTGTCATGTTTTTTTTTTATTCGTATAGATCCATCTTAGCTTGAGGCAGAATAACAGTAGAGTTTCAGCTGGTTTGAACTTGACTCTTTGCTAAGTTAGCAGACTAGTTTAATATACTGTAATCCAGCTGCAACTGCGCACAAAGCTGCATTATCTCTGCCCTGTTGAGTTATATATGAAGACTGACAGGAAGTCATGTGACCTGCTGTTTCCTCTCTTCCTCTATCAGACTGACAGAGATGTTTGAGAAGTTTTCTTTCTCAAAGAAAGAAATTGATCTGACACTGACCAGTTTTATAAAGTTTCTTTTTGCTGCCAGTTGTGACGCTAAACCAGCTTAGCGCTACCAACTACAACAGATGGCCATTATGAAACAAGCTTTGGACGCATTTACATTCTGAAAACAAAGGTAGACACAGTTTCATGATTTTGTTTTCCAAATAGAAGCAAATGCATTGTTGTGGGATTTCCTTTCAAGATATTGAAGCTATAGCATTTGTTTTGAAAATTTGATTTTTGAAACTTTGAACAACCAAATATATGCTTAATGTTGTGTTTGACCTCTTTATGGGTCAGATTTCCTTTGATTTCATGTCTCTGTGAAATCTCTGATGTAGAGCTACCTTTGACCCTAGAAGCTTTCGTTGAAGAAGTACCCAGGCAGTACCTGTAGACGCTGAACTATTATGGCCTTTAACTGCTGAACTGTAACAGAACGGCCTGATCACTAAAGCTGTTTGGTTAAAATGTCTGGCTGGTTTCTAGGAAGTGATCAAGATATTTGAATCCATTCTGAATTAGGAACTGGTTACTGGGGAATGATGGATCCTGAAGCGCAGCAGTTCAGCAGCAGCTCCAGGTGACCCCGTTGAACCAGCTTTAACCCCTAACTGTAGTTAACCAGCAGTAGCTATTCACACTGCTGCTCCTGCTAACCAGCTGGTAATGAACGCTCGGGGCCCGTGAGGTCAAGCCTGGCCGTCTGGGGAGCCATTAGCGCAGCCAGCTAGCGACGGTCCAGCGCCAGAGGCCGCGCCCGGCTCTGCCCAGGGACCCCACCTCACTGAACTGTCGTTTGTCTGGGCCGTCCCGGCAGCGCTGCAGGCTGCGCTGAGCATCTACAGGGAAGGCCGGGGCAGCTTCATGCAGCATCTGCTGCAGGAGGAGCGGCGCTAGCTGGAAGCGTTTCATTAGCCGGAGCTGGATGGGAGATGTAACTCTGATAAGACTGTAAGGTAAGGATCCCCTACAGAGTCTTTCTCCTTGTGTTTTATTGTTGTCACAAATGTTACAGATCGTCAAACTAACGTTAACAAGTAGCGGGACTCATTTCTATCTAGAAAATAAGCAACAATTTCAATTCAAAAACAATTTTTACTGCAAAATTGACTAAATATACATCTGATGTCAGTAACAAAGATATTTATAGTCTTTAATCTATTCTTCAACAATCAGATTGGAGCAAAGTGTTTCATGAAGTCCTGATCATTCATGGAGCTCCTTTAGAAATGTGGGCCGTGGACATTAGCGTCAGCTGCTACATGTTTAGATTTGAGATGCTCTTTTAGGCTAGAATAGCCTTGCTGAACTCTTTTTAGCACAACTTGAACACAACAATAGTCTTTTCCAGCGTCCAATCATATCGGTTAAAAGCAGAAATGAAACCCCATTGGGCCGAGAGAAGCGGCTCTGTTGTCCATCGCTGTTGGTGGATGTCACTGTGCGTCAGATGTACAGGAGTACCAGAAACATGGGAATACAAAGATTCCACCCTGCGACTTTTGTTTGGTAAAAAAAAAAAAAAGCTAATACATTTTAAATGTATGTAGCCAATTGAAATGATGCGTTTAAGTCCTGGCCCAAGTTTAGATTTCAGAGCTGATTAGACTTTCTTGGTAGAGAGCAGAACTCCTGATCCTGTAGATTACGTTTGTAGGGAATATTTTTAAATGTGTCCAGAAGAAAATGAATCTGAATTTAATTCCTTCTCCCCACCCTGCCCTCTCCCGGCTCTCGGCCTCCTCTCATCTCAGGGTTGGTCTGGCCGTCCTGCAGTAGAATCTGATCACCTCTTCCTCTGACTTTCCCACCAGTTTCTGCTTCCTGTTCCTGTTTCTTCTCCCCTTGGCGGCATACAGCTCTCTTCCTGTACAGCGTCCCCAGAGCCCGGCCAATCGCAGGCCTCGGCCGGAGCTGTCCAGCTCAATTCCTCCTTCTTCTGGGTGTTGAAAGCTGCCGTGGCCAACAGTGGAGGAATAAATACCGAGTTCAGAGGGAGCAGGGATCGCTGCAGACAGATCGCTCTGCAGGAAGAGCATAAAGTCACATTAAGGCGAGAGGCCAGATCTGGGTTAGCATGGCGCTTTCTACTCAGTGGATTAGTGTTGTGGTAACGTAACAACTGGCCAGACTTAAATACAGAACGTCATAAATGATTATGTTTGCTTTAAGCTCATCGGCTTAGACTGGAAAAGAAGGAGCAATTACACAGCTAACCAGGCCCAGAGTTAGCGGTTAGCACGTCGGAGGTGGACATCTTCCCGTCTCTCTCTCTCTGCTGCGGCGCTCCCATGAATCATTGCCTCTTATTCCTGTTCTTGGTGCGTGGGGTGGTGATGGGGGGGAAATCACATTAAGTGGAGCGCCGTGTTTGGCTCGCTCCAGCCTCGTCTTAATAGCTGTAATTTGGAGAGGAGAGAAAGGAACGGGGGAGAATGGAGAAGA